>NW_022900914.1:7289641-7324551 GCF_012274545.1 Fukomys damarensis | reverse complement strand
GTGTTTTGAGGCTGTCTCTCGGGGTCATGTCGCCGTCGCCCCCACTCCGTGGTAGCCCCCGCCCCGGCACTGGGAAGTCTGTTGTGCTTGCATAGCAACCGGTTCTTCTCCGTGGCGCGCCTGGAGAGCCCCCCATTGGATGCAGACAGGGGAAGGCTTGTGCGTGCATCCAGCCCCGGAAAGAAGAGGGGAGCGCAGGAGCTCGGTAGAATTTACCCGCTGCAGCAGACAAGCTTCCTGACCCCGGGCCCCCCGCTCCTCTGGCTCTCGGAGCCGACAGGAGGTCACGAGGCTTTTGTTTTTGTTTGCTGTCGGAGCGGAAAGTGCAGGAGGTGTTTAGAAACGAAGTAACAGGTGGGACTTGGAGATTTTTTTTTTCTGTTTCCGTAGAGACCTACTCTGAACAAGGCAGCAGTGCATGGTGGGACGTGTAGTTTACCCGGCCTTTACTGTTCTGTAGCCAAAGTGATGGTGGCCTGACGAAGTTGTGGTGGGGGGGGTGAAACAATTTTTTAATTTCAATTTTATTATAAGGAACTTTAGAGGTAGGTTTTAAAAAGACGGAGTGTCGAGATTTAGCGAGAACGTCTATATTTTAGGGAGAAAAATTAAAATAGTGTATGTGTGTAAAAATGAAATGGGACAAAGTTCTATTATTGAGGGTGCAACAGGAAAGTTAACAGGACAGTAAACAGTAGCGGTTCAGTTTGGAAGATGAGCGTTGTTTACACTCTTTAATAGTTGGACAAGATAGAGTTTTTTTAAATGAACCTTTAAATGTCATATGGTTGATCTTTTAAATAAGATTTTTCTGAATATGAAAGTAATACTTGTTCATTGTGTAGGGAAATTTGGAAAATTATACAGAAATATAAAGAAATGAGAAAGTCACATATTTTACCCTTTAGCCACATTTATTAATAGTTTGGTATGTTATTGTCTAGTCTAATTTCACTCCATCGGAGCCTTATTGAATCTTTTGCATTTGTTTTGGAAACTTGATTCACTTGGGGTTGATGAGTTCTCCACTTGTATTTCCGTTTTAGTTGAAAGAGTGGAAAATAAAGTACTTTTTATTTATTGCTTTACTTACAATATATACTCATATTTGTGACTGTGCTGGTATTTTCCCTCTAAAATATAAAACTATAGAAATAATTTTTTTGATGGTGGGGAGGTTTTTCCACAGAAGTCTATTTTACTTTCTATTTCACAAATATCTCTATACCTCTTGCTGTTCATAGAAGCAAAATGGTGGTTAATTTTTTTTTCTTTTTTTGAGACAGGATCTCAATATGTATTGCAGGTTGGCCTTGAACTCACTATGTAGCTAAGGCTGGCCTTGAACTCCCAGTGATCCTCCTGCTTTAGTCTCCTGAGTGTTGGGATTACAGGCATGTGCCACCACACCTGGCTAATTTTAATTATGAGTAAGCAGACCCTAATTTTAATTATGTTAATTTGTAAGTCTAGAAGCTTAAGAATACTTTTCTGAAGTATGATTGCTTTAGGAAAAATAGTCTCACCACTGGGAGGTTGGGACATATAGGGAAAATTAATATGTACCTATTTAGATTTTCCTATAATGAATTAGTACATTTGGTCATTTCATGTCCAAGCTATGTGAAAAATAGCACATAAAGACTAGTTTGAGTGATACAGTTCTGAATGATTTCCTGAGGGGTCTGGTGTATTAACTTGGTATTAATTTGATTCTGACAAATATATTAAGCTCAATGCAAGGAAAAATTAATTTTTGAAGAAGAATGGTGACATTAGAACTTTTTTCTTTTTGCTAATAGCTAAAGTCTAGAAAGCCGCCGCTCTTTTCTGGTTATCTTATCACCTATCAAGTTAACAGGATTAAGCTAAATCACAGTGATGAGAAGGTTTTCATTTGTGGGAGAAATTGAAGTGAAAGTAGGAGTACCAAATACAAGAAAGCCTTTAGTATTGTAGACTGTAGAATAATGACTTGAGAAAATTAGTAATTTGACAAATGAAAATAGCTTTGCCTTAAGACACCTGTAATCCCAGCATTCTGGGAGGCTGAGACAGGAGGTTTGAAAGTTTGAGCTCATCCTAGGCAACCTACTGAGGCTTTGTTGCCCCCCCGCCAAAAAAAAGGTTGGGTGGGAATATAGCTCAGTGCAAGGCCCTAGGTTCAACCCCTGTATAGGAAAAAAAGTTGAATTTAAATTGAAGACTTTGTAATGCACCAGGGATACTGCCAACTATTATACTAACTTAAAAAAAAAAGATAGCACTTGACATTCCCGAGGATTGTTAGCAGTTTTCCAAAGTAGAATGTTCAAAGTAGTACAATTTTAGTTGGCGCTCACATCTGTAATCCTAGCACTCAGGAGGCTGTGACAGGAAGATCACCATGAATTTGAGGCCAACCTAGGCTACATAGTGAATCTAAGGGCAGAGACCCTGTTTCCAAAAAAAAAAAAGTAGTGCAGCCTTTTTTTTTTTTTTTTTTTGGTATCAGGGATTGAATTTGGGTCCTTGTGCTTGCAGGGCAGGCAGTGGAGCCACTGAGCTAAATCCCTCGCCCTAAAGTAGTGCAATTTTAATCTTTTTTTTGAGACAGGATCTCATTGCGTAGTTTAGGCTGGCCTTGGAGTCACTATGTAGCCAGGCTGACCTCAAACTCAAGGCAATCCCTTTTTTTTGGCGGGGGGATACGGGGGATTGAACTCAGGCCCTTGTGTTTACAAGACAGGTGGCGGAACCACTGAGTCAATCCCCGGCCCAAGGCAGTCCTGCCTCAGCCTCCCCAGTGCTGGGATTACAGGTGTTTGTCACCAGCCTGGTGGAGCATTTGTTTTTGTTTGGTACTAGGGATTGAAGTCAGGGCCTGGCATGTATCAGGCAGGCGGTGCACTGTATCACCAAGCGACACCCCTGGCAGTAGTGCAATCTTTTGAGCTTTGTTGTTGTTGTTGCTGCTGCTGTGCTGGGGATGGAACTAGTACCTCATGTATCTAGGCACGTGCCTAACCACTGAGTTACATCCCCAGCCCCTGATCTTTCTTTTTTCTCTGGTACCTGGGATTGAACTCAGGACCTTGCACTTGCAAGGCAGGCACGGTGCCACTGAGCTAAATCACTAGCCCCTGGTCTTTCTCTTTGACTATTCCTCAGTCTCCTTGAATCCACCACAACTAGGGTAACATTAGAAGGGACGTGTCCCAAAAGAATGAGGAGGAATGTACATATATACTGGATATATGGGTGGAAGGGACAGAAAAACACACCTTAGAGATTTATATACTAGTGGTACCTTTGGATATCTTTTGGAAGGAATAAAGTGGTCAAAACCTGAGAAGTGATGTGTGGGTGTTAAAGATGAGGAGTGCTCAGGAAAAATAAAAATGGCCGGGGATATAGCTCCGTGGTGCTGCACCAGCCTGGCAAACACAAGATCCTAAGTTGGATTCCTGGTACTAAAAATAAATAAATAAATAAATAAATAGGGGGAGTACTGTCTCTAGATATTCCGAAGATGGTTTAGAGACTGAAAAACTTTTTTTTTGGTATCAGGGATTGAACTCGGGCCCTTGTGCTTTTGAGGCAAGCGGTGGAACCACTGAGCTACATCCCCAGCCCTGAAAAACATTTTTAAGAAAAATATTCTAGGTAGATTTCATTTAATGATTAATGTTATCTGAGTGTACACAAGATCTTTTGTCATTTACCTTGTTATTTGCCTTTAGAAAATAAAGTGGGAAATAGAACATTTCTATTGGAAAGGTAACACTCATACATTAATTACTGTGATATAGGAAGAGGAGAAAACGGAAACTTTGTGAAGATTGAAGACTCAATCTTGTTTAGACCTAATTTAGCTCATTTTTAAGTCCCTGGTCCTTATTATTATTCATTATTTATTATTTTTAGACCAGGCTGTGTACCCCAGGCTGGCTTCCAACTTCTGATCTTCCAGCCTCAGCTTCCCAAGTTGGGATGGCAGGCATGCATCACTGCACCAGGTTCCTCGCCCCAGTTTTTAAAAAAGTATAAAAAAGGCATTTAGAAAAAATCTTAAAATGTACTTTACAAAAAATGTTTTAGCTTAGAAATTTTCAGTACTTGTAGTCTTTGCCACAAGTATCTTTCTTCTTCCTTATAATCTAACTAGGAGGGCCAGGGATTTAGCCCAGGGGTGCTGCCACCTGCCTCGCAAGTGCGAGGAGCCGAGTTCTATACCCGGTACCAAAAAAACAACCACAACAAACAAACACAAAACTAACTAGTAATGCGACCAGGCTTGATTATGTCCCTTTGGATATTTATTACAAGGCCAGAGTCCTTTGAAGTCTATTTTTTGTGTTATATTTGATATTTATAGCTTGATCAGAATCTCCAGGAGAGAAGGTAAAAACATATTCTACAAGTCTCTTGTTTTTATAATACGAACTATGAAGCTAAAACCAGGCAAAATCTTTTGGCTCATGGAGTACATTAATATAAGACAGAAATTCTTGTTAAGGATCCTGGGTTAAAAATTGAGACACTGTTCTGATAACATGATTTTCAAAACAGTAAGTACATACTTACCTGTGAAGTTACTTTCTGCAAGTCTGCGCTTGGTGACTGATGTAATACTTTCTGCTGATCTTCCTTCTTGCCATATTATTGAAGTAAAGTTCTTCTACGTTTTGTTCCTTGAATTTTGCGTTAATTGTTCATACTTTTTCTGTCCTGTTTTTAATGTTCCAGAACTAAAAGCCCACACATCTTCTAGGTTGCTGAAGGCAAAGAACAAAATAAAAATATTTTCTGGATACATATGTAAAAAAATTTCTATGGAAGGTGTTGCTACCATTGCTGCATCGCTTAAAATTTTGACAGGAGTTGAGAAAATAACTTGATTTTGCAGAAGTACTTGCTGCTTCCTCATCCACCACCCACAGGTTTTTGTGGTACTTGGGGATCAAACTCAGGGGCACTGTACCATGAGCTATATCCTTAGCCTTCTAAAAAAATACAATTTGAGACAGGATCTTGCTAAGTTGCCCAGGCAGAACCCCCAGTTTGAACCCCCTGCCTCAGCCTCCCTAAGTGCTGAGATTATAGGTGTGTGCCACCACACCCCGTCACTTGCTCCCATAGGTTCTATGTACTCTTCTCTGTGAAAGGACAGTTTTTCAGTACAAAGCTGTCAGAAAGTTAAGCCTATAATAAATTGATCAGCATAAAGGTTTGTTAAAACTTGCTATTTTTGTCTATTGTAAAGAATCTAGTACGTCCCTCTAGTTCTATATTTCTTTCCATATCGAAGAGGCAGTTCTCATAGTTTGTTTTTGTACAGTTTAGTATCTTTAGTGCAATCGTAGTGCAGGCTGGTGGACTACATAGCCCAGGCAGACATTAAGCTCTCGGAGATCCTCCTGCCTCAGCTTCCTGAGTGCTGGGATTACAGGCATGTGCCACCATGCGTGTTTTAGAACTTTAAAAATGTGACTTAAGTAGGATTACTTGCTTGAGATTGAATTTATCAAAATTATATAGGCTCATTTTTTTCAAAACAGGCAGAAATATATAAAGAGGATAAATTTTTAAAAAAGGAAATATATAAGTTAACTCTGAATGAGTCACTTAACATAATAGCATATGCCTGTGATCCCAGGAGTGAGGGAGACAGAGGCAGGAAGATTGAAAGTCTTGCCCAGGGAACTTAGTGAGATCTTGTCTTAAAATATAAAATAAAATAAAAAGCACTGGGGATATAGCTCAGTGGTAGAGCATCCCTAGGTTTGATCCCCTAGTACTACAAAACAAAAAACAAAACCAGATTAAGTCAAAGTCCACATAGCAAAGTACTGAGAATAGTTACCGTACTGAAGGTTGCTTTGGCTGATAGTTAAATACAACTTTCTGGTATACCTGTTTGTATTTTGCATAAAGTTCTATAACTTGCTTTCTTTACTTTATGAATATTATGGATGTCTTTTCGTACCAGCTATCTTATTCTTTTTTAATGATTTCTTGGTATTCCATTGGTTTTTGAATGTATCATCTCTTAAAAAAATCAGTCCCAAGATGGGCATCGTGGAATACATTTAGCAGTTGGGAGGCTCATGAAGGAAGATCTCCAATGTGAGGTCAGTCTAAGGTACATAGTGAGTTTGAGGTCAGCCTTGGCTGTACAGTGAGTTCACGGTCAGCTTGAACATAGCAAGACCCATTCACAAAACAACAAAACAAAATAACACCCACCCCCATAAGTCCATGATTATTTGAGAGATGGGTCATTCATAATTTTTTGCTTTTTTTTTTTTTTTTTTTTTGTGCTGTGACTCTGATCCAAACCATAATAGTTTTATGAGTGCTTTGCAGATGAAAGATAATTAGACTTTGCCATGTGTTGCACACACCCCATCTCCCCCTTGTGGTACTGGGGATTGAAATCATGGCCTTGATACTGAGCTGTGTTCTCAGCCCTTTTACTTTCTGGGATAGGGTCTCTAATAGCTAATTTGTGATCTCCTCCTAGCTCAGCCTTCCACAGTGTTGGGATTGTAGGAATGCACCATCACACCAAGCTCTGATTTATAGAATATATTTTGCTCCCCAGACATTTTTACTGTCAGTATTAAAAATGGTCAGTCTTTTTTTCCCCCATTGCTGGAGATTGAACCCAGGGCTTTAGCACTGAGTGATATCTCCAGTCTTTTAAAATTTTTTTAAAATTTTGAGACAAGTCCTGGCTGAGTTGTTATATTGCCTAGGCTGGACTCAAACCTGTGATCTTTCTGCCCCAGGCTCTCAGACTGAAAAATTGATCAATCTTTCTTTCTAGGTTTTGGGTCCTGTGGAGAAGTTTTTCTCACTCAAAGAGTGAGATTACATGCCTGTAATCCCAGCACTCTGGGAGGCTGAGGCAGGAGGATAACTGTGAGTTGGAGACCAGCCTGGGCTACATAGTTCTAGGTCAGTCTCAACTACAAAGTGAGACCCTGTCTTAAACCCCCTCTCAAAAAAAAGACAAATGCTTTTAAATACTGGTAGCTCAGAAGGCATATCTTTTCTAATAAAATGCATTTATTTTGAATAAGTAGAAGGAAATTCTGTTTATCTGACAATAAGAGTGCTCTTTTTTTCTTTTGGTACTGGGGATCGAACTTGGGTCCTTAGGCTTGTAAGGCAGGCAGTGGAACCACTGAGCTAAATCACTGGCCCAAGGTTGTTCTTTAAAAGTAAGGCTTTCTTTTAAAATGCTTATACCTGCAGAGTTTAATTCAGGTTTTTGCCCAGGAGGGCTAAAGCTTTGTGTATACGTGGAGGAATGGATTTTTTAAAATTGGAGATTGAAAATCCTGTTCTCACTTTTAAGAGAGCACAATTTGAATAAAGCTGGTCTACTATATTACATATGGTGTTCCAGGCAGACTGGTTGAGTATGTCCCTCTGTGAAAGAAGATCATTCTAAGACATACCAGGATATTTGCATCCAAAGACTCATATTTGGAATTTGGGAAGTGTCTGTGAAGGTTGACAATTCTTCTGACTGCTTGACAGAACTGAACTTGTTCAGTAGTAAATATGCATGTACTTAGTCCTTGGTATCAGAGGACACTGTAAGACTTAGCAATTGTTGTCTCTTCTAAATGACCATCTTTTGGCAAAAGTTCTGTTGTGAAAGACTTCTTTGCAAATTCTTTGCTACTGACAGCAGTTGGTAAGTTTAGAATGGACTTTAGTTGCCATTCACAGTTTGGGATGACCTTCATCATCTTAAATCTTCAACTTACTGATGTTTGAATTATTCAGTAGCAGGTTAAGCAGTATTCATTTTCAAATAGTGAAGTGCACCAGTGGTGTTACTGACTTATTTCTAAGTAGTAATTAAAAAAAAAAAAGTATTCCTGCCTATAGTGACAAGTTCTTCATCTGATTTTAGAAGTTCTGACAAATTTTGTAAATTTAAAATGGTTATATCCAGGGCTGGTGATTTAGCTTGGTAGTTCTGCCACCTGCTTCACAAGCACAAGGTCCAGAGTTCGATCCCTGGTACCAAAAATAAAACAAATAAACAAAAAAGGATATATCCATAAAATATTACAATGTTATAAAGGGTTTCTCTTTTGTATATATCTTATGCCATTTTTTATTTTTTATTTTTTGGGTTTTTTTGAGACAGGGTCTTACTAGGTAGTTGAGACTGACCTGGAACTCACTATGTAGCCCAGGCTGGTCTCGAACTCACAGCCATCCTCCTGCCTCAGCCTCCCGAGTACTGGGATTATAGGCATGTGCCACCACGCCCAGCTGGTACAGTCTTAACAGTAAATATGTGGACTGGTTAGGGAAACAATATCCCTGTTAGTGTCCCCTTTCCCCTAATTGGAGATTGAAACCAAGCCTCACACTTGCTATGCCAGTTTTTTTTTGTTTTTTGTATTTTTGTTTGTTTTTCTTTTGAGGCAGGGTCTCACTATAGTTCAGGTTGAGTGGATAAAAAAATGTTATCCCTATAATCAAGAAGGAAATGAGCTGGGGATTTAGCTCAGTGGCACCACGCCTGCCTGGTAACTGCAAAGTCCTGAGTTCAATTTCTAGTACTGGAAAAAAAAAAAGAAAATATCTGCAAATCACATATCCAACTAAAGACTACTCAGCATATATGAAGAATTTTTAAAACTCAGCAGCAAAAATAAACCCAGGGCACACCTGTAATCCCAGCACTCGGAGGCAGGAGGATTGCTGTGAGTTTGAAAACAGCCTGGGCTATGCAATGAGTTCCAGGTCAGTCTCAACTACATAGTGAGACCCTGTCTCAAAAAACAAAATAAAACAAAACAAAACAAAAAGAAAGAAAAAGAAAAAGCCCAGGGGCTGGGTTGTAGCTAAGTGGCAGGAGCTTCCTACCACACATGAGGCCCTAGGTTCAGTCCTGACAGCCACAAAACAAAACAAAAAAACACAGTTAAATAGTGACCAAATGTCTGTGTCTTCATCAAAGAGGATGTACGGGCAGCTAATATACAAAAAGATATATAGCATTAGGAAGAGAAATTAATCTACAATGATATATCACTAGACATGAAATAAATCGCTAAATAAGACAGCAGCACAACAGATAATACACTGGACTTCTAGAACTGCTAAAATTAAAAACATGGACAATACCCAGGGCTAGGAAAAATATACAGCAAATGGATTTCCCATATAGTTAGTGGAAATATACAGTGATATAACCACACTCTGCCTCAGGCTCCCGAGTGCTGGGATTACAGGTGTGCCCTGGGTTTATTTTTGCTGCTGAGTTTTAAAAATTCTTCATATATGCTGAGTAGAAGTCTTTAGTTGGATATGTGGTTTGCAGATATTTTCTTTTTTTTTTTTTCCAGTACTAGGAATTGAACTCAGGACTTTGCAGTTACCGGGCAGGCGTGGTGCCACTGAGCTAAATCCCCATCTCATTTCCTTCTTGATTATAGGGATAACATTTTTTATTCACCATGTATATATTACCTGTTAGCTCTTGTAGGTTTGTGGGTTGGCGGGGAATTGGGATTGAACCCAGGGAGCACTGAGCTACATCCCCAGCCTTCTGTTTTTAAATTTTGAGACAGTCTTGAGTAAGTTTCCCAGGCAGGCCTGAAAAGTTATGATTAGCTGCCCATAGGTGGGATTATAGGCATGTGCTGCCAGCTTCTGTGAACTAATTAACTAATTTATTGTAAACACCTATTATCTTTTACTTTTGGGAGCTTTTTTTTTTTTTTTCTTCTCAGTACCAGGAATTGAACTCAGGACTGTACACTTGGCCAGGCAGATGTGGTGCCACTGAGCTACATCCCTGGCCCTGGGAGCTTTTAAATTATGAGTTGCTGATGAATACTTTCAAATGCTTTTTGTGAATTTATAGGACCATTTGGTTTTTCCTTTTTCCTTTTTTATCCAGGTACTGGGGATCAAACTCAGGACTTTGTGCTTGTGAGGAAGGTGTAGTACCACTGAGCTACATCCCTGGTCCTGGTCTGTCTGTCTGTCTTTTCTTATTTTTGGTGCTTGGGATCAAACTCAGGACCTTAGGTTTGTGAGACAGGTGGCAGCACCACTGAGCTAAATCCCTGGTCCATGTTTTTTTTTTAGACTGGTAAAATGCAGATGAAATGGGTTTTCAAATCAAATTGGACAAATTTTAAATTTGAATTGGCCTGGCATTCCTGGGAGAAAGCTTACTTTGTTATACTATGAGACTTTTTGTTTTGAAACAGGATCTTGCTATGTAGCCCAGATTGGCCTTGAACTCACCATTCTGTCTCTTGAGAGCTGGGAGTACATTATTCTCTGCTTATCTTTATTATATTCTTTTAGGCTTTTTTGCTGTTCAGCTTTTAGGTTTTTTTTTGGTACCAGTGATCGAACTCTGGACCTTGCTCTTGTGAGGCAGGTGGGGGAACCGCTGAGCTAAATCCCCAGACCTTTAATTTTTATTTTTCATTGAAAGCTATAGTTTTTTCACTGAGGTGACATTGACATAAAATAAACTTTGTATTTTATTTTTTGTGGTGCTGGGGATGGAACCAGGACCTCACATACACTAGACATGTGATCTCTCACTGAGCTACACCCCAATACCAAATTTATCATTTTACAGTATACAGCTCAGTGGCCTTTAGCATACACTGACATTGTTGTGTAGTGTGTGTCAAGTGACCGCCTCTGTTTAGTTCCAAAACATTTTCATCAACCTGGAGGACAACCCCACCCCATTCATTAAGCAGTTGGTCATTCTCAATTTTCCCCAGCGTCTAGCAGCTACCAGTCTGTTTTCTGTACCCAAGGATAAAGGAAACATGTCATATGTAACCTTGTAGGTCAGGCTGTGGTTTGGGGTGTGTGTGTGTGTGTGTGTGTGTGTGTGTGTGTTTGCTGTTGATTAAGCCAGGGCCATATGCAGTGTAGGCATATATATAGGTTATATCCCTATATGTAGGTTATATCCCTAGTCCTTTTTATTTATTTTGAGACAGGGTCTCTGAGTTGCCCAGATTGGCCTTTAACTTGGAATTCTCCTACACATGTGCCACCATGCCTGGCTTGGATGTGGTTTGTCCACCAAAGGTTCATGTGCTGGAGCATTGGTCATCATTGTACTGGTGTTGAGGTAGTAGAACCTTTAAGAGGTGGGACCTAGTGCAAGATAATTAGGTCCTTGAAGATGTAGCCCTCAAAAGGGATTGGGAGTAAACTGACTTTAGCAAGAGCAGATTCTTACCAAAGCAAGGCCACACAGTGGACTTGCTTCTTTATGCTTGTGATAGGGTCCTTTCACATTTTTCTTCTGTTGTGATACAGCAAAAGCTCCTTTGACAGAGGCTGAATCCATAAGACCACTTAATCATGGGCATTTAGCCTCTAAAACTGTGAGGTAAACAAACTCCCCCCCACCTTTTTTTTGAGACAAGGTCTGTCAGTGCTGTTCAGGCTGACTTTGAACTCTCTATGTATCCCAGGCTGGCCTTGAACTAGAACTAGCTATCCTCCTGCCTCACTCTCTAGAGTGCTGGGGTTACAGGTATGCACCACTGTACCCACCACTCCAGCTCAGATTTCTTCTTTTAAATAAATTGTCCAACCTAAAGAATTTTTGTTGTAGCAACAGAAAAAGACTGATACAGGTTTTTGGTGTTTTGTTTTGTTTTGTTTTTTGAGACAGGGTCTCACTATGTAGTTGAGGCTCACCTAGAACTCACTATGTAGCCCAGTCTGGTCTCAAACTCACAGTGATCCTCCTGCCGAGTGCTGGGATTACAGGCATGCACCACCATGCCCGGCTGAAGACTGATAGAGTTTTGATGAGTGTTCTTTGTATAACTGAAAATGGTGTGTGCACTGCCTGTTTGGTGGAGTGTTGTGTAAATGTCAGTTAGATCCAATTGGTTCATGTTATTCTGTTCCTTGGTATTGTTACCCTGTCAATTGATGAGAGAAGAGTACTGCTCTCTCCAACTCTGATTGGAGGTTATCAGTACTGTTCCTCTTCAGTTCTGTCAGGTTTTGCTACATGTATTTTGAAACTGTTGGGTACATGCATATTCAGGGTTGTTAAATCTTAATGACTTGACTCTCTTGTATTTATAAGTTTCCTCATTATCCTCAGTAATTTTCTGTGGTCTGAGTCGTAGACTTTTTCATATCTTTTTTGTTTTTTAATTTTAATCTTTAAAAATTTATATATTTTTGGTACCAGGGATTGAACTCAGGACCTTGCTCTTGGGAAGCAGGCAGCGGAACCACTGAGCTAGATCCCCAGCCCTCTTTTTTATTTTTTGGAGCCAGGGAATTGCTGTGTAGTTCAGGCTAGTCTTGAATTCACTGTGTAACCCAGGCTGGCCTCCTATCTCAGCCTCTTGAGTTCTGGGGTTACAGGTAGATATTACCCCTCTCCCATTTTCTTCCTTTTTTTCCTCCTGGTACCGGGGATCTAACTTGCATTTGCCAGACAGGTGTGGTGCTGTTGAGCTAAATCATCAGCCCTTTTCCCCCTGGATTTTGAGACAAGGTCCAAAGTTGCCCTGGTTGGCTTTGAACCACCAGTTCTCAGTCCTTTTATCTGTTTCCTGAGTAGCTGGTATGACAGGTATGTACCACCCAGCTCTGAAGGCCACTTTTTATAATACGGTATTATTGTAGCTACATCAGATTTTTTTTTTTTTTTTTTTTGAGAACAGGTTCTCACTATGTAGTTGAGACTGACCTGGAACTCACTATGTATGTAGCCCAGGCTGATCTCGAATTCACAGTGATCCTCCTGCCTCAGCCTCCCGAATGCTGGGATTACAGGCATGCGCCACCATGCCCAGCTACAACAAATTTCTTTCTTTTCTTTTTCGGTACCGGGGATTGAACTCAGGTCCTAAATCCCTGGCCCCAGCAAATTTCTTTCAATTAGTGGTGACACTGTATTTTTTATCCCTGTACTTTTTTTTTAGTACCGTTAATCGAACTCAGGCCTTTCTCTTGCCAGGCAGGTGCTGTGCCATTGAACTACATCCCTGGCCCCATTCCCTTTACTCCCCACTCCCGATTTTTTTTTTTAAATTTTATATATACTGGGGATTGAACTCGGGCATCGAACTCAGGCCCTCAGTCTTGTGAGGCAAGCGCCAGAACCACTGAGCTAAATCCCTAGCCCTCCCCCTATGTTTTTAACCTGCCTGTGTCATATTTAAGATGAATTTTTCGTCGGGCGTGGTGGTGCACACCTGTAGTCCTAGGACTTGGGAGGTTGAGCCAGGAGGATCTCTGTGAGTTCAAGACCAGCCTGGACTACATAGTTAGTTCTAGGTCAGTCTCAACTACATAGTGAGACCCTGTCTCAAAAAAAAAAAAAAAGATGAATTTTTTGAAGCCAACGATTTAGCTCAGTGCTTCCTCTGCCTGCTTTGAAAGTGCAAGGACCCAAGTTCGATCCCTGGTACCAAAAAGAATTGGTGGGAAAATTCCACTCAGCAAAAATAAAATGAATTTTTTAAAACAGTGTATAGATGGTTCATTTAAAAATATTTATCATAACTCTTGGTATGTTTAGACTAATATTTAATATAATTATTGATATGTTTGTATTTAGATCTGCTATTTTACTGGTTTTGGGTTGTGTCTATATACATGTGCATACTGGATTGAACACATGCTAAGCACTTACACACCACTGAGCTAGTCCCTGTATTTCTTACTATTTTTTACTTACCTCCTTTAGGTTATTTGAACATTTTATTTTTGGTTTGTTTGTTTGTTTGCTTTGGTACTGGGGATCGAACTCTGGTCCTTTTGCTTGGGAGGTGGAACCACTGAGCCAAATCCCCAACCCAGAACATTTTATATAACCCTTTTTTTTTTTGAAACAGTCTCACTGTGTAGTTCCACCTGGCTTTGAACTAGCAATCCTATCTCAGTCTCTTGAGTGCTGGGATTACAGGAATGTGCTACCAGCCCTGGCTAAAATATTCCATTTTAATTTGTCTTTTAAAAAAATAACCATATATTTGTATTTTTGTTTTAGGTTATTACCTTATTGATTCCAATATACCTATTTCTCTTTTTAGGAGTCTATCTAGAATCAGTATTTTACCTCTGCAGGTGGAATATGGACACCTTATCACTGAGTAAACCCCTTGCCCTAACCCGTTTATATCGTCATTGCTGATATACAGTATATGACATCTACACAGTTGCATTGAAGACTTAATACGTTACACTTTGGCTTTTAATCATCATATATTTTGAAACTCTTAAGACTTCTTTTGCTCTTGTTTTTATTCCTGATGTTTCATTTTTCTTCTGGTGTTTTCCTTCTGTGAAAATTCAGCTGTTTTTTTAGGGTGGGTCTTCTAGCAGTAGATGCTTAGTTTTTCTGTGTGGTGGATGCCCATGACCACATCCAGGCTTGGAGATCTACTGAAAAGGACTCATGGGACTCAGCATGTAACAGCAGCAGCTGTGATCTACTGTGGCGAAAGGGTTCACGTCAAAATCAGCAAAGAGGAAAGGTTCTTGGGGTGGTCTGGAGGAAACGAAGCACGAAATTCCAAGTGTCCTCTCAGTAGAGTCACATGTTGTCATGCTTAAATTGTGACAGTGTGCGAAATGTTTTCTGGTTTTTTTGTTTGTTTGTTTGTTTGTTTGTTTTTTGGGACAGGGTCTCACTATGTAGTTGAGACTGACCTGGAACTTACTATGTAGCTTGGGCTGGTCTCGAACTCACAGCGATCCTCCTGAGTGCTGGGATTACAGGCGTGTGCCACCACGCCCAGCGCGAAATGTTGTCTGCTAGGGAAGTCAAGGCTTTTGTTGGAGACTGGTTAGTGTGTACCAGAATTCCAGAAGGAAAGCAGATATGCACCATATATCACAGCTGAAGCACGAATGACTCTTACCTCCCCTCGGTGCAGATTCCCAGATAACACCCAGAGGCCAGTTTTGCAATCAGGCCTTTCTAAGGATAGTAGTTACAGGCCTGTTCTGTTACTTTTCTTTGCAAGCTTCCCTGAGAAAACAACTTTTATTTTACCTTCATTCTCATCCTTCAGCATTTTTGCTGGATTTAGATTTTTAGGATTATAGTTTCCCCCTCCAACAGTATGAAATGTTGACCAGTTTGCCTTGTGATCTCTGTATTTGTAGTGAGACCCATGGAGTCATTCAAATTATTTCCTTAGATGTTCCTTAGAAAACTGTTTAGTTTTCTCTGATTATAAGGTAATTTATCTTTATTTATTTTTTTATTCATCTTTAGTCTGTAACAGTTTTACAATAGTGTGTCTGTTGGTTTCTTTGCATTTATTGTTTTGGTTTTGCTGAGATTCTTGAATCTGTAGCTTAATATCTTTTACCATATCAGGTTATTTTAATCTATACTGTGGCTTGAAATAGTTTGCATTCTTTCCTGTTTTCCTTCTGGACCTTTGATGACAAGAATGGTAGACTGGTATTGTCTCACAGATCTCTCTCATTTTTTATTTAAGATTCAGAATTTAAAAGGGGCACAGTTCAGTGGTTTTCGGCGTATTTATAAGGTCATACAACTCTTACCAATATCTAACTCCAGAATATTTTTACCACCCAGAAAACACTACATACCCATTAGCGATCATGGCCCATCCTTCCCTCCCCACGGGTGTTGGTGTCCGCTTACCTATTTTTTAGATCTGTGGATTTTCTTATTTTGGACGTTGCACAGAAACAGTGTCATTCACTATGTGACTTTTTGTGACTGGCTTCTTTTACTTAGTATAACGTTTTCACAGCTCATCTGTACTGTAGCGTGGTTCTTTTTGTGGCTGAATAAGCTTCATTATATGCATCGACTGCCTTTTATTCATCAGTTGATGGACTTTTTGATTATTTCCACTTTTTTGGCAGTTATGAAAAATGCTTCTCAAAAAGGAAAATGGTTCTATGAATATTTTTACACAACTTTTTTATATCAACATATGTTTTTAATTCTTTTTGGGATGTGTCTAGGATTGAATTCCTGGGTCATAGGGTAACACTGTTTAGCTTTTTTTTTCCTCCTGGTACGAGGAATCAAACTGAGGACCTTGTGCTTGTGAGGCAGAGGCAGGAACTGCACCACTGAGCTAAATCTGTGGCCCAAGTTTTTAGGAACTACCAAACTGTTTGTCACATCAAACTATACAGTTTTGCATTCCTACCCGCAATGTATAAAGGGGTCTAATTTCTTCATATCCTTGCTGACACTTAATATTTCTGTTTTGTTTTGATTGTAGTCATTCTGAGTAGGTGTGAAGTGATAATCTCATTGTGGTTTTCATTTTTGTTTCTCTAATGACTAATGCTGTTTTGGGCATCTTCTCATGTCCTTACTGATCATTTATATATCTTTTCATGTAGTTTGCCCATTTAAAAAACTGAATTATAGTCAGGTATGGTGCCACATTCCTATAGTCCCAGCACTCAGGAGGCTGAGGTAGGAGGACCTTGAGTTAGGCCAACCTGGGCGACATAGTGAGTTTATGGGTGGCTTGGGCTCTATACTGAGACCCTGTCTCAAAAAGAAAAGAAAAAATAGGGGCAGGTATTTTTGGTTTGTAGTAGTTTATTCTTTTTTTGGTACTGGGGGTCAAACTCAGGGCCTTATACTTGTGAGGCAGGTATGGCGCCACTGAGCTAAGTCCCGAGCCCTGTAATAGTTCTTTATATTTCTGTATATGGGTCCCTTATCAGAAACATCATTTACATATATTTTCTCCATTCTGTCAGTTGTCTCTTTGCTTTCTCGATGTCTTTTGATACATAACATTTATTTTTTATTTTTTTGAGACAGGGTCTCACTATGTAGTTGAGACTGACCTGGAACTCACTATGTAGCCCAGGCTCGTCTGGAACTCACAGTGATCGTCCTGCCTCAGCCTCCCGAGTGCTGGGATTACAGGCGTGTGCCACCATGCCCAGCTAACATTTAAAATTTGTAACTTTTCCTTCAGTCATTAGATAATCCCCCTCTCCCCAGGGTCTTCCTATGTAGTTCAGGCTAGCTTTGAATGCATTATGTAACCCAGGCTGGCCTTGAACTCACTGCAATCCTCTCAGCCTCTTGAGTGCTAGGATCATAGGCGTGTACCACCATGCCAACCTCCTTCTCTGTTCTCACGTTCACTGACTCTATTAATTTTATCCAGTGAGGTTTTATTATTATTGTTATTCTGTTTTTTATACTAAAATTCTTATTGTTATCTTTGCTGAGACTTTCCATCTGTTTCAAGAGTGTTTACCCTTGAAACATTTTTGTAATAGGTATTTTAAAATCTTGGTGAATCTTCGTTTTGCTTACATTGTGATTTTTCTTTCCTTAGTGAGTTGCTATTTTCTTGGATCTTTGTATATCAAGTCAGTTTAGTTTTTATATATTATGGCCATTTTGTGTGTTGGTTGTATCATGAGATTCTAGGTCTTGTTTAAGTTTTATGGAGAACCGGGTGACATGGTGCACACCTATAATCCTTGCGGAGGCTGCAGCAGGTTCCAACCCAGCCTGGATGATTTAGTGACTTAGGGAGACCCCGTCTTAAAAAAAAAAGGCTAAATTAGTATGAAAAAAATTAGGTTAAATTCCCCCAGAGCCACACACCATACAAGCACATGCTAATGGAGAATGTTAATACAGTGGTGGTATTTTGTAGACAGTACACTAAATGAAGCTCACTGCCTATTGGAACAGAGCTGTGCTCATTTGTTTCTGTGTTATTTGTAGTCACTTTCATACTACATATTGTTTATTTACTTATTCATTTATTTTTGAGACTGGGCCTCACTATGTGTTTCAGGCTGGCCTTAACTCTTAGCAATCCTCTTGCTTTAGCCTTCTGAGTACTGGGATTACAGGTGTGTGCCACCAGTGCCCAGCTCCATACTGTAATGGTCATAGTTGAGCAGTTGTGACTGACCACATGGGCCATAGCATCTAAAACATTTATTTTTTACCATTTTATTGAAAATGTTTGTTGATCGGATCCATCCCATAGTTCAGTTCTGAGTTTGTCCATACTGTTAAGTACAGTCTATGTATGTACAGCTAGTTTAGGGGTTCTCCTAGGAGCTCATAAACAGCTTTAAGGGATTTCTGAGTTGTTTATTTTTGAGACAGGATCTCACTGAATGGCCCAGGCTCTCCTTGATCTTGTTATGTAGCGCAGCTCAGGGGTTACAAGCATGTGCCACCACTCCCAGCTTGGCCTGAGTTCTTTCTTCATCTTAATTAAGGTCCCTGGTACTTGCCAGTCCCCCAGAGATCCCCATTGCACTTATTTGGCCAGAAATCTGAGACTGTCTTTATCTTACTTTGCTCTGTGTGTATATCCTTCAACTGTGCTAGGCTCTTTTTGGATCAATCTGCAGGAGGTGAAAAAGAGCAGTGGAGTTTGTCTTCCTCTCTTGGAACCTCCTCTCCGTCTGTTGGTTTATGGAGGTTTCCCTCTTTCAAAGTTTTAGGCACCTGCTTGTATCTTTGTTATGGTTCACAAAGATTACTTTGAGGTCAAGATGTGAAAGAACTGGGAAACTAAAAAGAACAAAAGAGGAAGGGAGAAATGAAAAAAAAAACGAATGAAAAAAAAGAAATTAATGTATTTTTGTTTCATATTTAAGCATTAGGAGACTTGAAGGCTTTTCATGCATCACTGTTCATGCTGATAACTTCTGAGTTGTTTCAGTTAGATTGAGAGGTGCTAGAAGGGGAGGAAAAAGGTAACTTTACTGTCAGTTCAGATTTCATTCTAATTTTCTTCCCTGATCTGCCTGCAACCATCTCCTTTGCTGGATAATCAAGTCAGTGTTGGATTCTGTTGAGAATTTTTGCATCTATGTTCATGATAGATAATGGCTTATAGATTTCTATTTTAATGTTGGCCTCATAAGTTAGAAAGTATTTCTTCTGCTTCTGTCCTCCGGAAGACATTGTAGAGAATTAGTATAATTTCTTACTTCTTGGTAGAATGTACCACACACTGACCCTCTCTGGACTTTTAGTATTGAGGATCAAACTTGGGACCTTGTGTTTGTAAGGTTCAGTACCACTGAGCTAAATCCCCACCTTGGGGCTTGATGCTTTTTGTATTGAGGAGTTATTAATTAATTTAATTTAGGTTTTTTGAGATAAGGTCTCACTATATACTTGAGACTGACCTGGAACTCACTATGTAGCCCAGGCTGGTCTCGAACTCACAGCGATCCTCCTGCCTCAGCATCCTGAGTGCTGGGATTACAGGCATGCGCCACCACGCTGGCTTAAAATAAAGGCCACCAAACCACTGAGCTAAATCCCCGGCGAAAATACCTTTTAAAAGAAGCGATTTTGGGTTTTATTATTTTTTTTCTTGTTTTCAGTTTCATTGATTTCTATTTGATATTTTAATAATTTATTTTGCTTACTTTGGATTTTTTTTTTTTTGCTTACTTTGGATTTAATTCCTTTTTTTAAAGCTTTTCCAAAGTAGAAGCTTTGTTTATTGATTTTTGGATCTTTTGTTTCTAATATATATATTTAGTGCTCTAAATTTCCCCATAAGTGATGCTTTTGCTGCGTCTTAGTGTCATTTTCCTTAACCCTAGGATACAATACCTGACACTCCAACTTAAAGGAGGAAAGGTTAATAGGCTCCTTCTTTCAGAGATTTCGGCTCATAGTTTCAGTCCACAGAGATCCATGTGGAAGGCCTGACAGGGAGGATGCTGTTTGCATCATTGGTCCACGAAGCAGAGACGATGGAAGCAAGAGGGAGATGGACCTCTCCAGGTCTCACTCTGTTGACAGCCTTTGCACAGCAAGCCCAGATCAGGCAGGTTAGCCATAGTGCTTGCCCCAAGATCCAGTCAGCTTCCAGAAGCCTGTGTTTGATTACATGAGACTACCAAATTCCCAGATCTAAACCATAACATGCTGTATCTCACAAATTTTGATAAATTGGATTTTCATTTAGTTGAAAATATTTTAACATTTCCTTTGAAATTTTTTGTTTTACTTAGGTCATTTAGAAGTGTAGTTTTTTTTTTTTCTTGGTGCTAGGGATGGAATTCACGACCCTGTGTTTGCCAGGCAGGTGCAGTGCCACTGAGCCTACTTCTCTAGCCCTTAGAAGTGTACTTTTAAACTCAAGTATTTTGAGATTTTCCAGCTCTCTTTCTCTTATTGATTTCTAGCTCAATTCCACTGTGATAGAGAACAGATTTCTGTTTTATTAAATTTGTTAAGGTGTGTTTTAGGGGCCAGGATGTGGTCTTGGTGAGTATTTCTCGTCATGGGAAGAATCCATTTCTTTTGCATAGACCTTAGCTGCCTGTGCTCCTGCTTAGGTTTTCTGGTTACATTCAGTAGGAGTGGCAGTATGCAGTAAGGTTACTCCACCTGATCTAGAATTGGAACTCCTCATCCCTATTTTTTCTTTGGGAATATTAGAAATCTTGCTTACTTGTAATTTGTTTCTTGATACATAACTTTAAGACTTATGTCACTTCATAATGCCACCAGCAGTGTTTGAGATCATGGTGTTACCATTACAGAAGTTTCTAAGGCTAACATTTTTTGCCTAAAAATTATGAGAAATAACTTAGAAGTTCAGCTATAATTAAATAGTATTTACTATGGCTAAAAATGTTTAAAATATAAATAATTCAGCATATTCCAGTCTGAAGTTTTCTGTATAAAATTCTAGTTTCTAGCTGGGCATGAAGATGCACGCCTGTAATCCCAGCACTCAGGGGACTAAGGCAGGGAGGGTAATCATGATTACCAAGCTAGTTTAGGCTGCACAGTGATTTCAAGGCCAGCCTGAATTAGAGCAAGAGTCTGTCTCAAAACAACAGCAAAAAAATGCACCGTTGCTCCTGGTTGTTCATTTTGTCACTGTTTTCTCCCTTTACCAACTAACATCTTAATTAGTTTTTATTTATTTATTTTTGAAGTTAATGGAAGTGGCAAAGACATGGCAGCTGTGAAACAAAGGATAACACAAAATTAATGTATTCAGATGTGATAGAGAGTCTTCTTTTGAGACATTTTTTGGCTTTCTCAAAGTAAGAGATACAGGCAGAAATCAGGAGAGATGATATTAAAAAATCAGATGTTGCTGGGTGTAATGTGTGCTTGTGGTTGCAGCATCAGATAGGCAGAGAGAAGAGGATCACTTGAGCCCAGGTGTTTCAGCCAGTCTGGACAATCTAGTGAGACCCTGGCTCTTTTTTTATTTTTATTTTTTGACCCTGGCTCTTAAAACAAAGAAGCAAACAAAAAAAAGTCGTTAGGTTTATAAGCTAGTGGCAAGACCATGGCTTAGGATAGGATTGTTGTTGTTGTTGTTGTTTTCTGTACTGGGCATCAAACTCAGTACGTTGTGCTTGTGAGGCAGACATGGTGCCACTGAGCTAAATCCCCAGTCCAGGATAGGGTTATTTGTAAACACTAAATCTCATTGTCACAGCTTTGGAATTTCACTATATGGAACATTTAGTTAAACATTTGAGTACTTGGCAAGACACTGCTGTAGGATCTATTGAATACAATAGTGAACAAATCAGGATAATGTTTAAGTGTGCCTAGGGGTGGAAGAGGGACAATGTGATGTATAAATTATATAATACATCAGTGAAAAGTGCTGTGGTGAAAAATAAAAGCAGGATGCTTAGGTGATGCCTGGCTGGTGGTGGAGTGGTTTGAAATTTTCATTGGATATTTATGGAGAAATTTACATGTGATCAGTGAAGCATGTGAAGATAGAACCTTGCATATATCCAGGTAAAGCATATTCTATTTGAAAGAAGCAGTTTGTACAGACTCTTAGGCGGGAGGTGCCTGTAATGCTGTAGGATGTTGGGGAGGCCAGTGTAGTTATAGTAGAATGATTGAAGCAGAAAGATTTTAGAGATAGTTGGGAGGTAACGGATTCATTACTAGAATCAAGACCTCTTCCCTGGAATTCATGGTGGGTTTACAGTGCTTTCTTCCCTTTCTCTCCCCAAGCTTCTCTTCTGCTGAATGCTCTCCTAGATAACTACCGATCTTCTGAAGTGATTCTAGATAGGCATTGTTCTGGGAAAGGTAGTTTACCTAGGGTGCGTGCCATCCTTCCAGTCTATGGCAGGGAATTGCTAAGCCTTCAAGAATAAAATGTATAAATTTCCTCAGAGGCTTTGGGAAAGCTATGACATTGTAATTTTAAGTAACACAGCCTTTATTGAGAGTATGTTGGCTTCCTGGTTTGCTTAATGTTTTTTATGCTTTGTTTCTAAAAAAATTTTTTTTAGTGAGCAAACTAGGATCTATATGTCTTATTGAACTTCTGTTTGTCTTCCCTTCTGTTAGGAAATCCAGTTTTATTAAAATATTGAGTGCCAAACCAGTAAGGACAGGACAAAAGGAAATCAGTTACTTTTACTAAGTATGTGTATAAATAAATTACAAGTCCAGCAACATACTAAATACCCCAGGGCTGGGGATTTAGCTCAGTGGTTCCAGCACCTGCCTTACAAGTGCAAGGACCTGAGTTTGATCCCCGGTACCAAAAATAAAATAAAACAATACCCTGTGATTAATCAGAATTTATTCTAGGAATGCATAGCAGCTTTGCTTTTAGGAAACTGCTCAGTCATCAAATTCCTGGGTCAAAGTTGAGAAGTAGATGTAGAGAAGGGACATGTAGTTGTCCTAGCCACCCCAAAGATTTTATTTCTTGGACCCTCTGTGACTAGTGCTGAAATGACTATTTTCTTTTTCAGTAGAGTGTGAGCAGAAGTAATGAGTATCACTTCCTGGCCAAGATACTGAAGAATACGGTATACTTTTTCCTTGTGCTCTCTTTTCATGTTGAATGAAGAAAATTCCATGGAAGGAGCCTTATTTTTGGCCAATTGACCAGGAATTGAGCTGTCACAGGAATAATATCTGTATTGTATAAAACTAATTTTAGGACATTTTGGATTTGTTACAGAATTTGAAGTTACTGTGACAAAAATGAATTATTATCTCACATGTCAAAAAAAAAGCAATTATTAAGATTTAACATCTGTTCAAACCTCCTAATGTAGAAAAAAATACTGCCGGGGATTTGGGTCATTGGTTCTGCCACCTTCCTTCCAAGTGCAGGGGCCTGAGTTCAATCCCCGGCACCAAAAAAAAAAAAAAAGGGGGGGGGGATCAAAGCTGAACATGACTAAAGTTTTGGGCTGGGAATTAGCTCAGTGGTGCCACCGCCTGCTTCCCAAGTGCGATGTCCCCCATACAAAAAAAAACAAAACAAAAAACTAAGCACATATACCATCTGGGCAGATAAACTTAAGTAGAGCTTTTTCCTCTGTGTAGGAGATTTAGATATAGTTGACCCTATATTTGGTTTACTTAAATTTTATTTTCCTTGTAAAACTGCAGGCTTGATAATAGTGGATATAAACTTAGCATATTACTTATCCTACATGTACACATTTTTCTTTGTTTTTTGTTTTTTGAGACAGGGTGTCACTATGTAGTTGAAACTGACCTGGAACTCACTATGTAGCCCAGGCTGGCCTCAAATTCACAGCGATCCTCCTGCCTCAGGGGATTACAGGCGTGTGCCACCACGCCAGGCTCCCCTGTCCCTTTTAAATTTGAGGCAGGGTTTCTCTAAGTTGCCCAGGCTAGCCTCAAACGTGTGATTTTCCTGCCTGGGATTGTAGGTGTGCACCACCAAACCTGATTTATTTTCTTTCTTTTGGCCATACACTTTTTTTTTTTTTTTTGGTACTGGGGATCGAACTCAGGTCCTTGTGCTTGCAAGGCAGGCAGCGGAACCGCTGAGCTAAATCCCCAGCCCTATTTTCTTTCTTTTGGATAGCAGCCATTCTAACATGTATGAAATGACATCTCATTGTAAGCCCCCCCCCCACTGGGGATCAAACTCAGGACCTTGTGCTTGTGAGACAGGTGCAGCACCATGGAGCTACATCCCTGGCCCCTTACATCTCATTGTATTTGATTCGCATTTTCCTAATTAGTGATGTTGAGCTTTTCACATGCTTGTTGGCCAGTTGTATGTCTTTGTCAATTGAAATCCTTTTCTTATTTCTGAATTGTTTTATTGTGGATTTGTACTTGTGTATCCCATAGCAGATAGAATTTGCACATCCCATTCTATAGGTTGTTTTTTCACTCTTGTGAACTTTTGCTTTGATTGAGACAGGTTCTCACTGTGTGGTTCAGGCTTGCCTCGTACTCACTGTGTAGCTCCGGTAGTCCTCAAACTCAAGATCTTCCTGCTTCCCAAGGGCTAGGATTGCATTTATGTACTACCATGCTACTCAGAACTTCTCAAATTTTGAGAAGTGCATTTTGTGCTTTTGGTGCCCATATTGGTCTCTTTGATGGAGACATACTCAATTCATTTGTTTATTCAACAATCTGTCTTACTAGTTTCTTACTGGAATTTTGGTCCTTTGTGGTTTTATGATGTTATTACAAATACAGCTTCGGTAAATATCATTGTACATATTTGTGTGGGAGTATAGTAATAGAATTTTTATATTGGAATTGCTGGGTAAAAGGTGTATCTAACCAAGGCTGAAGAACACCATATAGTGAGTGCTCAAAAGACCTCCTCCCCACACCGATTTGAGTACTGGACTCTGAGCTGTTGGGCCTATCTATGTCAGTTCAGTAGGTTAAAAAGAAATCTGGTTTTGATTTTGATTTCTGTATTTATACTCTTTTGGCTGTGGTTGGACATCATTTTTAGATGTTAATTGTCCACTTGTGTTTTTGCTTTTCTGGCTTATTTTATATCCTTTGCCAGTTCCTTCCTTGAATTGTTTTTTATCCCCCACTGATTTGTTATAACTTTGTGATGTTTTCTAGTTTTTCCTCTGTGATTTTTCTGTTTTTATGAATGTGTTGGTATAGGTGTGCGTGTGTGTGTGTGTGTGTGTGTGTGTGTGTGTGTCTGTAAGTGTAAGAATACATGCATTCCTGGGCCGGGGATTTAGCTCAGTGGCACTGTGCCTGCCTTGAAAGCACAAGGTCCTGAGTTGGATCCCCAGTACCAAAAAAAAGGAAGGAAGAAAGAAAGAATATATGCGTTGTTTGTGATTGTGTATGTGCACTGCTATATTGCTATATACCTTTCCAAGATGATAACATTTGCAGTATCTTTTCTTATATATCCCTAGGTTTTGTGTCAGTCTTTAAAAATATACAGTGTAGAGTCCATAAAAGACAAGATACTTGTCTACAGAAATAAAATGAACTTCTAGATCAAAATATTAGTTGCACTTAATAGCAATGTAGGTCGGGGTAAAAAAGAGGACTCACTCGTTGATAGTTCAGCAAGTATCTTTGATATTCCAGCATACCTTTTTTTTTAGTTCTTCCACCCCACTTGACCTTGTCTTAGTTTGTGGGATTCATTGCTATGTAACATGGTCACTGACCTTGAAGAGATAACAGTCTGTTTGCTGATTATGAAGGAATAGATGCCTCTTACTTGGGTGAACTCGGACACAGTTCACTAGACCTAGAAGGGCAGCAGTGAGAGCAAGGGGGTATTGGTGTCAGTTACAAGGTCCTCATGATGAAATCCAGGAACCAGTTCATTAAACGTTGTATTTTCTTTTCCTTCATTCTATTGTGCAACTTTCCCTCAGTATTTAGTAATGTTCTCTTTTTATAGTGCCTGCATTTTTTTCTTTTAAACCATACAAGGGCGGCCAAAATGGGGCAGGGTGGTGTTTTATTCCAAATTGAAATTGGAGCTTTAAATAGAAATTGTACTTCTTGGGGGACCATTATAATGGGGACAGTATTAACTCTTCAGAGAAAATGCAGTTTCTTCCGAAAAGTTGAAATTCAGGAACTCTAAATCTGTCTAGCTGCCACTCTTCAGGAGGTGTCCTTCAGTTTTCTCTTGAATAAAACACTAGCTGTTTTGCTTCAGTGAGTGCATTTCATTATAGGGGAATAAGAGTAAGATAATTAGGAACAATAAAAACTAATAAATTTAATTAGTTGCCCACTTTGAGTACTTGAGTTGAGAAGGAGGAGAGTCATTGTGACTGAGTGGGTTTATGGGAAAAGAGATCTTCATCTGGGCTTGGTTCTTTCGAGAAGAATGTGGAAGCACAAATTGTGTTTGACGTCTGGTAAACTTGTAGTAGCTTCAAGGCATTTCTTTGGCTTGTTTCTGAGAATATTTCATCATATAGTTCTTATAATTTATAAAACTTAAAATATGAGAGGTTTTTGTTTTGCCAAGGTTGAAAGCTTTTTTTTGAGACAAGGTCTCACTATATAGTTGAGACTGACCTGGAACTCACTGTGTAGCCCATGCCGGTCTCAACTCACAGTGATCCTCCTCCCTCAGCCTCCTGAGTGCTGGAATTATAGGCGTGTGCCATCATGCCCGGCTTTGAAAGCTTTTTTCGACTAATAGACTCTAACTATTGCCAGCATATTCATCATAAATTAGTTTTACTGTTAACCTCTATATATATGGATTCAGAATATAGATTTTTCATTATTCCAGGAGTTCTTAGTCTTGATCTAGGGATGGGCTGTATCTCAGAGCTTTTTGGCAAGTGATAGAAAACCTGTGCCAAAGAAAACCTATCCCAAAGTGGTAGAAAAAAGAAAAGAGAATTTATTGATTTCTGAAAGATCTTCAGGAAGAACTTTAGATATGGTTGGATTCAGTCTTTAAAAAGCATTATCAAATTTAGTTTCTTTTTGTTTGCTTTTAGGATGTTGATTTGGTTCTCAGTGGACCAAGAAAGCTGTTAGCTTCAGCCTCAATATTATTAGGTTTAAGTTCAGCGGTTGCTGGAGTGAAACAGAATGATATGAAGCATTATCTTCTGCCTCGCCTTGTGTCTTCTGCCCATTTCTAAACCAACTGCTGTAGCTGAGAGGAGGGAAAATGCTTTTCTCCCTTTTTTTTTTTTTTTTTTTTTTTTTTTACTGGGGATTGAACTTGGGTCCTTGAGCTTGCAAGGCAGGCAGTGGAACCACTGAGCTAAAGGTTACAGGTGTGTGCCACCACGCCTGGCTCCATTTTTTGTTTTGGTGGTACTGGAGCCTCCTGCATGATTGGCAAGCACTATACCATACATCACAGTCTGGGAAAGTGCTGATTGGTTCTGTGCTGGTGTTGGTTCCCACCTAGTGCATGGAGAATGGAAGATGAAGTGGCTCTCACAAAAATGTTGAACAGAGCCATGTGTGTTGATATGTACTTGTGATCCCAGCTTCTCTGGAGACTGAGGTAGGAGGATCACAAGTTTGAGACAATTCTGGACAACTTCATAAGATCCTGTATCAAAATAAAAAGGGCCAGGATGTAGTGCAGTGATACAGGGCTTGCTTAGAATGTGTGAGGCCCTGGGTTCAATCCCCAGTACTGCCAATCAATCAGTTAATCAAAAGTTGGATAGTAAATTAAGTTGGTAAGAACACAGATCTGCCTAGGGTCTCTCAGTGTATTCTAGACTGGCCTTGAACTTCTGGCAATACTCCTGCTTCAGCCTCCCAGTTGCTGGGATTATTGGCATGTGCCACCAGGCATCCTGCTTCTTCTCTGGCTCTTAAACTATCGATATATTATTCTGAGGCATAGACTTTTCATGTGTCTTCCCATTCTGCCGATTTCCTGGGTAATCTTGTTCACTATTATCACTTGTGTTATTCTAATTAAAGCTTTTGGACAGTAAATAAGCCTTTATAACACTTAAATTTATAAAGACTACTGTGTTATTAATCTGGACATTTTATTTATTTATTTGGTACTGGATCAAACTCAGGGCCTTGTGGTTGTTAGGAAGGCACTGTGCTGCTGAGCTACATCTCTGGCTCCCTAATTTGGACATTTTAAATATAAAATCTAGATTATACAAGTTCAGGCCACACATTGTTGCATATCTGGAATGAATTGATAAATACAACAGTAATTTAAATATAGCTGCCACTTATCCAACATCAAGCTGAAACATTAGAGGCTATTTAGATGCTTGAGTACTCAAAATATAATTTTTAAATCCTTTATTAGGTTAATTGAGAATCTCTAAACTAAGAAATACCACTTTGTTGTGCTTTCATTCTCTGTAATTTTTATCTTAATTCTTCTTAGTAGTTATTCGTATTTTCATAAACTAGTTTCTGAAAATTGTTTTGTAGTTCTATGAACAAATAAGATAGAATGGGCTTTGTGTGATAAACACTGCCCTCCTGTGGTTAAGATAAGTGCTTTGCAGAACTACTGGAGTTTTCTTTGGGTTTGTTTTTGCACCAGAAAAACATGTAATCTAGGCTGACTTTGAACTTGAGATGTTACTGTTTTTCTTTCTTTTTTTTCCCTGTTCATTCATTCATTACATGTTTGCAGTACACAATGCAGTACACATGTTTGCAGTTTACATTCATGGAGGGAAGTTGGTACAAGTACATATTTCCCTTCTCCCATTGAACCCAGGGCCTGGCATGCTAGGAAAGTACTCTCTACCACTGAGCTACGTCCACAGCCTATCCCCCCTTTTAAATTCTGAGAGTCTTGCTAAATTGTCCATTTTAGCCTCCCAGGTGATACTCTTGCCTCAAACTTCCCAAGTAGCTGGGATTACAGGTTTGTGGCACCGTAGCCACCTACTCTTTTTCGGGGAGGGTGGGCACCATTGATCAAACTTGGGTCCTTGTGCTTGCAAGGTAGGTAGCGTCCACTGAGTCTTTTTATTTGCACTAAATTTATGGTAATAGAATGTAATAGTTTAATACATTATGTTTACTCAAATATATGGCCATTTTGTTTTTCCTTTTCTCTTGAGTTTTATCTATATCTTACGTAGATTAAATGAAAACAAAAATTGTTAAGCTATCGAACGAAAGGGTACATTTAAATATAGAAGTGCTAAAAGGAAAGACGAATCATTTATAATTCATAAAATAAATAACCTCCAGCGGGGGAGTATAGCTCAACGGTTCCGCGGCCTGCCTTGCAAGTACAAGGACCTGAGTTCGAACGCTGGTACCAAAAAAAAAAACCAACAAAAATAAACAAAAACCTCTGGGCTGGGGATTTAGCTCAGTGGTTCTGCTGTCTGCTTTGCAAGTGCAAGGAACCAAGTTTGAGCCCCAGTACCAAATAAATAAATAAATAAGTAAGTAAATAACCTCCATGGAAAATCAGAAATAAGATGAATAATAAACTAGAAAAAGTATTTTGTGTTACATTAAAAGTTCTAATAAATTTAGTATAGGCTACAGAGCTAATATAAATGGTAAAAAAGTAGACAGTGGTCATGAATAACCAATTCACAAGTGGTGAAGTTATTAAGGCACAAAATTTATCAAAGTATATGATGCTGTTCCATAACGTGATACTCATAATGTCCATAGTGATGCTTCAAAGAAACCTTGCATCACTGGTCACCTTTGAAAGATACTGGAAAATCAGCTAATTATTCTGTAAAACTGGTAAATGCAAGGAGAATCAAGTTATTTATCCTGTTTTTTCTGTATAAATTGTACCTCTAGTAGCCAAGTAGTTGATAGAGGAAAGCTTTTTCTTTTTAGAAGCATTCTAGCTTATAAATGAGAATGAAATGATAGATTATCAGCACATTTCAGCTACCAAACAAAATTATGGTTCCCCTTGTAGGTAGCTTCCCCAAAGAGTTAAAGACATACTACAGTGAATAATACACACCCATATTTATAGCAGCACAGTTCATAATAGTTAAATCCTGGAAGTGGCCTGTATGTCCAACAACAGACGAATGGATAGAGAAAATGTGGTATTCATGCATAGTGGAGTATTACTACAATAAAGAACTTGAACACATTTGTTCATTTGTAGGAAAATTACACCTTGGGACCATAATGTTAAGTGAAGTAAATCCGGCACATAAGCTTAAATATTGCATGGTTTCTCTTACGTGAGAAACTGAAATACAAAGAACAAAATAAAAAAGAATAAAAGGTATTTTTCCCATCCAAGTACTAACCAGGCCCGACCCTGCTTAGCTTCTGAGATCAGACAAGATTGGGCGAGTTCAGGGTGGTATGGCTGTGGACTAAAAGGTCTTTTTCAAATGGGAAGGGGATCAAGAGATGGAGGCAGGGAAGGGGGATCAAAAAAGAATTGAGATGTTTTATGCACATGTACCAGCTTCCCATGAGGAATGTAATATTTATGTAATGCAGATCAACATATAATACTAATAAAAAATAAAAACAAAAAAAATGAGTTGAGGTAGTGAGTATCATTGGTAGCTAAAATCATCAGGTTAGACCAAGGTTAGGAAACTTTTTTTTTCCCTCCTGGTGTTTCCTCACTTTCAGGAATCTTTTTAATAGATAGATTGGGAGTGAGAAATACGCTCACTGGTCCAAACTCAAGGAATTGACTTGGAATCATGAAGCACTGTGAAAATAGGATTTTAATGTCATTCTTGGAAGGTCAGGTGTCTGGTATGCAGGCACACCCAGGGCAGTTACAGCAAGCAGTTTATGTCCCGGTACACAGGTCCTTCCCCTGTTCCTCACCGGCTGAGTGCTATGGAGTGTACAGTCTTCCCAGATGTCACCTAAATTTCAGTATTTCCTTGTAGGATCCTGATGGAGAATTTGTGGCATTTGTACCACAGCAGCCATGCAGACCCCTTTTTGTCGGCATCGAGCCAGGTCACCCCAGCAGCTAACTGAGCCTTGGATAAGAGTTGTTTTTTTCTAAACTAAAACCTCAGTATTCAGGTTTAATTGCAATGTTGGTACCTTGCAGTGAATAAGGGGGTTTTGAGTTGCACTTTGGGCACTCGTCTCTAAAAAATTCACCAAGGCCAGGGATTTAGCTCAGCGGCATTGCACCTGCCTGGCAAGTGCAAGGTCCTGAGTTCGATTCCCAGTACCAAAAACATAAATAAAAATAAACAGTTTGCCACCGCTGTTGTACATATAGGGTGTTCTTTTTCTCCTTTCCCCACTCATGCCTTACAAAGACTTTACTAGTTTACCTCTCCCCCACTATCCCATCTGCTTAGGAACCTTCCAGGTGGATGAACTCTGTCACATCTGCAGGCCATTAGGCTGGGATGCTGTGTGGATCCCCCCTGGGTGTGGTTGGCACCACCCAAAAGGCTGGTAGGCTGAGTGGGATAAAGCAGAGGCAGGCTTGCTGCTGCCACTGCTGCTATTTCACTGTGTGTTGCTGCTGCCTTCTTCCTTCCCTGCCATGGACTGTTTGTCCTTTGTGATACCCCTCTGCCATGCTGCCTTGGAGCCAGCAAATTGGGGACTGAAACTTCTGCAGACTGTGAGCTGAAATAAACCTCTTCTCCTTTAACTTTGGGTATCTGGTAAAAAGCAGTTTAGATACCATATCTGCCCCACTGATCCATCTTGGCATCTCAAAGAGAGTAAAGGTATTTTGTGTGTTCTGATGTGGTATGATAGGAAGTATACAGTACTGCCTATGCTTCTAGGGGACGAGTCCTTCCTAAAAAAGCCTTTAGGAGGGCTGGAGATTTAGCTCAGTGGTGCTGCCACCTGCCTCACAAGCACAAGGTCCTGAGTTTGATCCTCAGTACCCGCCGCAAAGCCTCTAGGTGTAAATCCTAATCTTTAGGGAGTACAATATAGAGAATCAACAAAGTCCAGAATAGGGGAAACTAGTACAAACTACTTCTTTTCTCAAGTAAAGAAGGGAAAAATGCATGAGTGTTAACCAAATGCACTATGTATTGGACTTTGGAGATGTATTTGAACAAACCATTTGTTAAAAGTTTTTGTGTGTGTGTTTTCTTTTCAGTGAGTGTGGGAGTTCAGGTCCTATACTCAGCTGAGGTAGAAGGTTTGCAAGTTGAAGCCCAGCCTGGGCAGGTTAGTAATTTAGCAAGATCCTGTCTCAAACCAAAACAGTCTTTCAACGCTGTCACAGTGGCTCTTAAACTTCAACATAATTTTTGAAGGTGACAGACATTTTAACCATAGAAAATCCTTTTTGCTTTATGTATAGGATCATGTATGGCTTTAATCCAACACCTGGAATTAATTTTGGAATATTGAAAGTCTTTTATGTGGTATTCATCTGTATCTGTACCTGTCTACACCCACATTTAAAAACTCCTAGAGCTATACACTTAAGATTCCATATTTTACTGTAGGAAAATTGCACTGTAACAACAACAAAAAATGCAGTTAGGAAAAAAGCCACATATAAAAGATAGAATTTTTACGAAAAAGTACAGAGGAAAATAACAGAAGCAGATTCAGATGACTCAGATATTAGAGTTTTCAGACATGGGCTTTAAATAGCTATAATTAATGCACTTGGGGTGGAATGTAGCTCAGTGGTAGAGCATTTGCCTGACATGTTTGAGACTCTTGAGTTTAGTTTCTGGCACACACCCCCACACTTACAAATGTGTGCTTAACAGAAAAAGGTGGCGAATATTCATGGACAGTTTGAAACTGCAACCTAATTGGAATGGAAATTTTAAACCAAAGGAATATGATAATTGAAATTTAAGATCTCAGTGGTTAGGCTTAAGGTAGATTTTTTAGTTTCAGTAATTGTTTCTTCAGCTAGTTTAAAAATCAGAAGACAGTATGAATAGTGAAACAGAAAGATGGAAAAAATGACAGCATAGAAGAGAGTCCTGTGGGGCATTGTAAAAACAAAAACATTTGCTGATTAGATTCCAACGGGGGAAGAAAGAGAATGGAGCAGGAGCAATTTTGAAAATTTAGCCAAGAAGGTTCAAGAAGTCCTCTGAGGGCCAGGGATTTAGCTCAGTAGTGTCACTGTCTGCCTTGCAAGTGCAAGGTCCGGAGTTCAATCCCAGGCCCCCCCCCCACAAAAATTCTATGAATGTCCCCAGAAAATTACTTCTAGGCACATAATAGTAAAACTGCTGACAGCCAAAGCCAGAAGGTTGGTTGGGGGAAGGGGGTGGGCACACTACCTTCAAAGGATCAGTGATAAGACCAAAAGTTTATTTCCAAATAGAAGTTGTGGAGTCCACAAGACAATGAACTGATACTTTTACATTGTTGAAGAAAATAATTGCTAGCCTAGAATTTTATGCACAGTATCTTCCAAAATGAAAACATAATGAGCTCAACTAAAAACCCAGCAAATTTATCATTAGCACATTAACACTGAAGGAAATATTAAAATGAGCTTGTCAGAAAAATAATTCTAGGTGGAAGCTTGGAGAGATGCTGGACAGATAAAGATCTGTGGAAGGGACAAATAAGTGTTTAAGTCTAAATGCATATTATATACAACAGTAACAAAAATGTTGTGTACAGTCAAATGGGGCCAGTAGTTGGAGTTAAGTGTTCTGAGGTTCTCTGAAGTGGCAATTAGAAAAAAAGGAAAAACAAGCATTAAAGACATTACAGTATTCATGCACACCCTTGTTGATAGTGGCACAGTTGGTAATAGCTAAATCTTGGAAGTGGCCTGTATGTCCAACAACAGATGAATGGATAAATAAAATGTGATATGTATACACAGTGGAGTAATGGTGTTATAATAAAGAAGGATAAATTTGAATCATTTGTAGGAAAATGGATACACCTTGGGACCATAATGTTAAGTGAAATAAATCAGACACAAACACTTAAATTTATCACATTTTCTCTTAAATGAGAAACCCAAAGTATAAATAAAGAGTAAAATAAAAGATAATAGGAAAAACAGGGAGATAGATCTTTTGTAAATGGAAAGGGGACCAAGGGATGATGGGAAGAGTTGGGAGAGGAGTAAGGGAAAGAAGACATAAAAAGAATTAAGATGTGTTGTATACATATATAAACTACCCACAAAGAATGTAATAATTATGTCTTGCAAACACATGTTAATAAAAATAAAAATAAGGAAAATGGAAAATATTAATTTGAAAAGTAAGCAACTCATTACCAAGTATTTTACAAATGAAGGAAGAAATCACAGCGCCATTTAAAGCATTTTGAGCTAATTGTTGGAAATACTGTATGTTAGTACTTCTGGGCTATAGCAAAACTGCACATAGAGGAGAACTGTGATGGGGCTGGGATGTGGCTCAGGCAGAGCACTTGCCTAGTATTCACAAAGCTCCAAAGTTTCATTCCCGGACCCTCCCCCCACAAACAAGCCCAAGAAAATGATCATAATGACAGTAATGGTTAAGTATCCATTTTGAGAAGTTCATTTCCAAACATAAACAGATGGAGAATACTTACCCTGGGAGATTCTGAATTGACATAAGAGATTATCATTTTAAAGCAAGTCTGATAATTTCTTTCATGTGAGAATGTCCTTACTTTCTCCTCTATTCTTGAAGGGTGAATTTCATCAATACAAAATTTTGGATCATTGGTTCTTTTCTTTCCATACTTTAAACTTTTTTCTACTTTTCTCTCCACGGTTTCTGATCAGAAATCCACAGTCATTTGAATCACTGTTCTCCTAATTGTAACACCCCCCACCCACTGCTTTAAAGGGTTTTTTGGGAGAACGGTCTTAGTTTTCCCATTCTTTAGTTTTTAGTTCTTTTCTGAGTATGGATTTCTTTGAATTTGCCTTGTATGAGATTTGTTCTTGAAATTGTGTTTATCACTAAATTTGGGAAGTTTTCTGCTATTTCCTGAGTCATGTTTTCTGCACTCCATTGTTTCTCCTCTCCCTTTATGACTGATGACATGAATGATAGAGCTCTGGATAGTCTCCCTTTGAATCTGTTCATCATTTTTTCTGTTGCTATCTTTTCTAGTTCACTACCTCTTATCTCCATTCTGGTATCAAATCCTTCTAGCAAATAATTTGTAAAATTTCAGTTATTGTAACAAATTTCTAGTTTTTAAATTATATATTTTTATATATAAACGCAAATATTGAAGTATATAGCATGTATATGTGTGTGTGTGTGTATATATATAT
>NW_022900914.1:7247513-7289570 GCF_012274545.1 Fukomys damarensis | reverse complement strand
TTTTGAGACTGTTACTGATATCAAGAATATTCACTCTGACCTCTATTTTGTTTGTGTTTTTGAGATGGAGTTTTGATGTGCTGCCCAGCCTGGCTTTAAACTCTTGGGCTTAAGCGATCTTCCAGCTTCAGCATACTAAGCTGGCACCCATCATACCTGGATACCCTGAGTTCTTGAAGCATAGTAGCACTAGCAGCTTTTGTCTGATAATTCTAATATATGTATCATATCAGGTTTGTCACGTCTAGCTTGTCTTTGTCTGGTTCTATGTGTTGAGTGATTTTCAGTTGTATATTAGACATTTTGATGCTATGTTATTGACACTATTTTCTTTATTTTTGTTTTGTTTTATTTTTTTGAAGCAGGGTCTCACTATGGAGTTGAGACTGACCTGGAATTCACTTTGTAGCCCAGGCTGGTCTTGAACTCACAGAGATCCTCCTGCCTCAGCCTCCTGAGTGCTGGGATTACAGGCATGCGCCACCACGCCCGGTTACTATGTTTTCTTTAAATCCTATAGAAAAATGAACTTTGGGGAGGGGTGGGAGTTTTGTTTTGTTTTTGCAGTAGTAGGGATTCACACTGAGCTACATTCTCATCCCTTTCTATTGTTTATATTTTGAGACGTTCTTATAAGTCACTAGGTTGCCCAGGCTGGCCTAGAATCTGCTAGTCTTTAGCCTCTTGAGTATCTAAGAGTGTGCCACCTCCCCCAGCTTGCTGCGCACTTCGGTAACTGTTTATCTTTGAAGTCGCATATAGGACAATAGAGAAAGAATATAAATCATGCATATTCCCTCTGCACTCATGGGACCAGAAGTTTCCCTTTCTTGGGGTTTTGGGTCTCTCTTCAGCCACTGCTGGTCTTAACACCACCATAGTTGCGCCACTGATTGCCTGGGGAAGGGTTAGAGAAAGGAATTTGGGAAAACAACAAAACCCAAACCTCACAGGATTTCCCCTCCCTCTGTGTGACACAAAGAAGGTACCATGTGCTGTGCCTCAGATCAGAAAAGAGATTTCTCTTGGGATCGTTTCTGTCTGTATTTAGTGTGCTGTTACAGGTGTGGGGCTGCTATTTGGTCCATTCCAGGAGCTACCAGAGGAAACAAAACCAGAAAACTCACCATATGTGTGTTGTGGTTTCCTCCCCATGCCACCTACTGCCATTTTCAAATGACTGCTTCATGTGTTCTGTTGAAACAGGTTGGACTATGCTTACTCTTTATTAGAAGCATCATTGAATTTCACTATAGCTATATTGTTCATTTGTTTTGGTTAAGAATTCATTGCACATCCATGCTGTACTAGGCTTTTCTGGAAATGTAAAAATGGATAATCTTAAGATATTTTCAGTAGGTCAAGAGATAGGGATGTGGTATCTGGATAGAGGCAGGTAGCAAACAATTTCATAATCATTAATAGTATTTTAATGGTTAATTTTAGCTTTTTGATCCATTTCTGCTTCAGAATTTCATTTACTGTTTGATTGAGGGAGAGAAGATCTGCGATAAAAATTCTCTATACATGTGTGAGATGTAATTTTAAGACAGTTATAGCAAGCTATAATTACTACATAAGAACTTATAATACAAAGAAATAATTTATTATCATATACTTGTTTCTCAGGTCTTAGAAAAATATCCCAATACACCCATGAGTCATAAAGAAATCCTTCAAGTTATCCAGAGAGAAGGACTAAAAGAAATCAGGTGAGTTATTTAAATATTATTAATAACAAGTACAATACTTGGTTAGAGTATTTCATAGTATACGGTAGTGTCCTGTAGTTGTAAAACTTATTTAGTCATAAATGCTTTGTTAACTTCTGATTTTCAGCTGTTAAATCACTAAAATATTCCAAGTCACAGCACAGTATAAAATAAAAATGGTTAAATTTCTTAGTGAGAAGGAAAGTAGCTATCTCCAAGCCCATGCACTTTAATTCATAGGAAGGCCTAGCGCCATCTGTAAGCCTTCATCTATCGCTTTAGGCTTTTGATTTATTATGCTAATGACCCAAAAACATTTATTTATATGCTTTTTTGGTCATTAACATATAAAATTACTATTGTGCAAGGAAGATGCTAGAGTTAAGCAGTCTCATAAATAATACTGTGAGGGCCAGGTACTTAGCTCAGTGATGCCACCACCTGCCTTGGAGAAGTGCAAGGCCCCGAGTTCAATTCCTGGTACAAAAAAAAAAAAAAAAAATAGAGAAAGAAATACTGTATTTGCCAAGAAGAATGAAAACATAAATAAGGTAGTATGATTATCAAATAAAAGTCTAGCAAGGTACACATGCCTTTAGTTCCAAATACTTTGGGAGGCTGAAGCAGGGGATCACTTGAGTCTGAATTTGATACCAGCCTGGAAAATGTGGACAGACTTAGTCTCAATAAAAATAAATCTTATGTCTAAATACAATAGACTGGGGTCAATTAATACAAGATCAGAGATCATACACACTTTAGTTTCTGAGATACTACATTATTATAATAGCACATAATAGTCACTCTTCATAATTAACATCAAGAAATGTTAAAATTGTATTGTTTGCTTTGTATTTTAAGGCAGAAATTTGGCAATTATAGAGATTTTCATTAACATAGGAAGGTTATGGTACTTTGAAACTGCTCCTATGGGTGATACTGGAAAGGGGAAGGGCGGTCACAGTTTGGTGGGGTGCTATTTTTGGTGGTCACAGTTACTGGGGTGGAGAGTGCACTGTGAGATTTTAGAGGGCAAGAGAAGGAGGCTGCTAAATGTCCTACATTTTGCTGGACAGTCTTTCTCATTGCATAATTCTCTTTAGATGCTAGCAGTGTTCCATTGAGAAACAGTAAATTATGCTCAAATATTTGTAAATAAACAAGTGTATTTCTTGATAAATAGCTATTGCATGTTCTAAATTTGAATTTTAATTTTCCTTAACATAAAATTCTAATTGAGATTTTAAAAAATTGGGTCTTTTCTAAAGCAATTAAAATTGTTTTTTTGTGTATGGCAGATATCAGTAAGTTGGGAATAAGATTCGCTTCAATGATATGAAAAAGTGAAATATAAATCAGCATATTCCATTTTATATAACATGTTCTGGAAAATTGAGTGTAAACATTAAGTTAAACATTAAAGTGCATTTGAAAAATCATCTTTTAAAAGTTTCTATTTTATTTAAAATTAATCTTTAATTTATTTGTGACATAATTCCAAAGTTTTATTTAAGTTAGATTTATCTGGTTAGGATTAATTGAAGCACAATATCACAGATCAGTTTGTGAAAGCTGTAGAAGAAAACGATAAGATTTTTGTTACTCTGAGAAATAAATGCAAGTACAGTAGCCTGATATCCTTTGTACTGAAGGTCATAAGGAAGAGGAATGAATGAACAAGAGGTCTCATTTCTTTTTATAGCTTTAAAATTCTGATACATAGCAGGCAAATACACTGGGAAACCTGGTATTTAGAAAACAGATTCTGTAGCTGAGCCCAGGTCCCAATCCCCACGTTGGGTGCCACCTGTATCTGACCACCCGGCCAGCTTTGCTCAGGGACCCAGACCCTCTACTTTGTTCCCCCTGACCCAGGGGCAAACAAGGATGAATGACAGAGAATGGGGTGGGCAGAGGCAGTATGCAGAGGAACCTTCCCCCGACCCCTCATCCCCACGCCTAACCCATCCAGCTGGTACAAGCAATGAGAGTAATGTAAGATTCATCTGCTTTTCAGTAGTCATTAGTACATACACTGGTAAACAACACCCCTCAGCGGTGTTGTTTTCCTTAGAACCTGCACTATCCAGTCACCCCTCAGTGCAACCTTTCTCCATTGTGCTCACAGAGGAGGCCAGTTAGGCCTCAGTTTTCCTGTGGTCTCCAAGAAGATTCCTTTAATCCCATTGGTCTAAGTGTCAATTGTAGCTATCATCTGACTCTTAACAGAAAGACCATAGGGTATTAAGCATTCCATTATCATTTCCAGGAGCAGACAAGAATAGTACATAAGTAAATAGATCAAGAAAAAGGAAAGCTGGGCGTGGTGGCACATGCCTGTAATCCCAGTACTGGGGGAGGCTGAGGCAGGAGGATCACTGTGAGTTCAAGACCATCCTGGACTACATAGTGAGTTCCAGGTCAGTCTCAACTACATAGTGAGACCCTGTCTCAAAAAAAAACAAAAACAAACAAAAAAAAAAAATGGAAAAAGCAGGATTGTGGTGGTATTTGGTTTGGTTTGTTTTTTTTTTGTTGTTTTGGGTGCAGGAATTCAACTCAGGACCTTGCACTTGCCAGGCAGATGTGTGCCACTGAGCTATATCCCCACCCCCAGGGTTGTAGGTTTTTTTCTTTTCTTTTTAAAAAGATTGTACAGTCATCAAAAGTACCTCTGGTTTCATACAAGTAGCTCATCTTAGTTAAACTATTGTTGCAGTTAGGTAATTACATGACCACAAAGCAGTTCTTTCTGAGTCATCAGTGAGACTTGTACTTTATCAAATCCATTAGAATTTAAATCCTTGGCTCTCCTAGCTCTTTAACACTGTATTACCTTAATTGATACTTCAAGCATTTCTTCTTTCCTCCCTCTTTAGCCTTTTTTTCTTTGCTGATAACTTCTCCAATTTAAGGGCAGTTTTGTTCATTCTCATAGCTTAATGAGTTAGAAACATGTATCGTTATAGAAGAAAATACTAAAACATTTAAATCAAATAAATATGTGTTTGTGCTGTAAAACATAACATTTTAGAAATAGAGGAAGGAAAAGGCCCTCAATTGCCCCTTCACAATCTGTTGTTTGTGTATCCAGTTAACAGTCTTTTTATATCTTGATGCTCATCATTTTTTAAATAGTTTCTAGTTTTTCATAGGTGTCTATCTCCCCCTCCCCATCTTAAGCCTGATCCTCTGGTCTCTCCTATAGAAGTCATATGAAAGAAAGAAAATACAAGTTTTGGTGTTTAAGGTGAAATGGGGCATTATTTAGTCCTGGGTAATTTAAGAACTTATTCTGATGCACTTGGTTGAAGTGAATAATTAGCAGAAGCGTTCTGGAGTTTTCTTAAAATAGCCTAAAATAGGAGAGCAGTTGATAATGAAGATAGATGCTCAAACTGTGATATTTATAATTTGTAAATAAAAAGTTAATTCCTGAGTTATTTACTACTAGTTATTTTAGAAAATCATAGTTTACCAAAGAATTTGTTGACAAAAAAAGTTGAAAAATATATTGAGCAGTGTCAGTGCCTTTTCAGTTTTTCATGGTTAAAATATAGCCTAATTATTTGGTCTTTTAACATAAATCCTAACAATAATATGAAATAATTCCCAAGAGCTGAACAAAGAACTAACTACTTGATCAAAATTTGAAGTACTTGAAAGTAATTCTATAAGCTTTTCTTTTTTATTTCTCTTTTCTGTTTTGATACTGGGAATTGAACTTAGCGCCTTGAGCTTGCCAGGCAGGAGCTGTGCCACTGAGCTACATTCCCAGCCTTCTATAAGCTTTTCTACTTTGGGTTTTATGTAGACAGTTTCCCTTTTTTTTTGGTACCGGGGATTGAACTCAGGTTTTTTGCGCTTGCAAGGCAGGCCACCGAACCACTGAGCTAAATCCCCGGCCTGACAGTTTCCCTTTAAAAAATATATATATATTAATTTGTTTGAAGCCCCATTCTTACTATTTAGCTTATTTGTTGATCCTGGTACATGTTAAGCATTCATAAGAATCTGCTGAAAGAATGGCTGGCAGTTGTTTCTCTTCCAAGACACTGGAAGTGAAATCAAGGAGAAATTTGTCTTTGTGTATATTTTGAGTATAGCCTCTCTAAGGGAAACTATTCAGAATTTTATTTTACTTTGAATCAACATAACATGGCACATGGCTGTCATTAGTCATCAGTATGTAAAGTAGCCTCATGAAACTTTACAATAGTTTCATTTTTTTCCTCTGAGATTAAAGATTAGAGTTTGCAGGGAAACTTATCCCAGAGCGCTTAGCTCCCCCATCTTGTTTTTCATTTCTTCTGACTGGAGTCCACATTTTTCCTGTGCTACACTGTGCCATTGATGTAATGTTAGCGGTGATTCAAACCCTAGCTTTCCAAATATGCTCATAGCATTACTCCCCTACAGCTGTTTCAAGGGTTTGGGATATAACTATTATTTACAAGTAATAATTTATTTAGAAATTTTGTTCTACCTAAAGTATAGTTTTATAGTTTTTAGGGTCCAATCAGAAGACACATACTACATGGTAATTTGAACAAGGAAGTTATTAACTGGAAATTATTAACAGGTTAACCAGTATTAACTATTCAAAGTAGCAAAAATGCCAAAGAATACAGTCACAGCAGAATAGAGAACAATCACTACTTCTGGAGCTGAAGCATTGCATCCAAGTGAGGAACACATTTAAAAGGTCCTCTTTTCTTTTGTTCTCAAGTTGTATTTCAAGTCTTCCTGGAGAAAGCGTGATTTTTGGCTTGCTTCGTGGATGGCAGAGTTCACTGGTACCGAGATAGGTGTAGGAAACTGCCTGCTGGATACTAGAACTTGTTGGACTCTTCCTTACTTTTACACTTGTCCATCTTGCTAGGAGCCAGCTGAGGCACAAAAGTTTTCTGCAAAGCCACGATAAGGGTTTTTGCCTCGTTGTGAATGCCTTCGAGTGTTCCTCATGCTGATGACTATGATGCTCCAAGAGCAAGCAGGCAAGGGTGTGCTGAAGGAAGAAAAGCACCTTTTTTGCAGTGCCCCTCAAGCACCCTACTGACAAAGCTTAACAGTGAGCCAGCTGGTTAAAGCAGAGTATTTTTGGGGCCCTACTCCATTATTACAGATAAGGACAGAGAAGGTTGGCTTTGGAGCTGGAAGTCAGTAGACCAGTGACTGGCACAGAAGCCTCTAGTAGTTCTGCCATAGAATAAATATCCTCTGTTGTCTGGATCCACATACTTCTTTGGTCTGCATTATTTCTTTCTACCTGATGGGTACACTACAGTTGTGTGTTTATAACTAACATTTCTTACCTTTACTTAAGATGTTGAGTAATCTCTTATCATCTCATCATGAAAAGATCCTGACAGTCTTTTAAAACCAACTCAAACCTTACTTCCAGAAAGCTGACCTTTTCCCTTTCAGCTCAAAGAAATCTTCCCCTCTAAGTCTTGTTTTGAGGATTGTCTTTCGCTTTATGTTATACTTTAGTAATATTTTTCCACTTCCTTATTAATTTTTTATTAAAATGTATGATCAGTTTCAGAATAGGCACTCGATATCAAAGACAAATGAAGCTATGCTATTTTAATTATTGATATATAAAATTTTAGCATATATCATAGCTATTTTTGTTTTGTTTTCTTTCATTTTCGAGATAAGGTGGCCTTGAACATACTCTATAGCCCAGGCTGGCCTCAATCTTCCTGCCTAAGCCTCCAGAGTGCAGGGTTACAGGTGTGCACTGCCATGCCCACCTCCCATCATAGCGGTTTTTAACTGGGAAATGGAGAGGGTAAATTTTGTAATTGAAATTATTTTAGAAACGTCTTATCCTAACTTCATGGTTTTGTTTTGCGGTACTGGGGATTGAGCGCAAGACCTTAACTTTACGATTTTGGGTGGAGTCAGTGTCGCTCATCTCCAAGGATCTTCAAATTAGAGTCTTTTTTTCTATCCCTCTCCTAGCCTTGTTTTCTTTTGGCTGAAGTTAAAATTTGATTAAGCACTATTTCTAACTTTGAATGTGAGGTTTTTGTAGATTCAGTTTATTAAGATGGAGAAATTTTCCTCTCAGTTTACTAGGGCTATTGTAACCAAGTAACACAAATTAGATGTTTTACACAGCAGGAATTTATTCTCCCACAGATTTGTTTGTTTAAATGGGTGCTATAGATTGAACCCAATCCCTCATGCAAGCTGAGCTATATACATAGATGTCCCTTGCCTTTTCAAAATTTGTTTTGAGACCAAGTTTTGCTAAGTTTTCCAGCCTAACCTTATACTTGTGATTCTCCTGCCTCAGCCTGCTGAATGAATACTTGTCCTCTCATGTTCTCATGGCTGGAAGTCTGAAATAAGATGATGGCAGGGTTGGATTTCTTCTCAGGGCTCTGAGGAGATTCTATTCCACGTTTCTCCCCTAGCTTCTCTGATGGGCGTTAGGAGTCTTTGGAATTCCTTGGCTTGTGAATGCATCACTCTAATCTTTATCTGTACATGGCATTCTGCTTGTGAGTCTGTGTTCACATTTCCATTGTCTTGTCAAGGACGCTAGTCTCACCAGGTCAGTTACTCTAATTCAGTCTGACCCTTATTTTTAACATGATTCCATCTGTAAAGAGACTACTTCCAAACAAGGTCACATTCATTTCACAGGTATCGGGAATTAGGCCATGTTTTGCAGGGGACAGAGGATAGAATTCTAGGTATAGTACCTATTACAAGTTAGCTGAGAGTTTTTTTTTTTTTTTAAATCATGAATGGGTGTTGAGTTTTGTCAACTGCTTCTGTGTCAGTGATAAAATCATAATTTAGCTTGTTGGTTTGGCAGATTATATTGATTTTTTTCTTTTTAAATGCCAAGCCAGCTTTGTATGCCCTTCTTGTGTCATGGTGTGTAGCTCTTTTTATGCATTGTTGCATTGAGTTTGCTGATAAATCGTTGATGTTGTGTTATCATTCTGTAGTATTATTTTTGTACTTACTGTCTGGTTTACTGTTAAAGAAACATTGGCCTCATAAAATGAATTGATAAGTGTTCCCTCATTGTCTGTTTTATGGACTGTATTGTATAAAATTGTTGTTATTTCTTTAAATCTTAAGCAAAATTTTCAGTTGATACCATCTGGACCTAGAGATTTCCTTTTCAGGAGACTTTTAACTACAGGTTTCATTTTTTTTTTCCCCCTCTCTTTCTTTCTGTCCCTCTGTCTCTCTCTGTCTCTATCTCTGTCCACCCCCACCCCCATCTCATTTGTCTCCTTGAAGCACTGGGGATTGAACCCAGGGCCTTCACACTGAGCTACACCCCAGCCCTTTTAATGCCTCAAGTCTTTTAAGTTGTCCATCCATCCACCTCTCATACTGTTGGGTTTATAGGTCTGCACCAGGATCTAGGACAATGTAGATGGTTTTATCTTGGTTGAATATTAATAATTTGAGGTTTTTGAGGACTTGGTCTGTTTCTTCAAAGTTGTGGAATTAATGAGTGTAAAATTTTTTGTGCTGTTCCCTTATTACTCTCCAGTGGGTACAGAGTCTGTAGTGACACTTTGTTTCAGCCCTGATAATGGTGTATCATACCTTGTGTGATTTTGATATTTTGTTGTTTTGTTTTGATACAAGGGACTGAATTCAGGATCTCACGATTGCGCAGTGCCACCTAGCTAAATCCCCAGTCCATGCTTTTTGGTTTTTAAAGACAGGACCTTGCTCTGTCTGGCAAGTTGAGTGGCCTTAAACTCACTATGTAGCCCCGGCTGGCTTTGAACTCGTGGCCATCCTTCTGCCTCAGCCTCCAGAGTGCTGAGATCACAGGCATGTGCCACCATGCTCTGCTCAACCCTGATATTGGTGATTTGTGCTTTCTATTCTGTTTGTTAGACTTGCTAGAGACTTTGTCAACTTCATTTTTTTTTTCCTTCCCCTTCATGGTGGGTCTTGATCCCAGAATATTGTACATACTGAGCAGTTGCCCTACCACTGAAATATACCACCAGCCCCTTATTTCAGTATTATTCTCTATTGTTTTTGTCATATATATGTATGTATATGTGTATGTATTTATGTATATAAAAGCATTTTATGACTCAGGGTATAGTCTTTTTGGTTTTCATGAATATCCATGCTTACTTGAAGAGTATATATGTGCAGATCTCTGCTGTTTTGGGGTATTCTGTAAATGTCATTTAGATCAGTGGTTCATAATATTCAGGGCTGGGGACATAGCTGAGTGGTAGAGTGCTAGCCTGGAATGCATGACTGCTTGAATTCAAACACCAGAAAAAAGAAAAATGTCCAGGTATTCTATATTCTTTTTTTTTTTTTTTCTATGTACTTTGTGTGTGTGTGTGGGTTCTTTGTCTTTTTGAGGCAGGTATGTACTTTGTGTGTGTGTGTGGGTTCTTTGTCTTTTTGAGGCAGGTCTCCCTTTGTAGTTCAGGCTGCCCTCGAACTCAGGATGATCTGCCTGCCTCAGCCTCCTGAGTGCTGGGATTACAGGCATGTGCCACCATGCCTGGCTTTTTTTGATTATTGAAATCTCCATGTACAATTATTGTATGCTTACCTATTACTCTTTTAGTTCTCCTAATTTTGCTTCATGTATTTAGAGTATTTGTTGGCAAGTGCGTATTCTTAGCATTTTATAATGACCATCTTTTTCCCTAGTAACATTCTTTGTTTTGAAGTCTATTTTGTCTAATACTGTTTTGGTTTTTTTTGATACCGGGGATCAAACTTGGATCCTTGTACTTGTGAGGCAGGCAGTGGAACTACTGAGCTAAATTGCCAGCCCATGTCTAATACTGTATTAATAGGATTACTTTGTTTGGTACTGGAAGTTGAACTCAGGACCTTGTGCTTGCCAGGCAGACTTGGTGCCACTGAGCTAAATCCCTGACCCAATAGGACCACTTTTTATTAGCATTTAACATATCTGTCTTTAAAATACTGTAGGTTTTTTGGCGGGGGTGGAAGTAAAAGGTTTGTGACAGAATCTTTCTGGGGTAGCTTGGGCTGGCCTTAAATTCTCTGCATAGCATAGGCTGGCCTTGAACTTCAGACAACACACCTGGCTAAAGCAGGTTTTGATACAGAAAACATGCAATTTGTTTTTTAAAAATCCAGACTGATTATTATTGGCATGATTAGAGTTATTCTCTCATTTTGTTTTTGTTTTTCCTGTTTTGTTGTTGCCTTCTTTTGAATTATTTGGTGCTTTTTGAAGTACTTCCTTTTTTTTTTGGTGGTTCTTTTTTTGTCTTTGGTACAGGGATTGAATTTAGAACCTTGCGCTTGTGTGGGAGGAGGCAGAACCACTGAGCTAATGTAGTACTTTCTTTATACTACATACAGTACTTTTTTTTTTTCCTTTTCTTTCATTCAGTTCATTTATTAAGAGCAAAAGTTGGGCCATCCCATCTGTTACATTACAGATGAAAGTCACGTAATACTAAGGAGAGTCCACAAAGAGTTGAGAGCCTTTCAACCGTGCAGAGCCATAGATCACAAAATTAAAACAAAAAGGATCCCCCCAGTTTGGCAGGAAACAAGTACAGTATGAGGAGACCTGGAATGGAAGGGCACGTACTTTTCAGTAAGGCAGTTATAAAACGAACAAGAAAAACTCCCCAAACCCCATACCCCAAATCACACTCTGATGAGTATAACAGACAATAGAGATGCAGAAGAAGGATTGAGTACAGCCCTCTGTCATTGCAAAGGTACTGAACAGAGGAGAATGACCAAAGGGTCTGTGTTGAGATGAAGGCTCTGGGAAACAAGTGACTGTAGACATTTCTGCCACAAGGATAGGTCCCACTTTACCCAAGCTGGATTCTACCTCCGTATCAGACCAGCATTACCCTTCCTAACTCGAACTTGGAGACAGTCTGCAACCCAGTGATAGGAATAAGAGGGCACCCCTGAAGCACTGTACTTCCCAGGGCATGATCTTGAGCTCACTGCCCTTCAGCTCCATTGCCCAGCTCACTGATGGACTGGAAATCCCAACATGGAAGGACCGCCTGGGGGGGCGGGGAGTGGAAGTTGGGCCAAGAGATCACAAACCAAGGAAGCCCACCTCACGAGAATTCAGACTCTAGGACATCACACTTCCCACTGGGGCGTCTGAATCCTGATCTTTACCCATAGGTGGTCTGTCCTTCCCTGCCACTTGTTTCACAAACTCCACTGGCCTAATGATGTCACTCAGCCTTGGGTTCTGTAGGGTAGTTTGGTCTGAGAGCCAAGTTGACTATGGGGCCTTTTCCTTTATGAGCTCTCAAAAATCTGAGGGCCACTTTCCTTAGACTGCGTGAGAGTCAGCCTGCACATGAGAGAGGAGAGTGCAGCCAGGCTATGGGCTGAGGTCAGGTCACAGGAACACATGACCTCAGACAGACCCCGCGAACTCGACTTCTTCATTCTCTCAGAATGGACGGCTGGACAGCCGTGAAGGACTCCCGGCTTGAAGGTCCAGCACCTCTGACACAGACATTTGGTGCCCGCGCCCCAGCCCCACATTCTTTTTGTTTTGTTTTGGTTTTGATACTGGGGATCAAACTCTGGACCTTGCTCTTGTGAGGCAGGTGGCGGAACCACTCAGCTAAATCACTGCCCCCAGCCCCACATTCTTAAAATTTGTTTTCTCAGTCGAAATAAAGTTCTTACAGGAATCCAAGGCAAAGCTCCCAGAAACCATAGAACCTTTAAACTCTGCACAAAGTAATGATGTTATCTTTGAATCTAGCTGCAGTTTTTCCTAAACAATGTTGTGAGCATTAGTTTTTGTGAAGGAATTGCAGAACTAAGGCTTCAGCTGTCTTAAGTTGTTTTTTACCAGTCTCTACTCCCAGTATTTCACCAGCTTTGGCAAGAAGAAGAAGGATAACCTGGCGGATGGTGTTCTCTCAAAATCCTCCAACAAAGAGCTCAGCAGGATGGCCTCTCAGGAGAAGGATAGTCAGGGCACCAGAATGTCTATGTCTTCGCTCCTCCTTTTGGGGATAATAATGCAATGCCGGGAATTAGATCTATCCACATGGCCCCCACAGGGCTGAGACTAAGGTGGAAATTACAGAGAACATAGAAAAGCCAGAGGTTTACAAAGAGAGAACAGGATTCCCCAGGAGGTAGTGAGTTCTCTGCAGAGATGTGTAAGCCCAGACTGCTCCCATGGCGGGACGGCTGTAGGAGAGTGACTGGAGGACTCGAAGGCGCTTTCCCAATCTCTGGATCTTGTCACTGCAGCTGAGAGCCTCCAGGTACATATAGGACTTTCGAGATGGTCTCGCTTAGTTACCCAGGTGATCTTTCTGTCTCAGCTTCCCCCGTGCTACAATTACAGTCATATACCACCGTGCCCTACTGTTTATTGGCCTTTGACTGTAAATGTTTTTGTTTTAGCAGTTTTTCAAGAAACTGTAATACATACCCAGAACTTTAGTCTTAGAGTTATTTTACCACCTTAAAGAAAATAGGTGTTACAACCATTTAGGTCTCTTTGCTCTTTATGTTATAATTGTCCTGTGTTCTATATTTTATATGTTATTCTCACCTCATTAGATACTATTAAATTTTTTTTCCGGTACCAGGGATTGAACCTAGGACCTTGCACTTGCGAGGCAGGTGTGATGCCACTTAGATACTATTAATTTTTCTTTCTATAGTCATAGGTATTTCCAAGATTGTTTATACAATATGTCTGACATTTCTTTTGCTCTTAAATTTTGAGTTTTCTTGTATCATCTCCCACTCAGTCTGAAGAACATGCTTTTAATACTTCTTTTAGAGCAGGTGTATTTGTGATCAATTTCCTTAGTTTCCCTTCATCTGAGAATATCTTTTTTTTTTTTTTTTTTTTTTTTTTTTGCCTTCATTTTGAAGGATATTTTTGCTGTACGTAGAACTCTGTTGACATTGCCTTCTGGCCTCCATGGTTTCTGATGAGAAATGCATGGTCTTTTGAAGCATTTTCTTCCTGTAAGTATTGCATTTGTTTTCTCTAGTTGCATTCAAGATAATTGTTTGCATTTAGTGTTTAGCAGTGTCCTTTGCCCCCTCTCTTTCTTCTTTTTCTTGTGCTGGGGACTGATTCCAGAGCCTCACATACGCTCAGCAAGTGGGTTTCCCATAGACCTGCTAGACCCCAGGCTGCCTAGTTGTCTTCATTTTTTGGGTGGTATATTAGAGATTGAACCCAGATTTTGACACCAAGCTCCACCCTTTTAAAATTTTTTATTTTATTTTTATTTGTATATTTATATTTTTGGTACTGGGGATCGAATGCCAGTCCTTGTGCTTGCGAGGAATGTGGCGGAACCACTGAGCTAAATCCCCAGCCCTAAAATTTTTTATTTTGAGACAAGTTCTAAGTTGCCTAAGCTGGGCTTGCCTGTGCAGTCCTCCTACCTCAGGCTTCCAGAGCACTGTAATTATATACATGTGCCCCTGTGATGTGTGTAAGTTTGGATTTCTTTCTGTTTAATCTGTTTAGCATTCACTGACCTTCCTGAATTGTAACTATGTCTTTTTTCTAGTTTGACAAGTTTTCAGCTATTTTGTCTTCAAATATATTTTTTCATTACATTTTCTTCTTCTAAAAAAATTAAAATATATGATTACCTTCTAATATTCTGCCAGTTTTTTGTGGTTTTTTTGTACTAGCAGTTGAACTTGGGACCTTGCGCTTGTGAGGCAGGAGACAGCACCACTGAATTATAGCTCTTTGCTACAATTCTTTGAATCGGATTATTTTTTCTAACCTTTTTCTCTCTATTTTAGATTGGATAGTTTGTATTTCTCTGTCCTCACATTCACTTGACCATTTTCTGTATCATTTCCATATCATACCTTTTAATTCTGAAGTTTTCATTGTGTGTGGGTTTTCGATTTGGATTTTTGCTAGGAATCAAACTGAGGGTTTCATGCACTCTAGGGAAGTTTTGGGTTGTTTTGATCTTGGGCTCTACCTCAGGGCCTTGTATATGCTAGGCAACTGCCCTACCATTGGACTATACCCCCAGTCCCTAAAGTTTTTGACTGATAATTCTAGCATGTGGGTAATCTCATGATTGCAAGTGTTGTCTTTTCTTTTAAGAGTGCTTCCTGTTTCTCTGAATCATTATATATTGAGAAATTTAAAATTGTCTTCTAGATGCTTCAGTATTGTTTTTCAGGCATTCTTTTCCTTTTCTCTTGTCCTCTCCTCCATGTACCTCCTTTTCAGTATCCCCCTTTCCCTCTCCCTTCCTCCCTTCCCTCTCGTCTGCTCTCTTGCTTTTTACCTGTTTCTTTTTTCTTTTTTGCTTTTTTGAGACAGGGTCTCACTATATATGTAGTTGAGACTGACTTGGAACTCACCATGTAGCTCAGGCTGGTCTCAAACTCACAGTGATTCTCCTGCCTCAGCCTCCCGAATTAGGATTACATGCGTGCACCATCACGCCCGGCTCCTTTATCTGTTTCTTTAAGCAGTCAGCACAGCTAGCTGATATTACGTGTTTCCTTTACCTTCTGCAAGATGTTGGCTTAGTTCCCATTTAGGTTTCCAAAGCATCTGCACTGCTGTCGAGAGCCTGTGCTGCATTCTACTCACTTTAGTGTGAGGCCTGAGCATCGGTTCCCATCTCAGAGCCTTTGCTCTGTTCCAGGTGCACATAGCTCAGGATGTGCCCAGGCCGAGTGTGGGTATTAAGGGATTTATTTCCCTAATTTTCTCCTTGGAACACCTCCCACCATCATCGCCCCTAAATGTCTCACCATCAGGGCTATTTTCTTTCTTGTCTTTTGAGTAGAAAGACAGGGCTTCTCTGAATTTTACTCATTTCCTTCATAATGTTTCCTGAGTAGTACCTGCCTAGTGATTATCTTCCAAAAGCCAAAGAAAGTCAAGACCTTTTCTTTGGTTAAGGATTTGTTCTTTACTTTCAGGAGGTGAAAGAAAAAGTAGGGAAATTCATCCCATAAGAGTTTAATTAACTGAGGAGATAGAGCAACAGTCCACATGACTACCTTCACTTATTAGATCAACTGCATCTTTTAAGCCGCCTAAGTTTTGATAATTTGATTAGGATGAGTAACTCAATGAAATTCAGTATGTGCACCTTTATGGGAGGGACATAGGAGGATAGATTAAAATCAGCCAAGGGAGGAGTCATAGGGTAGAGTCAAAGTGAAGTACCAAACACAGAGCTTTTTATTGTTCTCTGTATGGACCTAAGGTCTCATTAGGCTGTAAGCATCATTGTGTGATTTTTTTTTTCTGTAGGGGGAGGGGGAATCAAACTCAGGACCTTGTGCTTGCTAAGGAGGCGTGTCATCACTGAGCTACATCCCTTGCTCCTTTGAGTGTGTAATGGTATGCATGGGGTATTGTCAGTCATTGAAGCTCACCCAGTCCTCTGTGTCCGGAGCTTTTGTTGGGGTTCCATCACGTGTGCATGATTGATTGCCCATATGGCCCATCTTAGTTTCTAGTCCTCAGTTCTTCCACAGGTCTGCTGACATCAAGGGACCCAAGCCCTTAACTCTGAATCAGATTGTTACTGTCTGGCTGGTCTTCTAAGGCCTAGTGATTGATTACCTTCCAGAAGACCTCATGTGAATTAGGTTTTGACTTCTCCTATATGCCAACTTTTAAAATTTTCAGTGTTCTGGGTAATTGATTTTTAAAAATTGAGGCACAATTAAAAAATCATGAAGGCCACCATTTTAAAATGTGCAGTTCAGAAGATTTCAGTGCATTCCTTGTAAAAGAAACCCTATGCTTGCTACCTGTGTCCCATTAGCACCCACACCTCCCAGTGCCACCAATCCCGCAAATGGACTTTCTGTCTCTGTGTGGATGTGCCTACTTTGGACATTTCATAAAAATGCAGCCTTACATTATGTGGTCTTTTATGAGTTTTTCCCTTCAAATGGAAGGTATTCGAGTGTGGGGAAATAGTTTTCTTATAAATGTCAGGACAGCATTTAAAAGGTAGCAGTGACTTATGGTGATAGAGTAATTATCTGTGGGTTTTCTTTGTTTTTTGTTTAGTTTTGGTACCAAGGATCCAATTCAGAACTTTGTGCTTGCAAGGCAGGTGCGGTGCCACTGAGCTAAATTCCCAGCCCACTAGGCATCTATTTTTAAAGGGTAAATAGTTCCTGGTAAATTACGGGCTCTAGGAAAACATTTTTTCATTTTGTGAAAATATATTTACACATTTGTTTAAAATGTAGGTTTAAAAGATAAGTACAAAAGGTACTTTTTTTTTTAAAAAAAGGTACTATTTTAATATGTAAATTTTTGGTTTTAGGACATTCCAAACTAAAACAGAAGTATGCACCCTCTACATGAATTATAGTCCCTCCCCCTCTGCATGGCGCTTTGAAATAAGTCACAGCATTTTCTTGCTTGGACAGTATATATTTAACAGATATGAACTCAGAGGCTATTTCTGTGCAATTTACACATTCTGGTATATTATAAAAATAGAACAACTAAACTTGTATGCATTCAGTAAACACACTAACAATACACGCACACACAAATATCATATAAAAGAAGTGCTTATGTATTCTTTGAAGACATTCCTGCAGATCCTTTACTGTTATCATTTGCTGTTGCTTCTGTCCATAATCTGGATTCATGACACGTTTGTGGCTACCCTTAATGTTTACAGATATCTTTCTACAACAGTAAGTAGCCTTACTTCCTTGTAAACCTTCCTTCCAGAGTAGCCTTTGCCTTCTTGCTTTTTCCACCATAGGACTTTTCTTAAACCTGTTTTGCTCATTTTACTATCTCTACAGTATTATTTCCTTTTTCTTTATTTTAGACAGGTCTTGCTATGTTGTTCAGGCTGGCCTTGAAGTCATTGTGTAATCCACGTTGATCTCAAACTCACAGTGATCTTCCTATCTCAGCCTCCCAAGTGCTTACAAGTGTGCAACACCGCATCCACATATTTTTTTTTATTGTATAGTATTATTTTATATGTGCTAATAGAGTTTTTAGGAAAGACCAGTAGTATTTAGTTTCTGAGACACTATTCTCTTATTCTTTTTCCATTTATGACTAGAAGTAAAAAAATAAAATTCTTTGAGCATGAGTTTTATCATCCATGTCTTGAGAGCACATGCGTGCGCACAGACACATACACAAACACACCCACCCACCAGGGTCTCACTATGTAACCCAGGTTGGCTTCAGCCTTTTATCCCCCAGCCTCAGCCTCTTGGGTGCTGGGATTACAGGTGCGTGGGGTCAGGCCCAGCAAATTTTTCCTTTTTTGAATTAGACTATTCATAAGGGATCTCAAAGGTCATTTTATGTATTTTGGTATGGCATCAATTTGAATCTTTGACACTAAAATTGACGTGGGTAAGTCAGTTACTAATGAATGAGTGTCATCATCTGCCTAGCTTCTAAATTAGTCTGCTTCTTACTTATTTTTCACCTCTGAAAGAAGTCAAGGAGTAAAGCATTAGTTTTTTATGGAAAAATGACCTAAAAGAAAGCAAAGTGCTAGTTATATAGAGTGGCAAATTTGAGGACAAGTGGTTGACTTGTGCATGGGTTCCTTGCCAGTAAAATTTATCTTATTACAGTACATCATCACATGTATGATAAAAAGTATTCCAAAATGGGTAATCTGTTACATCTTTCATCTTCTCTCCCCTTGCCTTTCCATCATTTCAGTCGTAGGATGTTGCAGCTGGAAGAGATAATTGGAAAAGTTATTATAGATTACATCTCATTTTATTGAAGAATTTAGACCCATGGAGATTGAGACTTGACAAGTTCATCAAAACCAGAAAGCCAAGCTTACTGCTTCTGGATTTTGTTCTTTCAGCATATTATACTGTGTTTGCATCCATAATTCTCCCAACCATTGTGGTGAATGTGTTTGCGCTCTTAATTTTCCAAATCAAATTTAAATTGTGTGCTAATGTATAATTAATGGCATTGTTTGTTGTCTCACTAGTCATTGCATGTGGAAAAATTTGAAATAAAGACCTTACTGAAAAGACCAGTACATTAAAAACCAAAAACCAAAAACCAAAACAAAACAAAAAACCCTGTTTAAATAGATCTTTATTGCTGTTTTGTGGAGCTCAAAATTGTTAACTAGTAAGTTTTTCTTAGTATTCTGTCCTAGCCAAAGTATAGCAAGCTCCTTTAGAGTTAGGATTATAAAGAATTTGGAAAGTGTCCATCACAGATATGCTCAATAATCAGATGGGATTATTGCCTTTGTTCATATTTGGTTTGTACTAATACATTTATTTATGATCTACATATTCTCTCACATGTTATTTAAGGTTCGATTTTAGCTAATGTACCAAAAAGTAATCAGAGCCCTTCATTTGTCTCCTACTTCTCCTTATATACGTGACTATATAGCAAAGGAAACAAAGCCAACAGTCTCATTACTTTTTATCAGATATTTATCATCGTCACTGCAGAATAGCTCGTTGGCTTTTTTAAAAATCATTGGCTCTTTGCCAAGCTGAATTGTCTTAAAGTGATTTCATTAGAAAGAGTTCAATTTAAGAATAAACAGCATTTAAAAAATTAAATCGATACCATAATTATCTTTTGTTGTGTTTGTGATTTGCATTTTCTTATCTACTAGTTACAGTTTGCTTTCAAGCCCACAGAACTGGTAGGGATGTCAAAAAGGATTAATTTTGGAAACAAAAATAAAACAACAGCAACAACAACAAAAAAAACAAAATAGCTTGGGTATTGACAGAGAAAGATAGTATCCATTTATGTGCACAGTGAATCCCACTGTGGATCAGAGGAAGCTAATAAACTTTAGAGTCCATAGCTGATGGCTTTATGATGGCTCCTTGAAATTGAAATGCATGGGAAGGAGATTAAAAAGTGGGAAACACTCATTGTACCCATTATTTATTTCTAAGATTGCTCTAATAGTTCTACTCTGCCACACAGTTAAGGTCCTATAGCTGTTCTCTGGAGTGGTGTAGACTTGAGCTGAATTTAATTGTGCAGTTTTAGACTGATATTTGTAGTTACCCTGTAATTTTAAAGAAGAAATTAATGTTTTATATAGTAGAGTGGTTGGTGGTGGTTCTAATTTGAGGAATTGTAGATATTGCTGGGAGGGCACGGGACAGTTTATTTTTTGGCCTTGTAATTTTGTAAAGAGAAATTAAAAACTTTTTTTTTCTTCTTCCTTTCATTTTCTTGGGGTGCATTCCAACTCCAGAAGGTAAGAAGTATCATTTTATTCTAAAGAAGTATATATAGTTATAAAGCACACTTTTGTAAGTTTAATTGAACCTTTCCTTTGAATGCATGGTTTTTACTTTATAAAACAAAGTAGCCCAGAAACTAAGCAAAAGTAATACTGTGTGAATGTTTGTTCTTTAACTGTGCTTTTTTGGTTCTTGCAGTTTGTAATCTTTGTTTGTTCATAATTTTAGAAACTCAATTTATATTATATATTTTAAAATCATTTGACTCGCTAGCTTTTTTGGACTCCTGTTATTTTGGAGATTAATGATGAAAATATGTAAACATTATAAATGTGTGTGAATATTTGCTTTTTGCCTTTACATTGAAAATATATATCTTTTGGTAGAGAAAATATCGATAAATCTTTTATAGGAATGACACATATTTAAAACCAGAACAGAATATGTTAAATTCATAATCTGGGTCCTGTGGCTTTTTGTCTGTGTTGGAATAGCATTTTAGATCATCTTCTATTACAGGAATTCTGTATTCTGTTGTAATTATTGAAGTTACCTGACTTCCTTATGAGACTCGAGGAGGAAGTCTATATCTATGGATCTGCACTAAACATGGCTTGCTTGGTGTGATAGTTAGAGGTTAAGAAAAATCTTTTTAACTTTGATTAAATTCGTGCTTTATTAAATTCATTTATAAGAACCCGTTTTTGAACAGCAGTTCATGAAAGTCTTAGGTCTTACAAAGTCTAATGTATAATTAAAATATTAAAAGCTGGGTTTTTTTTTCCTGTGTGTATTCCTGTTGTTTGAAGGGGTTCTTTAGGTACAAATAATAGAAACTCAACTGCAAAAGAGATATACTAGAAGAATGTCAGGTATCTCACAGGCTTAGAGGAAAGAAATAGATTCTGAAATTAAGGGAAAGAAGGCAGCTCTACGGATGAGGCAGGCTCAAACTAAGGGCTAGCTTCATTCAAGCATTCTGGCTCAGATGAATTACTCTTTGACAACTTTAAAAAAAATCATGTACTTATTATTTTAGTCTATGGCTGCCTTGCTCATGGTTGAAATTCAAGGAAGAATCTTGGGCCTAGATGCCCAGTGATGGAGAGACACTGATGGTGAGGCCTATCAAGATGTTACTGTAGGGCAGGGCAGCAAGAGTGAATATTCTTTCCAGAAGATGAGGGAGTAGATGTTGGCTGGACAGAAATAACAGATATGTTCTTTGTGATTCATGGCAGAAAATTAAGATAGAAAACCAATTCAAAAGCAGTTTTAAGAAATAACCACTAATCAGATTCTTCCATTGGGAACATTATGCAAAACAGTAGTGAAGTATTACAGTCAGAATATTGCTTTTGATACATTCTACCACGTTTTACTGGTACTCAGTGAGTGTGGGGGGAGCTGGTGGATGCATGCATAGATTTGTCATCTGCATATGTTTATATATGCACCGCCACAACCAAGATATGGAACAGTTTAGATAAGTGTCTCTTGTGTTCCTCTTTTACTGCCACATCCACTTCTCTGCTTTCTCTCCTCCCTCCTTGATAATAATCTTTCCTACACTTTTATCATTTTGTCATTTCAAGAATGAATTTACATTATTGATGAATGCAACCATACCATATATGACCTTGTGGGGTTAACTTCTCATCCCCCAATCTCATTCTCTAGAGATTCCTCAAAGTTGTATGTGTCAGAAGTTCGTTCCATTTTGTTACTGTTATCCCATGACTTTGATGGAGTGCTACTGTTGTTGCAGCACCACTGAACTAAATCCCCGGCCCTTTTGTTTTTTATACGTGTAGTTTTAAAGAAACATCTAAACTTTTATATACAATACTCTCCTTTTGGTACTGAGGATTGAACTTAGGACCTTGCACTTGCCAGACAGGCACAGTGCTGCTGAGCTACATCCCTGGCTCCAAACTATTTTTTAGAGTGGCTATAGCATTTTACTTTTCCGCCCGCAAAATGTGTACTTGAAAGGAATTTTTAAAATTATTTATTTATTTATTCTCTGAAGTGAATCTCAAACTGCACTTAGTTTAGGTTTTTTTCCCTTCCAATTCTGCCAATTCTAGCTCTTTAATTTATATATCTATACTATTTGTTGTTAAGGTAATTATTGATACACATTTAAGTCTAACATTTTATTTATTTGCTTTCTGTTTATTTTCCCTGCTTCTCTTTTCATATATCTTTTTTTGTTTGTTTTGGTACTGGGGATCTGACTTGGGACCTTGTGCTTGGAAGGCAGGTGGTGGAACCACTGAGCTAAATCCCCAGACCCTCATGTATCTTTTTTTAAGAATTCCATCTTTCAGGCCAGGGATTTAGCTCAGTGGTTCCGCTGCCTGCTTCACAAGTGCAAGGACCTGAGTTGGATCTCTAGTACCAAAAAAAAGAAAGAAAAGAAAAAAAAAAAGAAGCCATCTTTATATTTTGTGTATATCTTTGTATATTTTTGTTAGTGTTTACACTGGGTATAATATATGTATATGACTTATCACAGTCTACTGATGTTACTATTTCACTACTTAAAGTAAAATGTGGAAACCTCAATCTTTAATTTAGAGTCTCAAGTATCAGATGGTGTTATAATTTTGGTTCGTCATTAAATATGATTTGTAAAATTCAGAAGAATAGTCTATTATATGTGATACAGGAAATAATACTGGAGATGAAATATTATATATATGTCCCAATCTGTTAGATGTCGGATACTCTGAGCTCTTGTTTTGTAAAAATTGAAGAATGAATTCTAGGAACAGCAGAGGTTAAGAGTAGGAAGATATTTATTGATAGGATAGTTCCTGAAAGGGAGCCTGAATGGGTAGCTTGGACCCCACTCTGCAGAGGAGTTTTATGGAGTAAAACCCACATGGGTACAACATGGGTCGTAGCCATGATCGACCAGTAAGTTTACAAGTACAGTCACTTAGGTAATAGTGGTGCAGTTGGGAAACAAGTCATATAACAAGCATGGACAGAAAGAACAAAGATGTCTTCTAGGAAGCAGTGGTTTCAGAGGGCCCCCCCCCACCTGGGATGTGTGTGGCTGGTGTCTAGACTTCATCAGTCCCAGTGTTTGTCCTTTCAGGAATTACACAGGTCTGGTCATGTTGACTTTATCTTGAAATCTGGTCTCCAACAGATGTGTCTCTGGCCGCAGTCGTGGTGAGTTTCACCTTTGTCCTCCTGATTCTCTTGAAGATGGAGTGCTGACTGCCTATCTATAATATTTCTATCTAACCTCGGCTGTTTATAATATATGTACCTATTCCTGCTTTCTGGTTTTTCTTCTTTCTTCATTTCTTTTCTATTGAAAAACTTATTGTTCTTTAAGAATAAGTGAGGTAGGAACAAATTTAGTTATACTTTGCCTGAGCCTATCTTTATTTTTCCTTTATTTCTGAAAGATACAGCTCATCAGATACCGAATTCACAATTGAAAGTTCTTTTCATTCAGTGCTGGGAAAATGGTGTACTACTTCTTTCAGGCCTCCATGATTTTAGTGCAGAATCTACTGTTATTTAAATGGGTGTTGCCCTGTGTTGGTTCACTCTCTAGCTCTTTCTCAGTTTTCCAAAGTTCAGTTTTGATCTATTCTTTGTTTATCCCATTTAGGTTAGCTCAGTTTCCTAAATACATAGGTTTATTTCTTTAACCAAATAACCCCTAATCTTTTCTTCCTTCTGTAACTGATGATATGAATGTTAAATTGATTTTTATTGTTCCACAACTCCCAGAGATTAACTGTTTTTAGTTTCTTTCTGTCAATAGCATTGAATAAATTTTGTTGATCTGTCCTTAAAGTCTCATCTTCACTCTACCATTGAGCCCATTCAGTGAGTTTGTTCCTTAATGTATTTTTCTAAATTTATAATTTATATCCTTTTTTTTTTTTTTTTTTTGACACAGGGTCTCACTGCGTATTTCGGGCTGGTCTTGAACTTATTATATAGTTGAGGCTGGTCTCTAATTTGCAAACATCCTCGCCTCAGCCTTGTTAGATAAAAGCCAAAAACCAAGACCAGACCAGAGCTATAACAAGCTTTTATTATGGGGAGGATCTGCCAGGCTGTCTCAGAACAAAGGAGAGAAAGCAATCTGGCAGCTCAGGGAGCTTCTTTTATAGGAGTGGGGTGGAGTTGAATGAGGTAGTATTAAGAGATTGGAACTGAGTGTGGTGGCACACACCTGTAATCTCAGCCCCGGAGGCTGAGGCAGGAGGATCGCTGTGAGTTTGAGACCAGCCTAGGCTACATAGTGAGTTCCAGGGCAGTCTCAACTACATAGTGAGACCCTGTCTCAAAAAGCCAAAAGAAAAAAAAAAACAATAATTGGAGGAACCTGTGACATCACTAGCTGCTAGGAGGTAGCAAGACTTAGGTTATTTTTTGGTGAGAGAAGAGGCATCATGCGAAGAAGAAGCCTGCCTTTGGTAAATGGGAGAAAGCTATGTTTTTAGGTGAGAAGTAGGGCATTATGGAAAGAGGAGTAACGGCCATCTTAAGGGGAGGGAAATCTAACAAGTCTCCTCGAGATAGGATAGAAGTAAAACTAGGTAGAAGGGAGACCAGGAAATTGAGAATTTAAAATTGTACTTCTACAGAAAAATTTCTGCTTCAGAACAGAAGCTCGGTTTATTTACTTTTTTCCTTCTTCCAGAACAGAAAACCTGGGCAACTTCCTTTCAGCTGCAAAGGGGTCCTTTTCCATTTGCCCTTTTCCTCCAGCCTAGAGAGCAGCTGTATTGGAGACAGCCTAACACTCCTCCTCCACTTCAAACCCATGTAGATGGCTTGCAGACAGTGAGGATACACAGCCCTTCAGCTTCAGGGACTCTCAGGCCCTTTCTGTGACATCATGAGTGCTGGGATTACAGGAGTGTGCTACCATACCCTGCTTTATCTTGTTCTTTTAAAAACTACTGTTTTTCTTCTGATGTTTTCTTTAGCATTTTTATGACAGCTGCTTCAAAATCCATGATCCATTGATGTTGACAGTTGATTTTCTCACTTGGATTGTGCTTCTGATTCTTGGTATTGGTACCATCTGTGATGCATCCAGATTCTTGTATAAAGCGAGTGAAGAGTATCAAGTGTACACCTAATGGTAAAGGAAGAGAGCTACATTTATTTACTATGTTGATGATAATGGAAAGGCGTGTTTGGATTCATGCCAGCAGAAACAAAAAGGTGGCTCGAAGGGGAAAAGCGGTGCTAGGACAGCAAGGAAAGAACAAAGATAAATCAGGTTTTGGGATTTTAAAAGATGTGCATCTGCCCTGGGTGCTTATTGATCTCTCGGGACATGATTGGCAGGATCCTCAGTCATCACAGGGTCACATAGTATGCATGACTCTTCCACAGACACACTGTTTTACACATGTATGACACGTGTTTTCTACATACGGACACTGTGAAGCTGTGGAAAAGGTTACTGTAGGTCAAGCTACTGGAACTAATTCTTGTGCTCTTGCTTGGAGCTTTAGAAATTTCCTGGGTCTTTGCTATTTTTATTTCTGCTTCTCTTAGCACAATGGAAGGAGGATTTGCCCAGGGGTTTTGGCCATATTTAAGTGGGCATTCGCCTTGCCTAGGTTTATCCTGCAGGTCCAGGACACTTTGATTGGTTGTGGTTCCATAACAGTTTAATCTTTAAAGCCTTTGCTTAAATAGGAAGAAAGTCCTGACATGTGATAATATGGATGAAACTTGAAGACATGATGTGAAGAGAAATAAGCCAGACAAAAAAGGGTAAATACTGTACGATTTCAATTATATGAGGTACCCAGAGTAAGGAAAATACAGTATAAGGGTGGTTGCTAGGGACAAGCAGAAAAGGGGAGTGTTTAGTCAATATGGAGTTTCTTTTTACAAAAGAAAAGAGTTCTAGAGATTGGTTTCACAGCATTGTGATGATTCTCTTTTTTTTTGGTACCAGGGATCAAACTTGTGCTTGCTAGGCAGGTGGCAGTACCACTGAGCCAAATCCCCGCCCCCCCTTTTTTTTCTTTTTAATAAATTTAATTTATCCCATTGCCCCCGCAAGCCCCTGCCCCTCCTTACGTATAAAAGTTTTGTTTCCATTTTTTCCTTCTATTTTCACTTTTTCCTTGTCCCTTCTTTTCTCCCTCCCTCCTCCCTTGTTTGCTTCCCATTTGAACACTTTCTTCCTATTTCCTAACATCCATTATACACCTCAGTCCTTATTTCCACATTTCTTATACCACAGAAACAATGTAGTGTTTAAATGTGTCTGTCTGATTTATTTCACTGAAGAGTATGGTCTAAAAGGTCTATCCATTTAGCTCTAAATGTCTAAAGCTCATCCTTCTTTATAGCAGAGTAGCACTCCAGTGTATAAAAAAAACCCCAAATCTTTATCCACTGGTCAGTTGATGGGCATTTGGGTTGTTTCCAAGATTTAGCTATAACGAACTGTGCTGCTATTAACATGGCTGTGCATATATCGCTGTAGTATGATGTTTTTAATTCTTTTGAGAAGATACCAAGGTGTATAGCTAGGTCCAATGGAGCCTCTAGTTTTACTTTCTGAGGAATCTCCACACTGATTTCCACAGCAGTTGCACCACTATGATCCCACCAGCAGTGGAACAGGATTCCTTTTCCCCCATAGCCCCTCCAGCATTTGTTATTGGTTGATTTCTTGATAGCAGCTATTCTTTCTAGAGTGAGATGAAACCTCAGCCTTGTTTTAATTTGCATCTTTCAAATGACCAGTGATGTTGAACATTTTTTCATATTTTTATTTGCTGTTTGTATTTCATCTGAGAAGTGTCTTTTCAATTCAGATGCTAATTTTTGGATTGGGTCTTTAAATTTAGGGGGTCTTTATTTTTTTGAGTTTTTTTAATATATTCTAAATAATAGTCCAATATCTGAATATCTGGTAGAAACTTTTTCCTTCTCTGGGTTGTCTCTTCATTCTTTTGGTGGTTTTTCTTGCTGTACTAATAAGCTTTTAATAAGATGAGGCCCCAGTTGTTGATTCTTTGTAGTATTTTCCCTGTGGTCTTGGTTTTGAGCATGAAGTCTTTGCCTACTTCTATGTCCTCAAGTGTTCTACCTGTTTTTTTCTTCCAGCAGATTTGGTGTTTCTGTTTTAATATTTAGATCATTGATCCATTTCAATTTTAGGTTAGTGCATGATCTAGTTCTAATCTTCAGCATGTGGAAAGACAGTTTTTCCAGCACCATTTATTAAAGAGGCTGTCTTTCTTCCAGTGAAGGTGTTTGGTTTCTTTGTCAAAGATAAGGTGGTTGAGTATGTCTAGAGCTGTTTCTGTATCCTCTTGTCTGTTCCATTGATCCTTAGGTCTGTTCTTTTCTCCCAGTACCATGCTTTTTTTTTTTTTTTTTTTTTTTTAATTAAATCACAGTAGCTTTGTAGTATAATTTCGGATCAGGGATTGTGATGCCCCCAGAATTGCCTTCACTATTTTAGGTCTCTTTTGGTTCAAAGTGAATTTTAGGATTGTTTTTTCTAATTCCGTGAGATACTCTGTTGGGATTTTTTTTTATTGGGATTGCATTAAATCTTATAATAATTTTGGAAATATGGTCATTTTCGCTATATTGGTACTTCCTATCCAAGAACAAAGGATATCTTTCCATTTTCTGTTGTCCTCTTCAATCTCCTTTTTCAGAGTACTATAGTTTTCAATGTAGAAGTCTTTTACTTCCTTCATTAAATTGATTCCTAGATACTTCATGTTTTTGGGTGCTGTTGTGAAAGGGATTCTCTCTCTACTTTCTCTTTCTGTGAGTCTGTTATTTGTGTACAGGGCAGCTATTGACTTTTGAGTGTTGACTTTGTATCCAGCTGCACCAATGAATTGGGTTATCAAATCTAAAAGTTGTCACATGCGCACGCACACACACCCCAGTACTGTGGATCAAACTCAGGACCATATGCTTGTGAGGCAGGTGCAGTGCCACTGAGCTAAATCCCCAGCCTTAAACCTAAAAGTCTTTGTGAAGTTTTTGGGGTCTTCTATGGAGAATATCATGTCATCTGCAAATAATGAAAGTTTAACTTCTTCCTTTCCTATCCTTATTCCTTTTATTTCTTTCTCTTTTCTAATTGCACTGGCTTATGTTTCCAGAACTATATTGAACAAGAGTGGTGATAGTGGACGTCCTTGCCATGTTCTGATTTTAGAATGAAAGCTTTCAGTTTTTGTCCATTTAATATGATGTTGGCTGTTGCTTTGTCTTGGATGACTTTTATCAGGTTGAGATAAAGACCATTTATACCAATTTTCTGTGAATTTTTTTTTATCATGGATGGATTTTGGACCTTGTCAACTGCATTTCCTGCGTCCATTGAGAGGATCATATAGTTTTTGTCCTTGACTCTATTAATATAGTGTATTACATTTATTTATTTGTGTATGTTGAACCATCCCTGCATCCCTAGGATGAATCCAACTTGGTCGTGGTGTTTAACCTTCTTGATAATTTGCTGGATTCTGTTTGCCATTATCTTATTGAGGATTTTTGCATCAATGTTCATTAGGGAGATTGGCCTGTAAGTCTCCTTTTTGGTTGGTTCCTTCTCTGGTTTTGGAATCAGGGTAATGCTTGCTTCCCGGAATGCATTTGGGAGTATTGTTTCCCTTTCAATTTCATTACAAAGTTTGAGGAGTAGCAGCATTAGGTCTTCTCTAAATTTGTTGTAGAATTCAGCATTGAATCCATCAGGGCCAGGACTTTTCATTGTTGGTAGTTTTTAAATTACATATTCAATTTCATTGGCTGATAGTGGTTTATTTAGAATTTTTATATCTTCTTGATTTAGTTTTGGTAATTTATATGTATTTAGGGATCTGTCCTTTTCTAATGTGTTTTCCATTTTATTAGAATACAGGTTCTTGAAGTAGATATTAATCTTAGGGATCTCTGCAGGGTCTGTTGTGATTTCTCCCTTTTCATTCTTAATTGCATGTATTTGAGTCTTTTCTTTACCCTTTTTTGGTAAGGTTGGCTAAGGGTTTGTTAATTTTATTTAATATTTCAAAGAACCAACTCTTCAATTCATTGACTCTTTGTGTTGTTTTCTTAGTCTGCATTGCATTAATATCTGCTCTGATTTTTATAATTTCCTAACCTGTACTTGCTTTGGGCTTGACTTGTTCTTTTTCTAGAAGCTTCAGGTTCAACATTAGGTTTATTTGAGCCCACTCTGCTTTCCTGATAAGAAAATTCACTGCTATAAATTTCCCTTGTAGGACTGCTTTTATTGCATCCCATAAGTTCTGGAATGTTCTGTTGTCTGATTTCTTACTTAATTTCACCTGTGATCCATCGGTTGCTCGGGAAGGTGTTATTTAATTTCCATGTATTTATGAAGTTCTTGTGGTTTCTTTTGCCATTGATTACCAATTTCATTGCACTATGCTCTGATAAATGTGCATGGGATAATTTCAGTTACTTTGCATTTAAGCATGTTTTATGAACTAATATATGGTCTATTTTGGAAAAAGTCCCATGTGCAGCTGAGAACATGTATTTTGATGTTGTGAGATGGAACACTCTATAGATGTCTATAAAGTTCATTTGTTCAAAAGTTTGGTTCAATTTCAATATTTCATTGTTTTTTTATCTGATTATCTGTCTATATGACAGTGGGGTATTGAGGTCCCCCATTATAACTGTATTAATGCTTATTTGATTTTTCATGTGTGCTAATATTTGTTTTAGATAGTTGGGTGTGCTGCTATTTGGTGCATATATTATATATCTTCCTCTTGAATTGTCCCGCTTTACCAGGATATAGTGATCTTCCCTCTCCCTCTCCCTCCTCCTCCCCTCATTTTTTTTACCCTGGATCAATCTTGGGTCCTTGCATTTACAAGGCAGGCAACGCCACTGAGCTAAATCCCCGGCCCCTTCCTTGTCTCTTTCAATCAGTCTTACTTTGCAACCTGCTTTGTCTGCAAATTGAATAGCCACCCCTCCTTTTCCCTTAAAAACAAATTTTGGGTGACACGAGTACTTATGAGAAAACACAGTACCTGATCCAATACCATGAGGCAGATCTAGGATCATCTTGGGTCCCTGCAAACAGCATCAGGGTAGGAGGGAAAGGAAGGTGGGCTGGGGTGCTCTGTGAACCTCCCTGTTGCCCCAACCCACCAAAGGGAAGGGGTCAGAGCTGCCCAACAGTCACTCTGTTCCTCGAAGCCATGGGGCTGCTTCTAGGGGAAGCCTGAGAAAGTTCCATGGCTGCCTGTTGATACCTGTTCACAGGCTCTGCTGCCAGACACAGCTCTGGCCAGGCAGGGAGAGGGACACTGGATTTTTTTTTTTTTTAGCTTGATAGTTTGATTTAATTTGATTTGCCTGAAATAGCAAAAGCATTTCAAGCATCTTTCATTATGTAGTCCGTGTCCTGCATTAAACAGTCTACTAAATTCTGAACAAAGGTTATTAGCAAGTTTTCAAAAAATTTAAAAATTAAACAGTTGTTTCAAAATCATTAAGTAGTAAATGTATTTAAGAAACTAATCAGGACAGATGCCATAACTTCATGAGAACACCACTGCTCATGGTTTGGTTTTGGTTTTTCTTTTTTTTTAACAAAGCATTAGTGTTATCCACTTGTTTTCCATCCTTTGAATTTGTCTTTTAGTTAAATGTGATAATTTCACTTACTTTGTGAATTCAGTCTGTGGCTTTGTTTTTTAGTTAAATGTGTTTCTTGTATGTAGCATATTGTTGGATCTTGCTTCTTGATCCATTCTGCTAGTCCTTTTTTTTTTTGATTGGTGAATTGAGACCATTAACATTGATAGTTATAACTGATATGTATTGTCTTATCTCTATTATGTTATTTTCCTGGTGTTGGTGTCTTTCTTTTCTTTTCTGTTAAATTTCATGCCTTGCCTGATGGATTCATTCTGTTGGGTTCATGGAGTTGTAATCCTTATTGTCTCTTTCTAGAATATCCTTCAAAACACTTTGGAGTGCTGGTTTGGTGGTCATGAATTTCTTCAGGTGTTCTTTGTCATAGAAGTCAATTCTCCATCAATTTTTTAAAGGATAGTTTTGCAGGGTACATCAGTCTGGGTTGGACATTGTTTTCCTTTAGGGCTTGAAATACTGTGCTCAAAGCTCTCCTTGACTTCAATGTTTGTGTTGAGAAATCTGCTCTGATTCTGATGGGCTTTCCTTTATAAAGAATTTGTTTCTTTTCTCTTAACTGCATTTGATATTCTGTCCTTTTGTTAAATTTCTGGAACCTTGATATGTTTTGGGGAAGATTTTCTTTTTAAATCATGGCTAATTACAGTCCTATCTACCTCACTTATTTGTATGTCAGGTTCTTTTTCCCTGTTTGGGAAGTTTTTTGCCATTACTTCTGAGAAGAGTTTGTTGTTGTTGTTGTTGTTGTTTTTATGTCATTTGCGCTGTCTTCTTGCTTTTTCATTGACTTCAGTCAATCTTATTCCTTTTGAGGGGGTGTACCAGAGATTGAATTCTGGACCTTGCACTTTCAAGGCAGGCAGTGGAACCTCTGAGCTACATCCCCGGTCCAGTGAATTTATTCTTTGCATCATCTTGCTGCTGGATTCACTTCTCATTCTCCCTTGCTAATTTTAAGGAATCCCTTTTCCTGATCGCTAACCACAATCCTGTCTTCTATATCTGATATTCTGTCCCCGCCCATTCTGCTGTGTATACTTTCAATGGAGTTTTTAATCTCTTGGGTATTTTAAAATCTGTGTCATGGATTCCACTTCTTTCCTGTGCTGGATGTTCATATAACCACCACATTCCTGCGCTCCTCTGCTTTTTTACCTGTATCTTTTATTCTGGTCACCATCTCTGTAGTTATTTGGGAAATTATTTCTGCTTTGATTTTTTTTCTTCTAGAGTCTCATTCATCTGTTTTTGTTACTTCTGGTGTTACCACTTCAGAGAGTACAGATGGGTGGCTTTTGGAGTGTTCTACTTCACTGCCCCCAGGGTTTGCCTTTGGTGAGTTGAAAGACTGTGGGGGTTGTATCTCGTTTAAATGTCTTCTTATTTTCTTTTTAAATTTGATTCCTCAATTTATGCTTATAAATTTTTTATGGCAAGTAGCTTTATTGCCTGTATTTAGAACCCTTAGGAAGTGACTACTTCTCAGAAGGGTCTTCTAGGTATAGTTTGCTTTTGGGTTTTGAGTCTGCTATAGGATGTCACCTCTTCTTCACTTTATTGGTGGTGAGACGTTTTTACCTACTTGGTCCAGCTGCCAGTTCTTTGTCACTGGCCCGTTTGTTTTGTTTTGTTTCCTTTTTTTTTTTTAAAGACTCTTAGCAGTCTCAGTCTTGGTATACCAGGAGGGATAACTGATGAGCACAGTTATGTCACCTTGGCTAAAGTAGTATCAACAATAACCATAGCATCAAATACAGACTAGAAAATAACAATTTGTAGACCTTGCTATGGTTTTTTTTTTTACCCTTAGGCTGTATAATTCCAAGTTACTGCTTATCCCTTAGGGCAGGCATATAGGGCCTGCTCATTGATCTTTATCTTGAGGTTTAGTCTTTTTCAGATGCACTTCCAGCCACAATTCTGATTTCTATTTTTTCTGCTGACTTCCTTAACCAACCCAGCCTCCTCTCCCTTACTGTACTGGGCATCGAACTCAGGACCTTGCACTTGTGAGGCGTGTACGGCACCACTGAGTTAAGTCACCAGCCTAAGCCCTCTCTGGCTATATATTAATTTCTGTCTTCATTTAGCTGCCTATTATAATGGCATCTCATTATAGTTTTGACATCTTCCTGTTTTCTGTCGCTATTAGTTATGCATTAGTTATAGGTATTAGCTATTAGTTAATACTGCTTATTTAATAAATATATTGCTATTTAACATTGCCGCAAATGTAGCATCTTAGAAAACAACACACATCTTGGTTTCCATGTCAGATGTGACTTAACCAAGTCCTTTGCAATGCTATAGTCAGCAGACGAGGGCTAAGGTCTCATCTTACAGCTTATATTTCTGAGTTATCAAATGGCTTTGGGCTGGGGATTAGCTCAAAGGTATTGTCACCTGCCTTGAAAGCTCAAGGTCTTGAGTTCAATCCCTGGTACCAAAAAATAAACAAACAAACAAATAAATAAATTGAAGGCCTTAATTCTGGATGGTTGTTGGCTAGAGGTTGTGTGGAATTCTTTGCCATATAGTCCTCCTAAGTATGACCACATGCTTCAGCAGAAAAGGAGAATCATCTAGCAGGGACAGTGCAGCCTTGTGTAAAATAAATCACTAAACTGATACTGCATTCCCTAGGTTTTGTTGGAAGGAGGAGGAGGAATTCCACAAGGGTGTAAACTAGGAAGCTGTGGTAATTAGGGGTCATTTTAGATTCCACCTACTATTGCATCCATTAATAATATGGTACTTCGCTGAAACCTACCAAGGTTGGCTACCATATATATTGATTTCCTAATTAAATCATTCCTTTATTTATTTGTTAGAGTTTTACAAAGAATTATCTCCCAATCATTTATTTCTTTTATTTAGCTCAGTATGAACTCATGGGTTTTCATCTTATTCTATGGGTTATTATTTATACTATAATCATTCATTGCTTTAGGATGAGTAGTAGTTTAATCCATTCAGGAACAGTATTCAGAGAATGCCTTAGCCTGGGTATCCAAACTATCTAAGCAATGAATTATTTTTGAAATTTATTATAGATTAAAGATAAATTTTAATGTGTAACCCATTCTGTCATGGATTTGCACAGCTATTATAATTCTGTTTGAAACTACAAGGTGTGATTAAAAATGTAGTGAATGTGTAAATTTTTATTTTTTTTATTTTTTATTTTTATTTTTTGGTACTGGGGATTGAACTCGGGTCCTTGCGCTTGCAAGGCAGGCCACCAAACCGCTGAGCTAAATCCCCAGCCCCTAGTGAATGTGTAATTTTTAAAATACTTATTTCAATAGAAGACACACTGCCATTAATGTCCCCTGATTCCATGTGTAAAATAGTCACTAAGGTGACATCACATCGTCACCTTTACTGCATTTTATTGGTTAGAAGCAAATCACTTGGTTTATCAAAACAAGAAAACTTTGGAAAGAGTAAGAGTATTTTGCAAAATCACTCGCTTTGTAACAGGCATGCTATTAAAATCAAAACAAAACTGAAAGAGCCTCCACCAACATATTTACCCATTATTATTACCACTTTCAGAAGCAGATCCGTAAGTCCTCTGTAAGTCCTGTGCTGAGTGTCTTTAAGTGCTCTGACATATCTGCCTTGGTGTCCTGAATTGATTCAAAATGTTTACTTTTCATGGCTGTTTTGATTTTGGAGAAAAGCCAAAAGACACCTGGGCCAGATCCATCCGGTGAATAAGGTGGATGAAGACACCTAGTGATGCTTTTGCAAGCCTTCCTTTCTGTTAGATGGTACTTGGCAGCAGCATTCACTGTATTTTTTTTTAAATCACATCAGATGAAGACACTCATGAAAGAGGACTTCCTTAATTGCTTCATAAGTGGCAGGGACCATGGGATAAGTATGTTCAAAGCAATGAGGACTCATGGATGTGTCTTTTACTGTAACACATTTTAAAAGAGAATTTAAACAGTTTCCATGTATTGTATTGTATATATGTATATATGTACCAGGGATCAAACTCAGGACCTTGTGCTTGCAAGGCAGGCAGCAGCACCACTGAGCTCACTCCCCGGCCCTGTACCATGTATTTTAATCATACCTTATACTTTAATATAACAAATTTTCAGACTACCATCAAAATGCCAAAAATGCTTTTATATCAGTATTCTGTAAGTAAAAAGCTAATTTCCTCATAAAGGTCATTACTATATAATTCAGATGATTACAAACTAATGATATGATCCAAATGTATTTTTTATTCTAAAACCACTAGATCTTTTCAGCTTTTTGTCTTTGGCTTATCTCCTGATCTTTGAGTGCCAATGAAGGTAACTAACTCCTTTTTTATCTGTGGATGTGTAGGATTTTGAATTTGTGTCCTTGTACTTGGTGAACAAATACCTTGCTGCCCATTGTATCTTTTCTTTTTATTAGATGACTTTCGCTTCATTTTGTATGCAGTTTCTTTTCTTACCTGTTTGTTTAGTTTTAGCTTAGTTTTGTTTTGTTTTTAGTAGCATTCTCAGTGACAAAGGGAGAGATTTTGAAAAATGATTCATACTCTTTCAGAAATTTTCTAGTTTAATAATTTATTCATAGTTTTTGAAATGTTTGTTTTATATAAATGGTGCCTAGTAACAAAAATTAAAAACCAGTCATGAAGCATGTTCACTGAAGATATTCTGAAATACTAACTAGGAGTAACCATTGGTTACTGCCTTTAGTTAAAGAAACTAAGAAAATAGGACTTGAGTTTCTTTACTGGAGATAATGTTAATTCCTAAATGATTACTGAAATTGAGGAAAAAGAAAATAAAAAACATTCTGAAGGTATGTTTGGTGGGGTTTTTTTGGGTTTTTTTTTTTTTTTTTTGTACTGAGGGTCGACCTCGGATTCTTGGGCTTGAACGGCACTGCAGGTGGCGGAATCACTGAGCTCAATCCTCGACCCTAAAGGAATGTTATTTTTTAAATGAAGTTGAAAAATATTTACAATTCTGTTACTTGATTTTTTAAAATCTTACTGAGTTTATTGGTGCATTTTAAGTATACAGTACAGTTACATTCATCTTTGGGATCTTGTACCTTTACATGACAGGTCTTGGTTCTCATTTTTCCCCATACCCTTGCCCTCCCTTCACCCCCTCCTCCCTTCCCTATTTACAAAGACTTTGTTTCCATTTTTTCCTTTTCTCGTATTTTTTCTTGTCCCTTATTTCTTTGCCCCTACCCTTCCCACTTCCCCTACACCTTTATCTTTTACCTGATTCTAATTGTATGTTTTATGTTTGTTTGGTTGGTTTTGATTTTTTGGAGGATAAGTCAGCATCTTGCTGTGTAGCCCAGGCTGGATTTAAACTCAAATTTGGAATCTTCCTACCTCAGCCTCCTCAGTGCTGGGTTACAGGGTGTGCCACCATGCCTGGTTGTATGTTACTTTTTACTTCTTTTTTTGGTACTGGGGATCAAACTCTGGCCCTTGCACTTGCGAGGCAGGCGGCAGAACCACTGAGCTAAATCCTTGCCCCTGTATGTCACTTTTTAAAGAGATTTTTTTTCTTCTTTCCTGAATTAATAATTTTTGGTGCATTTCATTGTTGACTGGATTTTCATCTAATGGAGTTTTTATGTTTACAGATGCTCATTCTTCTCATCCCCCCACCCCTGGTACTGGGGATTGAACTCAGGACCTTGCACTTAGCTTGCAAGGCTGGTGGTGGAACCACTGAGCTAAATTCCCAGCCATACAGAGGCTTATTCTTCTGAATTTTTGTGTGCTGAAGGTTTTCTATTGCCTCTTTGAATAACATGTACAGTGGATGTAAATTTTTTTTGTTCAGACTTTGTTTGTTTGAGATAGGGTCTCACTATGCAGTTCAGGCTGGCCTTGAACTCACTATGTAGCCCAGGCTAGCCTCCAACTTGCAGCGATCCTCCTGCCTCAGCCTCCTAATGGCTGAGATTAAAGTGTGTGCCACCATGCCCAGACACACTTTCTTAAGAACTTCATTTATCGTCTTTTGGTATTGAGTATTGCTAAGAAACAGGTGTTTCTAACTTCCTGCAAAATATATGTATATATATAAGTACACACACATGGCTTGCTTTTTAGGCATTTTTTTGTTGTTGAACATTTTAGTGGTTTATAACAATGAATACGTTTTTTCGTTCATGTATTTAATTTAGTCTAGGCTAAGTTATTGTTGACTAGGCTTTGCTGCCATCTCTGGATTGTTTTGTTTTTCTCCTAGAATCAGGGGAATCAGTGGTCATGTTCTTATAGCAATCATAGATATAGACCAAATGCAAACACATTTTAGCCTCTACTTCTCTGACGATTTCATTGACCAGATCAAGTTTTGTAGCTAAAGCCCAACATCATTGTGATAGAGAAATATATTTCACTTACACTAATGTCATCACATGATGGAGTAAATGATAAAATCGGGTAGTAACTTCAGCCGCCCCTTTGAATTTTGTGCCCAGATCCTATTTTGATTTCTTTCTTAATCCTTGATGCTCATGATTAAGGAAAAAAAAAAGAAGCGTGTTATTGATAACTGAGTCTGTACAACAAGCTCAGATATCCCCTTACTCTTTCCCATATTATCATGTAACAGTCATTACTGATCGTAAAGGTAATGTTTTTAGTTAATAGAAGAGCATTCTTTACTTTTGAATATTATTATACCTTTGTAATATTTCTTTTTAATATCTCTGTAAATTTTACTGTGAATGCTTTTACCTAAGGTGCTTGTGTCAGCTATTTTCAGTGGTAAGTAACAAGAAACACAATATAAGCTGCTTAACCACTAAAGGAAATTTTTCATTTATTTTAAGTGGAAGATCCAGACAGGCTCAACCCAGGTGCCGCGGCAGTTTCAGCTCTGCCAGCTTCATGTTTGTTGCTTCTTTAGCAGGCTCATCCATCATCATATAGTATGACTGCTAGTGGCTCCCGGAGCTAAATGTTTTCAGGTTCAAATATAGAAGAGAGAATCTGCTTCCTAGAGGCATCTTAAATAAAACCACACACCATTGAATCTGTTTGGCCCACTACAGAGTCAGATGAGCCAGATGACAAACTAAACATTTTTTTCTTATAATGTATGTGGTTATAACTGGTATGTGTTTCAGATTTGCAAGGAAAATAGACGCCTGTAGATTCACCCTTCTACTACATCTTTTCTCCAGATGTGTGTACCATTTACTTTCGTTTTGTAGGTTTCACTTTAAAGACTGTCTTTTATTGTTAATGTTTTGTTTTTGTTCTAGGTATTAAGCCCTATTCCCATTCATTTTCTCTCTCCCTCTGTCTCCTTCCCTCTCTCCCGCTCTCTCTCTCCCTCCCTCCCTCTCTCCGCATTTTATGTGCCAGTGGGCAGTCTCTTACCCAGTAATTCCAGTTTCTCAGATTCTTGAGAAAAGAGGAGTCTTCATTTAGCACCAAAAGCCATTTGATGACAGCACTTCTTTAGAAGTGACATTAAACTCTGCATAATCTTTGCGTGAATATTCATATTTTACTTGTGTTGGGTTATGATATACAGTGCTGCCTCCCATTTCCTTCAGAAAGTATTCATTTAGGTATATTATGCTACCTTTCTAAAATAAAGTTTAAAAAATTTTTATTAATGTTCGAAACATTTGGCCTAAGTGTTTTGGTTCAGGGATTATGGACCTGTGTGTGTAATAACAGCTGCCTCACAGTGGGATGTGGCTGTTTGCTCCCTGGTCCTCCCTCGTGGACTCTCAGCTAAGAGAGCTTTCCTCTTTGTATCCATCGGCACTGGTTTATCTCCCTGCTTAATACTGAAATGGAATGCCATTACTCAGGGTAAACTTGTTGGGAGGTTATTGAACATTTTCTTTTTCATTTTCTTTTTAAGCCGTTTCTTTTCTATTTTGCTTCTGCTTTTTTTCTTGGTGGAATGTTGACTTCATAATTTACTAACTGGGATTTGGGACAACTTCTTTACATTAGATTTTTTTCATTTGTAAAAATGGTGTATTAATTTTCCCCCTTATAGTAAGTTTCCTGGAACTTAGCATTCTTTAGCTGTTATGTAGCTGTTTTTACTCATGTCCTATTGGTTATTTTAACATGTGGTCAGCTGTTTTCTAAAGAGTGGACTTAGAGGTCATTTTCAGTGCTTTGATACTTCTAACAATGGTAGAGAAAATAAATCCTTGTACATAAGTCCCTAATTCCTTGTGGCCTTATTTGTTTTGTTGATAGATTTAAAGTGGGATTGTTCAATCAGTGTTTTCAATTATTTCACAGGAAAATGCAAAAATAGTACATAGACACCCATTTTCTTTTCATTCAGCTTCCTCCAGTGGTAAATCTTACAAAATTATAGTATAATAGTTGGAAACGTAAAAATTGACATTAGTTAGTGCAAGACTGTTAAGTAAGACTTGATACTATTTGATCTCTCTCTGTATGACCAGTACTTGATTTCTTCATACACATTTATCTGTGTTGTTATATTCCAAATAAATGCTCAGAATCCTACTTATTGTCTTTTAAAGTGATCTCATAGTTTTAAATACAAGAAATGATGACTGTATTAGTTTCACAGGTCAGATTTAGTTTGGTGCAGCAATGACACAAAGATAAATATTGTTTATTTGAATCTCTTCGTATGATCCAACACACCTTTAACATTTGTAAAGCTTGTTCTAAGTAAAATAGAATGTGTATAAAATATATGTGTACCCTTGTTTTTTCTCGACTTAAATTTAGATACTGGATCAGAATTAAGAAAATTTTTCTTCAGATATATGAGAATGATTTTTATATCCATTTCAATCTTGACAACCTCTTTTGGATTGGTAAATTTACCAATCTAAAAAATTAAGTCAGTGTTGCATAGACTATTCAGTATTGCATAAACTAATCACTGGTCTGATCGACATCATTATCTTTTTGTTTTGCAGTGGGACTTCCCCTCTGGCGTGCCTGAATGCAATGCTGCATACAAATTCCCGAGGTGAAGAAGGCATCTTCTATAAAGTTCCAGGTAGAATGGGAGTGTATACATTGAAGGTAAATATTTCCATTGGGGAGTCATTTAAAGAGGAAAAATAGGAAGTGACACCATAAATAATAGTGGAGTTATACAAACAGAATTCTGTTCTTATTTATTTTTATTTTTTATTTTTGGTACCATGGATCGAACTCTGGCCCTTGCGCTTGTAAGGTAGGCAGCGGAGCCACTGAGTCATCCCTGGCCCCAGAATTCTATTCTTAAAAGCAGGTGGTGAAACCACTGAGCTAAATCCCAGCCAGAATTCTATTCTTAAAGAACGTATTTTCAGTAAGAGGTAATACTTTCAACTCTAGCATACACATATAGTTTGTTTTGTTTTAATCTTTTGGGTGCTGGAGACTGAACCTAGGGCCTGGTGCACATTAAGCACACACCCTCCCAGCCCCTCGTGTATGTGTCTGTGTGTAGTTTTACTAATCTATAAGTAGGCCAGAGAAGTAACTTCCTTAAAATAGTGTTATCCTGAAAGGATGAAATAAAAATGACTTCTAGTGATTTTTTTGTTTTTAAAGATTGGTCTTGCTATGTAGTGCAGGCTGGCTTTGGACTCCTAGGGCTCAAGAGATCCTCCTCAAAAACATCTGGTGGCTGGGATTATAGTTTTGTGCCACTGTACTTGGTTTCCAGATGCCAGTTGTTTGTTTGTTTGTTTGTTTTTATTGTGGCTGGGTCTCACTTGTTGCTCAGGCTAGGACTGAACTTGGAAACCTCTGCCTCAGCCTTCCAAGTAACTTGGATTACCACTTGTAACCTGTAACACCACTCCCAGCTTCTGCAGTGACTTTATTGTTGTATTGTTTTGTTTTTTGAGACAAGGTCTCACTCTGTAGTTCATGCTGGCCTTGAACTCACTTGTGTAGCTCAGGCTGGCTGGCCTCAAACTTCTTCCTCAGCCTTCCAAATGCTAGGATTATAGGTGTGTGCTACCACATCAGGCCTCTCCAGTGACTTTTAAAGATGCTTTCACCATTTGAATAATTATTGGGTGTCATGGTGAAACATACTGACTAGAAGCTTTATATTACTCTCCTGTTTAGTTCTCTACAATAACTCACGATTGTGATTATTGTTCTCTTTTGTTTTTTTGATGGAGAAAACCAAAGTTAATAAGATTGAATTGCTTTGACTAGTGTTGACCAGTTCATATCAGAACTAGAATATCAACCCAGATATGACTTAACTAATATCATTTCAGTTATAAGCAGTCAGAACAACTCTGATTTGATTAATTTGCTAGGACAGGTCACTGAAGTCAAGGAAGCACTTTACTTTCATTTACTTGTTTTTTCCTTTTGAGAGGGGGTTGATTTTTTTTGAGACAGGATCTCACTTTGTAGCCCTGGCTGGCCTCCAACTCATAGTCCTCCTGCCTCAGCTTCCCACATGCTGGGACTACAGGTGTGTGCCACCCTGCCCAGCCATTTACCTATTTTAAAAATAAAGAGTATTAGGAAGGATACAGATGAACATCAGAAGAGACACAGGTGTGGGGGAAGGGACATGAAGCTTCTGTGCCCTTTTGGAGGACCACCCTTAAGGCCCTCACCTGTGTTCAGCTTATCTGGAAACTCACCTGAATCCTAGGCCTCTGGGGTTTTTATGGAGGTTCCATTAGGTTGACATCAGTGGCCATTGGTGACCAGTTAAACCTTTAGTGATTTCTCTACTCCTGGAGGTGGGGCAAAAAGTTCCAACTTCATAATAACATAGCTTACTTGGCAACCAGCCCCCATCCTGAGGCTATCCAGTGTCATCTCACTTAAACGAGAGATGCTCTGTCATCCAGGAGATCCTAGAGTCAGGACCCAAGATTAGAGACCAAGTATTAGGAAAAAGAGTCTTCTGATGCCACGATTACTCAGGATTAGTTTTGGCACTGTATGTCAGAAACCATGGGTGGAGACCAAATAATACATTTCTTGTAATAATACTAGTTTATATTATTATATGGTGTTATTGGTACTGTGCAGTAAAATAGTATGACAGTGATATCAAATAAAAGCCAATTTTGAATAAAGGGATCTAAAAACTCTGTTGTTGTCATTAGCTTGTAAGATGAGAGCTAGGCTTTGACAGTTAAGTAGTAGGAGCAAGAACCTTCCAGGACATGAGAATAACTCAAGCAAAGGCTATTCAGAGTAGATTTTAAAAGTAGAGAAAGTTGGAGTAGTTAGGCCATAGTACGTGTGAGCTTCCATTATGGAGACTTCAGTGTGGTAAATGGTAGGTAGAGGCCAAATTTGGAGCATCTGAACCTGACTGAGCCATTTACAGGGTGTGCTTGTGCGTGTGTGTGTGTGTGTGTGTGTGTGTGTGTGTGTGTGTGTTAGATGGCAGAGGTTTTCCAGAACAACAATAAATATAGTCAAGTAGGATAGATTTTAGGGGGTGAAGCA
>NW_022900914.1:7229512-7247418 GCF_012274545.1 Fukomys damarensis | reverse complement strand
AAAAAAAAAAAAAAAAAATGTCATTAAAGTTGCCTGGAGAAGAATCGGGCCCTAGGCTAGGAGAGTGGTAAAGGATTTGGAATGAGTGGCATTACAGAAATAGGATATATATATCACATTTGGAGTGGGTAAAAGAGAGGGTGATAAGATTCTAAGATTTGGGATATAAGCACATGATGCCAGGATCCAAGTTTTTTACAAGAAGAAGTTAATTATATTTGTATTTCAGATACTTGTTGAACCTACAGGTCAAGATATCTGGCTGACAACTAACTCTATAAAAGCTGTCCTGAATTTTGAAGGAAAGAATAGAAAAATATGGGGTTTGTATTTTAAGAAAGTGTGTAACATAAGGGATGACTTGCAGAGAAATGGCACCAGGATATAAACTTAAGGGGAAATAATAGTTACTTTCTAGATCAGAGTTTATGATATTAGCCAATATATAACATCACATGCATGTATGTCACTTACATGTGTTGGGGGTGTCACATTTTGTCTTTGTCTGAACTATTTTTATCATTATAAAAATGAATTGAATGGGAAACAAAATTGGTGGGAAAAAAATCCATAACTGTAACTTTAAAACAACATTCACTGGTCTATTTATTTGCACATGTATGTTTTTATATATAACATAAATTTACAGTAACATTTATTGAGCTCTTATGCCAGCATTTTATATTAATTTTAAGCATTTTATATTGTCATTTTATTTCTGAATGGTTTTATTATTATCCCCACCTATAGTCAGGGTAATTGAGCCATGGGAGGTTTACACTTTGGCCAAGGCTATGCAGGCTACAAGATAAAGCCAGAAAATCTTGTTTTCCTGGTGATCTTGCAGTCATTCTGCTATATCTTTTACATAGTAACTGACATATTTATCCTTGCTGATTAATATTCTCATTATTAAGTTGTAAATCCAACAGATTGATAGGATTTGTAAAAAACATAACCAGTATCTAGGATCTAATTAGAATAAAATAATGCACTATCTCTTGTCATCCAGGCTTCAGTTTTCTGATTGAATTCAGAAAACGTAGTGATTCTTACACAGATGTACATATATTTAACAACATTATTATTTATTTTTTATCCCAAACACATCATCAGTTACCTGGACTTAATATCTACCCAATTTTTGTCTTAATTTAAGGCTGTGTATATTGCCTATATATGAATGTTGTGTATAGTTTTTATTTTTGAATATAGATGGAAACATTAACTTAATTGATCCAAAAAAGAAAAATGACAGGAATTCAGAAAATGTTGTTGGTTCTGATACTGTGTCTCATAATACTAAAAATCAGTCAGTACAATTAAGTTGCAGTATTGCATATCAGAATTTCATTCCTATTTGCTGTAATGGTAATAATTAATCCTAATTGGATGCCTGCATTTTCAGAAAGATGTGCCGGATGGGGTGAAAGAGCTATCAGAAGGTTCAGAAGAAAGCAGTGATGGTCAGTCAGATTCCCAGAGTTCTGAGAACAGCAGCAGCAGCAGTGATGGTGGCAGCAACAAAGAGGGAAAAAAGAGCAGGTGGAAAAGGAAAGGTAAATCTGCCTGATCCTCCAATGAAGTACTGAATGGCTGTTCAGGACAATACTCTTATTGGCAGCTCCTCTTTTCCCAGACTCCAGGCTAATCAGTCTCTTTCCTTCACCCTTTAAATGAGTATTTCTAGTAGTTTCTGTAATGAAAAATATTTGTATCTATACTGTCCAATAAAACACAGTAGCCACATAGACATATTGTGACTACTGTTCCCAAGGAATTTCTTTTCAAAAATATTTTTTCTTTTTTAGGGCAACTTTAGGTCCACAGCAAAACTGAGTAGAATGTACAGAAATTGCCCCCATGCTCCCTACCCACAACACAGGCACAGCTTTGCCCATTTGAAGATTCCCCCACCAGTGTGGTATTTTTATTATAGTCTATGAACCCACGTTGGTACTTCATTATCCCCCAGAATCAGGGCTTACTCTTGGTGGCATGCATTCTGAGGCTTTGGACAGATGTTGTTATTATGCGTAAAGACATGTGTTTGCCATGATGGTACCATACAGAAAAGTTTCTCTGCCCTAAACATCTTCTATCCTCTGTCTTTTCCTCTCTCTCTTATTGCTAACTCTGGGCAACCACTGAATTTTTTTTTTAGCTGTCGCCATAGTTTTGCCTTTTCCATAGTGTCATGCAGTTCAAACCTTTTCATACTGGCTTCTTATGTTTTTAATAGAGCATTTAAGATTTCTCCATGCCTATTCATGGCTTGATGGTCATTTCTCTTTCTTTTCTTTGGTGTGTGTGTGTGTGTGTGTGTGTGTGTGTGTGTGTGTTGGTTTTTTTGTTTTGTTTTGTTTTGTTTTTGGTACTGGGGATCGAACTTGGGCCCTTGCGCTTGCGAGGCAGATGGCAGAACCACTGAGCCAACCCCCTGGCCCTCTTTTCTTTCTTTTAAATTGTTTGAAATTTTTTTAAATTTATTTTTGGTACTGGGAATTGAGCTTAGGACCTTGTGCTTGCGAGGCAGGCAGCAGTACCACTGAACTAAATCCCCAGCTATTTTTATTTTTTTTGAGACAGGGTCTCACTTTATAGTTTTAGCCTGGCCTTAAACTCACTATGTAGCCCAGGCTGGCCTTGAACTCACAGAGGTCCTCCTGCCTCACCCTCCCAAGTGCTTGGAATACAGGTGTGCATCACCATGCCCGGCTGATGGTCATTTCTTTTTAGCACTGAAGAGTATTCCATTGTTTGAGTGAACCCCACTTTATCCATTCTTTTATTAAAGGTAATATTAGTTGTGTCTGTATTTTGGCAATTAATAAATAAAGCTACTTCGAACTTCTTTGTGCAGGTTTTCCTTGGCCATAAATTTTCATTTCCTTTGGATGAATACAAGAATGTGATTGTGGGATTATATGGAAGGAATATGTTTAGTTTTATAAGAAACAGCCAAACTCCACCAGAGTGGCTCTTGTTCCCACCAGCAGGGATTGTTCCTGTTGCTTTACATCCTTGTCAACATTCGTGTTGTTAGTGCTGTAGAGTTTGACCATTCCTATAGGTGCATATTTCTTTTAATTTGCATTTTCCTGATGATGTGCCTGCCATGTAGCCCCAGCTAGCATCAAACTCTGGTAATCCTCCTGCGTTGTCCTCCAGAGTGCTGGGATCACAGATGTGCGCCACCACACTCAGCCATTTTTTTCAAAATACTGTTTCAAGTGTTCTTGGTATATTTTAACAATCTTTTTTAGTTTTACATGTTCTTTCTTCAAAACTATGGCTTTTTATTTAGCCCAAGGAGTGCTGAGCTATATCCCTAGAACACCCCCACATACACTGTGTAGCAAGGTTGATCTTGAAAACTCAATTCTCCTGCCTCTGCTTCCCCTCTGTTCTGTATTACTAGCACAGGCCATCCTGCCAGCTTTCTGTTTTCATTTTAGTTTTTTGGGGGGTTTTTTTGTTTGTTTTTTGAGAAAGGGTCTCACTATGTAGTTGAGATTGACTTGGAACTCACTATGTAGCCCAGGCTGGTCTCGAACTCACAGCGATCGTCCTGCCTCAGCCTCCTGAGTGCTGGGATTACAGGCGTGCACCACCACACCCAGCAATAGTGTTTTCTTTTTTCTTTTTTCTTTTTTTTTTTTTTTTTTTTTTTTTGGTACCAGGGATTGAACTTGGGTCCTTGCACTTGCAAGGCAGGCCACCGAACCGCTGAGCTAAATCTCCAGCCCTGTTTTCATTTTAGTTTGAAATGGGATCCTCCTTCCTCAGCCTCCTAAACGGCAGGGATTATAGATATGAACCACTTGCCCCACTTCTAGTTACTTTCTGTGAGGGGTATGAGATCTATTTCTAGGGTTTTTTTTTTTTTTTTTTTTGACTATTTTGAAGTTGAATTTCTAATATTAATTTAACTTAAATTTAAATAGGCAAATGTGTTTAGGAATATTTTGGGTTTTACCTGGATTTGTTTTCAGTCCTTGATTATCTATAGCCTTTCAAAAGAGTTTTTATTTAACTGCTTCTCTAATCCTCTCTTTTAAACTTTGATTGATTACTCCTCTCACAGCTCTCTCCTTAGGAGGGAAAGAATGTTTTCATTTCTTGTGCAAATACCGAATCTAGGGTGCCTGTCTGCTCTCATCTCCTTTGGTGTCTCCTTTGTATGTCCCCCAGAATATCTCTTCTGCAACAGCTTCCCTGGCACAGATTTTCCAATTGAGACTACATTTCATTACCTATTCCTTCCAGTTATTCTGTAGTTTCTTGTCAGGATCTCTTTGAAGAGGGCAAATCTTTTTCAGTCCCTCGCAAATGCATATTAGTAACACAAGCAATTTTTAAGCCGGCTCTTGAGCCCTTTACACAGATACTGATGTTTCCGACTAAAGTAGATACTTAGAATTTTTGCTAAGTAAACATCTTTTTAGATGAGTGACAGGTGAGTAAGCTTTGCATCTAGAAGCTAAGTTGATACTTCCCAGAGTGCTAGACATGTTAATCTTGAATGCCTCAGAATTGTTGATATGCTTTTATCAGAAAAATAGCTCTGATTCATTACAGTCCCTGTGCCAGTGTGTATGTTCTACGCCTGGAGACAACAGATTGTTTGTACCATCTTTGCCCTCTTATATAGCTACACAGTCTGGGCAAGCTTAAAATCAGAAGGTTTTCGTTTTAAGATCACAGCCCCACTTGGAAAGTCAGCCAGACTTCAGTTTTTAGGGATGAATAGGATGAAGACAAGAAAAAGTAGGGGCCTCTGACCAAAAATGGTGTTTTGTTTTGTTTTGGTTTTGAGAGAGAGGCTCAAACTGACTCTGTAGCCGAGGCTGACCTTGAACTCTTTATTCTCCTGCCCAGCATCCTGAGCATCCAAAATTCTTGATATATATTGCAGTCCCTGTCAGTCATGGTAGGTGTGTGCTCCATGGCCCTCTGTTCTTCAGGGTCTGTTAGGTACCTGTTTTGGGAAGAGAAAGGTTTCAAGTGAAAGGGACTTTGTCTTTCCCCTGCTTATCAGATTAAAGTTTTAAATTTGGAAATTACAGATCTAAGATCAGGAACCAAGCCAAGCCGTCAGGTAAAGGAAACCTTTAGCAAGATTCCTATGTTCTAGATGGGATTTGAAGCCGGGAGATCGGTATTAAAGGAGGCCAGTCTAGTCAACTTGCAACAAAATCATTTTCTGAGAGTACTTTTGGAAGTCCTTGACTTCAGGAGTCACTTGTGCTACAGAAACTGTTTTGAATAGGGACTGTTTCCATTGTTGCCACTGTTTTCTGCTCAGAACTAATAGTTATTACTGGCTATCTTTAAGAATTTGAGATAGGGCTGGGGCTTTAGCCCAGTGGCACCACACCTGCCTGGCGCAAGTACAAGGTTTTGAGTTCAATTCCCAGTACCAAAAAAAAAAAAAAGGAATTTAAGGTAATTGTATCTTGATAGTAAAAGATTTAAGAAATAACCATACAACCCCAGTGTCACTAGCTTAATAGGTAGATTTGAATAGAATGAGGCTTGTTCTGCAAGCTGTGTAATAATGGAAGACCTTAACAGCAAGGTAGTAGCAAAGTCAGAATTGTTTTTGAGCTGCCTTTGATTCATTTCTCTTCTAGAAATAAATCCTCACAGTATTGGGTATTTGTCCTTGGATTACAGTAAGATGGAATGTTCTATACAGTTCTTTTCTGACTGTAGGTAGCTTATAAAACTGAGAGGAGATGTTTTTGGAAGGTGCAGTGGGAGGTGCACATGTTGCCACATTAGTTCATGTCTGTTTCAGTGGCAGTGATATTTTCAGGAAATGGATAAATGCCAAGCTAAAAAATGATTTAGTCTCTGGTCTGTGAATCGTGTGTGGCACACGTAGGTACATACCACATATTTAGAGATGTTTCTGTAGTCCAGTAGAAGTTACTGCAGCAGATACAGCCGGTAGTGATACTAGCAGCATGCACCAAGGCAGTGTTTGGTCAGTTGCATTTATCAGGAAAGCTAAAGCAGATAATTGTGCTATTCTTTTTTCTTATTTAGCACTTTTATTCTTAATGTGACATCACTTTATTTCAAGTGCATTTGTAAGGCAGGAAGAACACTGAGATGGTATCAAAACCCACTTCCTTTTATGTACAAGAATAAAGAGCTATAACAGCAAAACTGATACTTTCAGTTGAAAATTGATAGAAATTCTCTTCATATATATACATACCTTTCAGCAAAGTAGGAACAGAGAACTTTGAACTTTAGTCAAATATTAAGACTAGCTTATTGATATCTATATAAACAGAGAAATTTTAAAGTTTCTGGTTTTGGTTCTTAGTTTTCAGACAGGAAACAATGTTCAGAGAAGAGCTTTATGGAATTCCAAACCAAGGTAAGATGGAGTAACTCCAGAACAATGAATACTAAAATGACCATTTTCTATTGCTTTTTTTATCCTCCTAATTAAGCCTGCTTCCCCCAAAATAAATTATAACTGCTACAGCATAAAGCAACTGCAGGAGTATTATTTTTTTTTTACCTTCTAATAGAAAAGTTTTATTAGATTTTGGTCTGCTTCAGACTATCTAAAGAAAAAGTTACATAAAATTCTGTTTTTCATTGTGAGGAATCACTAGTCATTTTCAGAAACATGAACTAATGTGAATTTTACTGCTTATTCATAACTACTTTAAACCGGGAGTTTACATATTGTGTCTGGAGCTGTTCCCTCTGGCATCATTTACAAATGTGGTTCCGAATGGGGAGGATTATGCCTCCTCTCGTCATATTCTGGAAGCAGAAGTTCTGATGAAGTGAACTGAGGTAGAAAGACTGGGAAATGTTCTTTTTTCTTGCTGGTGGTAGCTGAGTAGTAGGTTCTACCTGGCTGGTATTGAGGGATGGACTCACTCATGGACTTGGGCACTGAGGGTGCCCAGAATCAGAGTGTTCAGGCGTGGCCTTTCCTGTTTCGGTTAGGACATTCTCTGAATGTGATCAGTAACCACGGACTGCCCGTTTCAGAGTGGGGAGAAGAAAAAGTATTAAAACAAGTCTACTACTTTTATAAATGAAATTCTTCTAAAACAATTTCTCTAAAGAAAGCCTATTATAATAAAGCCTCCCCCTCAAAAGAAGTCATAGTATTTTTAAAGACTAAAACTTTTTCAAGACTCCCAATTGTTTTCAGTCCTTCAATTATCATTTTTGCAACTATACATAACTTTTGTTTCACTTTTGTTACCGCTCTGGTATTTCCACTCATCTCCCTAATACTGGAGAGAGGCCTGTCAAATGTCTTCAGGAGAAAATAAAACTTTAAATTAGTGATTGCTTATAAAGCTTTTAATTCAAATGCATCTAATAGTAATAATCCATATCCCTTTCATCTCGTTAAGTTTTACACTCATCTGTGGAACTAGAAAATTCTCAATTCTTTAATGTATCTGAAAAGTGACCTGAAACTGTTTTGGTAAACTATGTAAAATGAATTTGGTAAGCTTCAGGTTCTAAATGTTTTCCTGAAAACAATATTAAAGATTATGAAATAATTTGTTATGGTGTAGTGGCTCTCACTGTAATCCCACCAGTCAGAAGGCTGAGGCAGGAGGATCACCTCAAGTTTGAGGCCAGCCTGCATTACATAGTGAGATCTTATCTGAAAAAAAAACAAAAAAACAAAAATCAGTTGTCTACTACATTATATTTTTGTTGCAATTGTGGTCCGGGGATTTAGCTCAGTGGCACTATGCACCTGCCTCGCAAGCACAAGATCCTGAGTTTGATCTCCAGTACCCAAAAAATTAATTGTAACTACCCTGTCTTTTGGTCAGAATTGTCTAGTGTTTCGTTACCAAATTTTGTTGCTGATCAGATAAGAATACATTTTTAAATAAGTTTTTAAAACTATTGAGCAATCTGCATTGGAGACCAAATTACAACCCTGAGAAGTAATGTTTGAGCCATTAGTTCATTTACAACAACCAAAGTGGTATCTCTTCAAACTTCTGGCTGGACTCATTCTTTTGCCAGATATTTGGAAAACACAGTTGAATAAGGTGTGGGGTCCCTGTCCTTAAAGTTTGTTTTCTCAGGATGTCTAGAGGTGTTCAGTGGGGAGCAGGAGATAATTAGTAAATGACTGAATGCGTTACATGTATTTATATTTGTTGTATTAATGGCAAATTGGAACAGGTTTACTCCGGTGGAGTTACCTGGATTACTAACCAATGTCTGAACAGGAGAGAGTTCTTAGATGATGCTGTGTCAGTGGGGAAGATGTATATCATAGAAAGAAAACATAAAATCAGGGAAGTTAAGGTGTGTGTACACAGTGATTGTAGGAAGCTGTCAGAAGGGAATTTGTCACAGAGTAGTGAGTTGTGGAGGGAAAGGGGGTCGCACTGTTATTCTTCTTCAGTGCTAGTCTCATTGTGGATAGGTTATTGTGCAGCACAAAGTAATTACTTAGGGAAACTAAGGTATGGACCAGAAAGAGAGAATGACAGCTCTGGTCACTCAGATTTTCATAGTTGCATATGAAGAGGAACAAGATTGTTTATGGACCTTTTTCCTGTTGGTTTCCTCTTTTTGTCCATCAAGTGTCATGAGTTGATGGAAGAGCTTTTTCTACTCACTAGTGTTTAGATTAGTTGAATGTATTTCTTTTTTTGTTTTTTTGTTTTTTTTTTTTGAGACAGGGTCTCACTATATAGTTGAGACTGACCTGGAACTCACTATGTAGCCCAGGCTGGTCTCGAACTCACCAGTATTCCTCCTGCCTCAGCCTCCCGAGTGCTGAGATTACAAGCGTGTGCCACCACACCTGGCTAGTTGAATCAGTGGTATATAAGTTAGAATTCATTTTAATCCTGTTGAAAATCATTGGTTAATGGCCAGTGTATTTCCTTGGTGCTTGATGGCATTAATTGGTGACATTACTTTTATTCAGATAAACTGGTAATAGAATAAATTGGTAATAGAGGGATTATTTTCTTCTAAATGGCACTGAGTAAACAAAGATTATAAATATGGGTAAAATGTAGCCTTAAATTTTTCGAACAAATCTTGTTTCCATATTTTTCCTATGTAAGGTACAGCCTATGAAACTTTGGTCCCTTATTTTATGGCTCTGTGGCTTTATTCTATTCTCATATCCTTCCCACAGACTCATTGTTGCTTTGTTGCCCAGGGTGTCTTCACCTTGTGGACTCAAATGGTCTTCCCACCTCAGCCTCCTGAGTTTCTGGGACTACAGGTATATGCCACCAGGCCCAGCGACTTTCATTTGTAGAGGAAGAAAAAAATAACGTCTTGTACTGTTCTTGAATTGCCCACAGAAAGTAACTCTACTTCTATGAATAAGTGATGACATTTTCTGCTCCATTACCAGTGCTGCAGAGGCTTAGGGCCATTTCCCAGCCATTACTTACTCTTCCTCAGAAGACAGTTCTATCTCTCACCAGTCAAAAGTATCAACTCAAAATAGATTAGAGACTTAACCCCAGAGCTGTGAAACTACTGGAAGAAAACAGAGAGAAAATGCTTCAGGAGACGAAATGGGCAAGGACTTTTTTATACAAGATTCCAAAAGCAGACAAAAACAAATGAGATTATTCAAAAAGCTTCTGTAGAGCAAAAGAAACAAACATCAAAGAGACAACCTGTACAACAGGAGAAAACATTTGCAAACTACTTATTTGACAAAAAGTTAATATCCAGAATATACAAAAAAATTTTTAAAAATGGATTAAGGACAATTGGCCTAAGCAGACTTTTAACATATTTAATTCTATTATTATCTGTTTGCTGTTCATGCAGTTTTTAGTCATCTTGGGAAGTGGTTACATTGCCCATACCACAACTTGTTTCTTTTTTAATCCCCTCCCCCCTTCTCGTTCCCCATCCCAATTTTCACCATGTTACAGCATACGATGTTTATATTAATTGAGGTTATTAGGTTCTTGTACGTGGCCTGTCTTTATTCCACTTGTTTCCCCTTCCTCTCTTCCTTACCCCCTGTGCTTCCCTTGGACCACTTTCCTATTGATTGCAAGATCCATCTCCTTGCCGCCTCCTTTGCATCCTTATTATTCTCTTTGTTTGTACTTGGCTTCACTCAAATGAGAGATACCATACAGTATATAAGCTTGTGTGTCTGATTTATTTCACTCAATGTATATTTTCCAGGTGCATCCGTTTTCCTACAAATGCCTCAAATCTCTTATTAAGTAGTATTCCATTATATATTAATAGCCACATTTCTTTATCTAATCATGTTTATGGGAATACAGGCTTTTCCCAGGATTCAGGTGTTACAATTTGTGCTGCTGTAAACATTGATATGCATGTATCCCTGTAGTATCATATCTTGAGCCCTCTGGGAAAGATAGCTAGCGGGGGGATAACTGGGTCATATGGAATTTCTAGTTTCAGTCTTTGAAAAATCTCCGTATGATTTCTCTAACAGTTGTACTAGTTTACATTTCCACCAACATTGAAGAAGTAGGGGGTTCCTTTTTCACCACAGCCTTGCTAGCATTTGCTTTTGTTTGATTTCTTAATGACTGCAGTTTTTTCTGGAGATGGAATCGTAGCATTGTTTTAATTTGTGTTTCTTTAATGGCCAGGGATGTTGAACATTTTTTCATATATTTATCATTTGTATTTATTCCTCTGTGAGGTATCTATTCATTTATCTTGCCCATTTCTTGCCTAGATCTTATTTTTGGGGGTGAGTACCAGGGATCGAACCCAAGACAAGGCAGGTGGTGGAACCAATGAGTTAAATCCCTGGCCCTCTTGACTAGAGCTTTAATTTTATATGGTTTGATTTTTGTTTTGAGTTATTTATTTATTTTATTTTTTTGATACCAGGGATGGAACTCAGGTCGTTGCACTTGCAAGGCAGGCAGCAGAACCACTAAGCTAAATCCCTGGCCTGTTTTGAGTTCTTTATGTATTCTAGATATTAGTCCTCTGTCTGAGGAGTAGATGGCAAAAATATTTTCCAGTTCTGTAGGTTGTCACTTTACTGATTGCTATACAGAAGCATTTTAGTCTATAATCCTATTTGTTGATTCCTGCTGTTATTTCTTGTGCAATTGAGGGTCTGTTTAGAAAATCTTTTCCTATGCCTGTCTTTAAATGTTTCACCTATTTTATCTTCATTAAGTTTAATGTGCTCTCCTCTTTATTATTATTATTATTATTATTATTACTACTACTATTATTATTTTGTAGACAAGGTCTCACTATGTAGTTTAGAATAGCCTTGACCTCTTATGGGGAGCCCAGACTGGCCTCGAACTTGAACTGATTCTCCTTCCTTAGCCTCCCAAGTGTTGGAATTACATGCTTGCACCACCATCCCTGGCCATGTTCTCTTTTAATGTTTACATCTTTGTTCTATCTTGATTTTAATTTAGTATATGGTAAGAGGTAAGGGTCCAGTTTCAGTCTTTGGCATCATTTGTTAAATGAGTTCGAGACCAGCCTGGGCTACATAGTGAGTTCCAGGTTTCAACTACATAGTGAGACCCTGTCTCAAAAAATCAAAGCAAACAAAAAAACAAAAACCTAACATCAAAGAACAGACCCTTTCACCTAGAAGATTTATAACGTTATTAAATTTCTCTTGGCTCAAAAAAGATTAAAAATAGTAACTTCAAAACATTTAAGTTATATTGCTGTCTGATAGTGTGGTGGCACACACCTGTAATCTCAGCTTTCAGGAGGCTAAGGCAGGAGGATTGCTGGGAGTTCTGGGCCAGCCTGGTCTACATAGTCAGTTCAAGGCCAGCCTGAACTACAAAGAGAAACACTGTCTTAAAAAAGTAAAATACATTGTATCAGAATTTATGAGTTGCAAGTTATGTTATTAGGAACCAATTTCATCGGAAAACAAAAACAGAACAGAGATATAAGATCAGAAAAGTTAAATGACAGTCCTGTAATCTCAAATTTAGTATCTAAGCATGAATTTAGTTTTCTCTTTCTAAAAGAATTGTTTTATTGTTCTCACCATTGAAAAGTCCTGGTTCCAGTGATAACTCAGAAGCAGTGAATACTTCTATTATGCAAAATCTGGTCTTGAAATACTACTTCTAAGGAAATGATAACAGGTATGATTGGGAAATATCTGACCCAGATTTAGATAGGACAAGTATGCAGGATATGCATACAACTTTTTTTACAACAGATGCATTCACATGCCGCTCCAACCATGTGTCAAAAGTAGTTTACCGCGTGAGGGAGCTGCTTTTAGCTCAAACACACAGTTTCAGAGCCAAGTCTTTGGTAATTGCTTTTCATTCAAACATTTCAAATATGTAAACATCTGTGAGTTGATAATGATACTTAAACAGCGAAACTTGCTTGTTTTAGGGACTATATTAGTTTCTTAAGGCCGCAAGTTACCCAGACTTCAAACAACAATTTGTTGTCTCAAGTTCTAGAGACCAGAAGTCTAAAAGCAAGGTGTGAGCAGGGCTGCCCTCCCCACAGAAGGTTTTGGGGAGAATCTGTTCTTTTTTTTTTTTCTAGCTTCTGGTGGTTACTGATTAACTTGCCATGTGGCCACATTGTCCACCTCCCTGGCTCACTCTTTACACCACGGCCTTCTCTGTGCCTGAGACACTTTAAAGATACTTCGTTGTTGGGTTTAGGGCCCTCTCTGATAATCCAAGGCAACCATCTCAACTCAAGATACTTAGCATAATTGCCTCTACCAAGATCCTTTGCACAAATAAAGTAATGTTCACAGGTTCTGGGAATTAGGTTATGAACATATCTTTTTTGTGGCCACCATTATCAGCCCAATCCAGGTACCTACTTATTATTCTGAAAATAAAATTCAGATCTTACTAGCTGTGTGTCTTCTTAGCAACCTAAATAAATTTCTTGATAAGTAAGATTTAGATAATACCAACAGTGTGCTGACGAATCTGTATGTTTGAGGTTTATTTGCATATATGTCCTTAAGATATTGTTCTAAGTTTATTTTTGTAGAAAATTGTAAAGGATTTCAGCAAACTATATTATTTAGACATCTGCAAAAGTAGAATTGGAAGATTTTGGAGTAGAAAAAGAGCTTGTGCTGCCTGAGGGTAGTTGAGAGTTCATTGAAACCCTTTTAATAATCAAGTGCTTAGAAGGTGCTTGATTTCTGTTATTAATAAAGTTGTGTCTTTGAAGACAATTATTATAACCACTAAAAGAAATTATGAGAGAGAAGTTCTTCAACATGTGTCTAAATCTAGTTAATTGTGTATAGTTCTGAGCCTTTAATATTTAAAGCGTTAGAACAGTGTTTAAGTTTCATAGAAGTTGAGGCCAGTCAAATCTGCAAGATGGTCCTCAATTTTGGGTCTTGTAACTTTCATGATTTTCTTCAGTTATGGTTTTATTTGTTATAAAGGGTTTCTGGCTTAAGGGGAAGAAACCATTTGAGGTGGTTTCTCCTGGTAATTACACATTGCTATTTTGTCCTTTTTCCAAGGTGTAAAGTACAATTCTTCTATTTTCTAATGGGGTTATTTTGGCTTATTTGTTTTCTATTTATAGTCAGGCACTATTTGGGACAGGTAGAAAAATTATATTTTAAAATTTCTGCAAACCCTTAAAAAAAACTAATTGAATATTTTAACCTGTTTTTTTATTATGATCCTTCAAGCACATTGATCAAATAAAACAAAAGGACAAACGAGTCTCAGTGAGGATGTAAAGAAAGTGGAAGCCGCTGGGGATTTAGCTCAGCGGTTTTGCCACCTGCCTCACAAACTCAAGGTCTCAAGTTCAATCCCCGGTACCAAAAAAAAAAAAAAAAAAGTGGAACCCTTAAACATTCCTGTTGAAATTATAAAAACAAAGCAGCCATTTAAAAAAAACAGTTGGGTCAATAGTTAGTATGGTTAGGAAGTACAGAAATCTATCATAGTTTTTTTGTTCATGATATATACAACATTGCTAATACTAGAAAAGTACTTGCTTATTAATTTTTAAAATGTATAGAGTTGCAGTCAGACATTGAACTCAAAGAAAAATTTAATCTTGTGTCTCTATTGACTTTAGTTTTTTATTTTGTTTCTATGAATCAGGTTCTTTCTGTATAGTTCAAGCTGGCCTTTAAGTTATTATGTAGTCCAGGCCAGCAAACCTCCTGGTTCAGCCTCCCAAGTGCTGGGATTATAGGTATGTGCCACCAAGTCCAGCTCTACTAGACTTTTATAAGGCCTGACTTCTCAGGAAAAAAATCCTATGGCCCAAAACAATTCCTCTTCATTCACTGTGGCCCGGGCAAGCCACAAGGTTGAACAGCCATGACATAGAGTTCTCAGAAGACCCAGCAATTCCACTCCTAGGAATGAAGGCAAGAGAAGTAGAAGCGCACACAAGCATATGCACATGAATGTTCTTCATGATTATCTGTAATTGTCAAAAAGTAGAAATAATCCAAGTGTTCTTTGGCCTGTAAATAAACAAAATGTGTTATATGCATAGTGTTACATTAAAAATTATAAGGAGTGCAGTAATCACACATATCACAACCTTTAAAACATTATACTTAGTGAATAAAAAATACAGTCACAAAAAAACTGTCACATGGAATGTCCAGAATAGAAAATCCGTAGAGACAGGAAGGAGGGAGTAACTAGTTGCCTTAGGACTGAGGAGAACAGGTGACAGGTAGGTAGCAGGTATGCTAGGGATTGGGGAGTGAGGGGTAGGGTGAAACTGATGGTGGTGATGATTACACACTTCTGTCATAAAATGTGCTAAAAGCCATTAACTTTTAAATTTTACACTTTAAACGAGTGAGTTTGTATGCTGTATAAATTACATTTTAATAAAACCTTTTTGTGAAAACTGGTCAGCATCAAAGTTCACCAAAGTATGGTTTCTTCTTGTTGCTCAACCATTTCCCGAGTCAACCACTTCTTGCCTTAATAAATATGTTGCCTGAACGATTTTTGTTTTGTTTTGTGTTTAAACTTCACCCTTGGGCTGGAATATAGCTCATTTGTAAAGGACATGGTTAGAGTATTTGAGGCTCTGGGTTCAGTTCCTAGTTCTGCAAAAAGAAAGAGATAAAGGAAGATTGATCATAGATTGTATGTCAGTTTTTCTCATGTATAAACTTTTTCATAAAGACTGGGATACAGAACTAAAGATAAATTGTCTTAACTATTATCTGTGATTACCTGCAAATGTATCTACTGTGTATTTCTTAAAACACCTAAGAATAAATTGAAATACATATTCTAATGAGCTGTTTCTTCATTTTCATTTTCATATCTTGTCACCATATGATATCTTAAAGGTTGTTGGCATTACCATAAGGTGCCATTTTGCTGTAGTGCCTTTTCAGTTTAGCTGATACAAAGGAGGAGGACAGTAGTAAACATGCACTCTTAAGCAGTCGTCACTAAAGCAATAGTGAATGTAGTTTATTTTTTTTTGTTTGTTTAATAAGGAGTCTGAATCAGCAGCAGTTTCTCTTTTTCCTTATCATAAACAGTGCTCACATACCATCAAATTTTATAGACCATAAAGACCTACTTGCAATTTGTTATAAAAGACCACAGGCTTGAAAGGAAGAACCTTTGTTCACATGTGACTCAAGGTTGGCCAACCTCTAGCAGGCAGTGCAGAACTGCTGGTAATGAAGTAACAAGTGTCCTGTCCTGTCGCACCTACATTGCTTCCATTAGAGACATTTTCCAGATGCCCTCTAGCACCAATAAGCCTTAAATGTATTGATTTAATGAGTCAGTAGAATGTAAGTCTTAATACTGAGGCAGTTTCTGAGGTGAAATGACCTTACTGCCTTAATTTTAAATTGTTGATCCATAGCTGTACTATCTTGTCATGATTCACCTTCAGATTTGCCTTAGGAATATTGAGACTGTCTGAAGATCCCTAGAATCTTTTCTAATTTGATGATTAATGATTTATACTCTACTTTCTTCATATTTAATCAATTCTGTTGAGAACGCACAGAATGAAAAGTAAAGCATACTAACTTCCTTCCTTTCCCCATCCTGTCATCCTTCACTAGAGCTTTCTGAGGAAATAAACTGAAAAGGGAGGCTGTTTGCAGTAGAATTATAAAAAGAAGATCCTTCCCTAAAGTGTTTTGGTCACAGTTCTTAACACAGGTAGCAGCATATGATCTGGGGTTAGAATGGTGCTTGATACCAATTCTGATCAAACAATTGCTCATTGTCACTTTTTCTCATAGTATCCTCTAGACTGTCGCAGCCATCCTCGCCCCAGTCAGGCTGTCCATCACCCACCATTCCAGCAGGTAAAGTCATTTCTCCATCACAGAAGCACAGCAAGAAGGCCCTAAAGCAGGTAAGCTTGGTGGCTAGTCTCTATCAGAAGGATAATCTCATTAGTAATTTATGCAAAAGTCATTGCAAGTTTTTGGTAGATGCTCTTTTCATTATATTTTTAAAGTTCATAGTTCACTAAGAAGTATTTTCTGTTGTGTATATGCTTTTTAAATCATGAAGAGAATGAATTTTTCAGGTTTGTTTTCTTTGAAATTTATTGGATTTTGTAGTGTTTTTGTACTATCTCAATATAGTTTTTGAAATCAAAGATTGCTCTACCATTGTAAAATAAGTTGTATAGCTCTCCTTTTCTAGATTTTGGACAAAATTACAGAAATGATCTTTTCTTAAGTTCAGTAAATAACATCTTTTAAAATTTTGCATTACAGTATTATCTATTACTGTTAGTCTCTTGATTTGGGGGGGCTTTTTGAATCAATTTTGGAAATTTATTTTTCTTAGGAAATGGTCCAGTTTGCTGAATTTTTGCAAATATTGGCATAAAGTTGTACAGAATGCTCTTTATGCCTCCTTGGACCCCCTCCCAACCTCACCCCATCAGTGTTGTACATTTATATCTTCTTTTTCCTTAGTATTACTTGTCTATTTTACTGGGCTTTTTAAGGAACTAGCTTTGGATTTTTATGAAGTACAAATCATCAGTATATAATCTGACTAATAATTATGGAAACCTTAAAATGACAGATTATTTGTATCCTCAGACTTTGGTATATATTAAGGAGCTTAATTATATCAAGTATTGGTGAGTATGTAGGGAAGTGGTTACTCATTTGCTGGTAAAATGTAAATTTATTGTACCACTTTGGAGGTCTTTACTGTATCTATCAATTTTAAATGCCATACTCCATGTTTAAGCAGTTGAACATTTGGGAATTTATGTTAGAAAAATATATGTACAAACATGGAAAAATAATTACATTAAAGTTGTAATAGCAAGAACTTGCAAATAGCCTCCCTGATATATATTCAATTGGGGAATTCCTTAATACTTAATCATGTCACCATGCATGGTGACGCATGCCTATAATCCTAGTACTCTTGAAGCTGAGGCAGGAGTGTTACTAAGATTTTGAGGCCAGGGCCGGGGATGTAGCTCAGTGGTGCCACTGTCTCCTTGCAAGCTCAAGGTCCCAAGTTTGATCCCCAGTACCAAAAAAAAAAAAATTCAAGGCCAGCCTGAGCTATAGAGTGATTTCAAGGTCAGCCTAAACTATATAGTAAGCCGCTGTCTCAAAAACAAAATTTATAATCATATGTCCTTAAGGGGGACAGTTATACAAGACTAGAGGTTTATTTTATAATGTGATTTTGCTGCACTTTAGATGTGGAAAAATTGCCAACAAGATAGCATATTGAATCATTTAATTTTGCTAATTGTGTAGTACATGACACCATTTGTAAAAACATACATGAAGCCACAAATAAGAGGGGCCGGGGATTTAGCTCAGTGGTTTGGTGGCCTGCCTTGCAAGTGCAAGGACCCAAGTTCAATCCCCGCTACCAATAAATAAATGAATGAATGAATGAATAAAAAAAAATATATAT
>NW_022900914.1:7227210-7229361 GCF_012274545.1 Fukomys damarensis | reverse complement strand
ATGTATATATATATTGAATAAGAAAAATAAATTGAAAGTTACATGTTTTTTGGGGTAGGTTGAGACAGGATCTCGCTATGTAGTTGAGACTGACCTAAAATTCACTATGTAGCCCAGTCTGGTCTCGAACTCACAGCGATCCTCCTGCCTCAGCCTCCCGAATGCTGGGATTACAGGCGTGCGTCACCATGCCCGGCTACATGGGTTTTTAAGTATTCAACCAAATATTCATTTATTAGGGCCGGGGATTTAGCTCAATGGTTCTGCTACCTGCCTCACAAGCACAAGGTCCTTAGTTCGATCCCCAGTACCAAAAAAAAAAGAATTAGAGGTAGGAATAGAGTTTGTAAACTGTTAAGGGGCAAAGAACTGTGTACAGTTCTTGATTAGAGTAGCATAAATTATTCTGCTTCCGTCATGTATCAAAATTTACATGATCACAGCAAAACTAGATCAGACTGTGGCTCTATTAAGCTTTGTCTTAGCCTGGAATGATGCTGGGTACTGTGAGCTCACCACTTGGGAAGCCTGCAGACAGCTTCTGGTCTGATTGGAAGAATGAGAGAGAATAAACCTTAGTGTCACTTTGTACTTCTGCCTCCCTTTTATAAGTGTTGTAGGGCAGTCTAACCAGACCTCCCTCTGGCACTTCCATTTCTCCATTGTCAGCTTAGAATCGGGGGGTCAGTTGTTATCACTGCTTATGGCATAGCCAGAGATATGTCTGAGTGTTATAACAGAAGAAAACCTCCTTGGAGTAAAGGAACGGGAAACCAGAACAATAGCCAGGTACTCCACATTTTTCTGCATGATAGTCCTGAAGAGTAAAGCTTAAAATTGGACCAGCTTGATCCACCTGCTGTAACTCTGAGAGACGGAGGCAGGAGGGTTGCAAGGGCAAGTCCACCCTGGGCAGCTTAGCAGCTTAATAAGACCTTGTCTGGAAGCAGGGTGTCGATTCCCAGTACTAACACAAAACGGAAAAACTAACAACTTATCAAAGTCATTGATCTCCAGGTTTTTCTGGAAAATACAGTCGCCCTCCCTTTTAAAAAGTTGTCTCATACATTTTTGTGATTAAAGTTTGAGGAGTTTGTTGGCTTTCCTATTCAAACATACTCTGCAATTTAAGAATCTCACAGAAATAAATATAATCTGGAGTAACCAGAAGGGGCTTTGTCCAATCTTCCTTCTCTTTGTTTACTGCATTGCTTAAATTGTTGAGATTTGGTAATTGGTAAAATATGGTGAAGTTTCATTGCTCTTACTCAAGAAAACTCAAGTTGTTAATTACATACAACCTTTGATTCAAATGTAGCACTTCTAAACCATAAATAAGGTAAATATTTGCATTTCTACATAGGATTTATGCAACTAAAACTCTTCTTGGTAAAGGACTTAGAATTCTGCTGCCAGAGATGATTTAAAATTATATAATTCTCTGATTTATAAGATTGCAAAATCCTTGGCTTACTGGTGATTTTTAAGTTATAAAAAAATGTTCATGACTATCCCTCTCACATTTATATGTAAGAAAGTAATATTGATAAAAAATAGCCAAATACTAAAGATTATTTATGCCTTGTGTTTGGTTGGCTTAATTTAGGTTTTTATTTGTTTTGCTAGATTTCAAAGAAATTGAGGGCTGGAGATTTAGCTCAGTGGTTCCAGTGCCTGCTTCACGAGCACAAGGGCCTGAGTTTGATCCCCAGTACCAAAAAAAAAAAAATCTATGATTTTCACAAGTGCAAAGACCTGAGTTCAAGCCCCGGTACTGCCCCCCCACCAAAGCCAGGGATTTAGCTCAGTCGTTCCGGTGCCTGCCTCAAAGAAATTGAATTATCACCATGCTTTTCACCACTTAAAAACAAGTCATTTACTTTTTTACTGTTGAAAACTAATTTGTGTCTCACAGTCCACTTTCTCATCATAGGCTCTGAAGCAGCAGCAGCAGAAACAGCAGCAGCAGCAGTGCAGGCCAAGCGTGTCAGTCTCCTCCAGCCAGCACCCTGCTCTCAAGACTGTCAAAGCAGCTGGTGACTCCATACCTGTCAAACCTGGTAGGCAGCTTGGGCATTGTTTTCAAGTGAAGTTTCTCTTTCTCATTACTTTTGTGTTTGTTTTACAAATTTGTATATTATTTAAAAATTG
>NW_022900914.1:7221107-7227193 GCF_012274545.1 Fukomys damarensis | reverse complement strand
ATATATATATATTCCGTGTACTGCCAAATCATTAGTTAAAAATACTTCTAGGATAAGTGGGAAAATTTTTATGGGAAATAATCATATACAGTAGTTTTTTTAAAGCTCATCAGTGGGATTACTGTGTAAGAAGGGCAGTAAATGACTAATTTCCATTATATCTTGCTTAATAATATTTGGAAGCTTCTAATCAGTAACCTTATAAATCTGTAGTTTCCAAGAGGGTGAAAGTGAATTCTTTACTAGCTCTGTCCTTTAAAAATAAAAGATTTTCCTGTGAATACATACTGCCTATCCGTTTCCATTGAACCTGCCTGCACACTTTTTGAATTTTGTTTGCTGTTTGTTTTATGGTTAATCTACACTTATAATTTAGTTTGATGTCATAAGCTGATTCTATGGAGACAATATAGAGTCAGAGTTACAAGCCTGTGGAACTCTTTTTTTGTTAGAAAGACTTATCACTAGAAATAAATAGTATGCTGGGAGTATTTTTACTTTCTCAGACTCAAAACACATTTGTAGGACTACTTCCTCTAAGTCCCTTTAGTTAACATGGCATGATTGGTTCATTCTGTTACCTCAGTGCCACCAGTCTTTACATATTTTTTTCCCCCAGTAATATGGGAAGGAAAGCAATCTGATGGACAATCAAGCAGCCCCCAGAACTCAAACTCCAGCTTTTCTTCTTCAGTTAAAGTGGAAAATCCGTTGCTAGGCTTGGGGAAGAAGTCTTTCCAGAGGTCTGACAGACTCCACACAAGTAAGTTAGTTTGCAGAGACTTCTGTTTTCACTGCCGTGATTTGTCAGCTGTATGTTTAAAATTCATCAGCTATTTGGATTAGGTTTAGTACATCATGTTAATTGTATATCAAAGACTCATTATTTCTTTTTGCTGTTACCATTAGGAGCTTTGTTGTTGTTTTTGCAGTCCTGGAGATCAAATCTAGGAGGGCTTTGTGCATACTAAGCAAGTACTGTATCCCTGAGCTACATTCTCAGCCTGACATAAGTTAGGAGATGAAAAGAAACGGGAACAAAATTGATTTATTATGTTGCATCTCTGTATCTGTTAGCCCCTGATCACCTTTGAGCTCTTCACTGTAATCATGTTCTTCCTGTCCTCCCCTTACCAAACTTTATTTCAGAGAAATATCTGTTATCAGTCATTTCGTGGTTTTCTTTTTCTCTTTCTATTAGTAGAATGCTTTGTTCTGCATTATTTACATCTTACTTCTTAGATAGAAAGGCTTATAATTGAATATGGCAAACTGAACCCTTTTGTCCCAATTTCTTGGAAGTCCCACTAAAATGAGAATATGGAAATACAAAAGATTAAATCTGTACAGGAGGTGATGAAAACAAGAAGACAACCAGATGAGCACATGTTAGCAAATTGTGAAAGACAAAACTCGATGGAGCTGGAGAGCAGTTGTCAGCAGTAAGCAGCCAGCTGCGGCTGCACAGCACCAGCAGGGCTCCAGAACTGGTGAGGTGAAGTATCCAGGAGAGAAAGGCAGGCGCAAGGCTGCAGAGCTGGACATGAGGCTTTTTCAGAATTAAGAGGAAGCAGTTTGATGCTTCTCTTTAGCAGAAGAAAGATTTATTTTGAGTTGAAATTGGATGGAAGAAACTAAATTTAAGGACACCATAAATAGCTGAAGGCAGATAATGAGGCACTGGCCAGAAATCTGAGAAATTGAGTAAAATACAGGTTGCATTTAGTAGTGCAGCATATGTCTGACTCTACTATTTCCTTTTTCCTCTTACCATCCTCCAGCAGGACATTGGTGGACTGATATCTAAAGAAATTTGATAGCCTCAAATAAGACCCAAAACGCTGTGGCAGATTTGTAAGTTCCCACCTATCTGTGGTAGATCTACAAGTTTCCACCTGTACAGATCATCTTGATAGCACTTCAGTGAAGCCCACATATTTAGAAAACCCACCCATGCACACAAAATTTCCAGTCAGTTTTTTAATGCTTCCCTTTTCATTATAATTACTAAGAATTCCCTTTGGAAAAAAGCTTCCTTCATGACAGATAAAAATAAAAGCAGTAGACTAGAAGGAGCAAATTTAAAATAAGTAACCTTAAAAATGATAATATCTACAGAAAGAAAAGAAATTATTCATAAAAAAACTGAATACTATTTTTAAAATTAAGAGCTCTAGGATATTAAATAACAGGAGAGCTTAAAACTATATTGGAAATACTAAAAGATTAAGTTGAAGAAATTTCCTTCTGGGTGTGATGGTGCATGCATGTAATCCCATCTCTCTGGAGGCTGAGGCAGGAGCATCACTGTGAGTTTGAAGCCAGCTGGGGCTACATAGTGAGACCTGTCTCAAAAAAAAATCCAGAATATATGCCAGAGATCAAGAAACATTTAGTAGAAAAGAAAAGGTAGGAAATTCAAATGCCAACTCAAGTTGTTCATTTTCCTAAATGCTAAGACTTATCAGAAAGGAATAACAAAAGTGGAATGGAAAATAAATACTAAAAGGAAACATCTTAGAATCAGGAGCCATCTTAGAATGAGAGCCACAGAATTCCAGATTGAAAGTATGTAACAGCTGTCAAGAAGTAACAAAAACTATACCAAGATACATTGTTTTGAAAATTAAAAACTTGTAGGGTAGTGAGAAGCTTCCTAAAAGCCTCCAGAGAGAGTAAGTGCTTCACATAGAAAGATTCAGAAGTTGAGGTTGAGGTGCCGGGGATTTAGCTCAGTGGCACATCGCCTGCCTTCTCCCCCCCACCCCAAAAGTTGGGATTGCGTGTGTTTATTGTAGCACTCTTCACAATAGCCAGAAAATGGAGCCAACCTTAAGTGTTCACGGACTGATGAGTAGATAAAGAAAATGTGATGATTACATACAGAGGAATATTCAAAAATTTTATAAAGGGCGGAATTCTGTCATTTATGACAACATTCCTAGAAGATGTTTTGAAGGTGAAATAAGCCCGCCATAGAAAGGTAACTACTGTATTATTCACTTGTGGAATGTAAAAAGGCTGATCTCCCAGAAGGTAAGACTAGAACGGAGGTTAGCTAGGGAAAGGAGAGGGGCAGAGAAGGACGAGGGAAGCTTGGTCCAGGGATACTAAGTCACAGATAGCGGTGCTGTTAAATTTTGATGTGCTGTTGCTCTGGGGAGTGACTCTAAATAACTGTAAGTTACTATGTATTTCAAAAAGAACAAAAGATATTGAATATTTCCACCACAGAGAAGGGATCAGTGTTTGAGAAGAAATTTGTGGTATGGTTGAAAAATACAATGAATGTTTAAATGTTTAGAGGTATATTACAGTAAGAGACGCGCTTCCATAATCTCTCAGAATATTCCGCCTTGCTTCAAACACTTAATTCCATTGTTCCTGCACTTTCTGAAGCACTTCTGAAAGTCTCCTTTCTTTTTTTTTGAAAGTCCTCTTTCATAGTGTCTTTAGTTGTGCTGGACTGGCTGTCTCAGTGCCATGAATCAGTTCAGATCATTTGCCTTTTTGTGATCATTTTGACTTTGATGAAGAGGACAAAGTCAGCTGGTGCTGGACACAGCGCATAAGGTGGGTGTGAGAACACACCATAAAGCTTTATGAGCCTGTCTCTCTTGGATGGCACTTGGCAGCTGCCTTCACTGTAATTTTGCTTTGCATTTATTTATCTGTGTTTTTCTGTGCAACTTCTTCCTTTGGTTTAGGAACAGTTTGTTCCTTTACAGCAAGGGTCATCTCAGTGTTGTGGGGGAAGTGCATGCATAGCATAGTCTGACCATGAGCTCTGTAAGTACAGCATCTTGGGTGCATTCACCTGGATATATGCAGTAAAAATTCAGCACCCTCTGAGCCACTGACCTGTGTTGGCCTCGACACAACTACCCACTCCACCATTGAGATGCCATTGCTTCTTTAAGGTGACATCCTTCAGATACTCGGTGGCCTTTCTCATACGCTTACCCTTGCTGGCCTGAGTAGTTTCACTGGTGTTCTTAAGGTGAGCACACAGATTTGAGCCTGGTGATTTACATGATCTTGTAGGGTTTTCTGAGTCCAGAGTAGTGGACCATTTTCACAGGTCACTTCAGGCTGCTTAACAGGAAGAATGCATCACTGTATTTTTTATCACACCTAGTGAAGACTTTCAGAATTGCTTCAGAAAGTGGGAAGAATTGTTGGATAATTGTGTTCAAAATGAGGTGAAATATTTTAAAAAGGATTAGTGGCAGTGTGTCTTTTACTGTAGCGATTGGTAGAGGAGGTGCTCAGGACCTCGTGCTTGCTAAGCAGGCAGTGTGCCGCTGAGCTAAGTCCTTGGCATGTAATGATTTTCTCCTGAAAAGAGGTACATAACATACCATTAAGTTAGTCGCAGACTACAGAGGAAAAAGGAATTGGGATTGCTGACATCTCAGCAGCTACATGAAAGATGAATGCTACTACAGCAAGAACTGGGGCGTGCTGGTGGTGAAGTACATGCAAAGGCCCTGGGTTCACTCCTTACCCCCCAACTATACCCCCAAGACATTGTGACAGTGTTAATAAACTCAGATGGGATGTCTACATTCATTTTCCATGTTCCAGACCCACCCAAACTGTTAAGTAGAGCTCTTAGGTACTGTGTTTATCATTCAGTTTGAAAAGTCGATTGTAATTTTGTTATAGGCGTATTTTGAAGTGCTTGTTTTTAATTCCAAATATCTAAGGACCTTTGTTTGTGTTTTTGTTATAAACTTGTAACTGAAATACCATCTTGGCAGAGATCATAGGCTCTGTGATTCCTGTACCTGTGTGGTGAGATGATACTGAACAGACTCTGAAGCGACACTGTCTGGTTCCGGTTCTCATGTTGTAACAATACTGTAATTTGAGCCTTGAACTCATGATGATTCTCCCACCTCCTGAGTGCCTTTTTTTCCATTTTAATTTTGTTATTCTTGGTTTCCAGTCAGGTATATGTTCACTTTCTGTCATCCATGTTTTTGCCAAGCCTCTGAAAATACTTTATTGTCATTCTCTTTCATTCTGGAGAAATTGTTTGTTTATGGTGCATTATAACTCCCTGTTTAATATTGTCTCAACTCTTATCCATCCATGGTAGCTGATTTCAACAGTTGGTGCTCTACATCTGTAAAAGTCTCATTTAAAAAAAAAAAAAATCTCTTAATTCCTGACTGGGGCTGGGGGATGCCTCCATGGTAGTGTTTGCCTAGCGGGCACGAGGCCCTGGGTTCCATCCCACCTCTGCAAGAAATGTACTCCTGATTATATTGTTCTGGACTTCATAATTACATGCTCTGTTTCTTTAACCATGTTACGTCACTATACTCCTTGTGTATTTCTGGTAGCATCAGTGCTTTTGTGTGTAAAGTTGTCATTCCTGGTTTCCATAACTTCTGATTTCTTGGGTAATATTTGTGCGATACACTGGATTTTAATTTGTGGGAATTTTGTTGCCTGATTTGAGGTAAATCCTTTATTCTACTATAGAGCGCCTCGTGCTTAGCATTTGGGAACCAGAGGCGCCCACATCAAGGATCAGGGTGCTCTGTGCAGTGATTCCAGCTGTAGCATGTCTGAGTCCAAGGGACCTGTTCACTTTAAACATGTCAGATGTTACTGAATTTTCTTCTGTAAGATTGTATACATATTTCAGCTCCATTAGCAGTATTTGGAAGGCCTTTTTACTCCATGTATATTTCTCTCACTAGATTAATATAGGCCATTTTGATAGATTAAAGTCTTAGCATCTGCTTGTGATTAGTGGGCTATGAATTAATTGCCTATTAATTCCCTTTGCCTGTTTTTCTCTTCTTGACATTTGTTTTCCTCACTGATTTGTTAAGACACGTTGTGTATTAAGAATAGTAGCCTTTGGTCATGACTTTTAAGTGTTTTCTCTAAATCAGTCATTATGCTTTTTCATTTACATTTTATTCCTTGTGTACTCTAAACTGTCAATTATATATTCATTTCTTATAAACTTCCTCAGTTATTTGAGGGGGGTGTTATTCTTTAGTATGTCAAAAAAAAGCTAGCTTTTTTTTTTTTTTTTTTTTTTTTTTTTTGGGGTCAAACTTAGG
>NW_022900914.1:7197576-7220789 GCF_012274545.1 Fukomys damarensis | reverse complement strand
TTTTTTTTTTTTTTTTTTTTGTACTGGGGATCAAACTTAGGACCTTTTGCTTCCAAGGCAAGCGCAGTGCCACTGAGCTAAACCCCCAGCCCTTTTTCTTTCTTTTTAACAGAAGTTAATATGTTTTTTGTTTTTTAATCTTCTATTAATTTACAAAACTTTCTTTGCTAGCCTTAGAAAACATTTTTCATCTCTGGGTTTTTGCTCTACACAGCTATAGTTTATGTAGAAACGTGACTGTGATGGAGGTATAAATTATTCTTTTCTTTCTTTTTTAGGGCAAATGAAAAGGACTAAATGTGCTGACATTGATGTTGAGACCCCAGACTCCATTCTGGTTAATACAAATCTGAGAGCACTGATAAATAAACACACCTTTTCAGTCCTCCCTGGGGATTGCCAGCAGCGACTGCTTTTACTGCTTCCAGAGGTGGATCGACAGGTTTGTTAAGCATAAGCAAATTTTAACCCTTATGGGGCTTCTTTGCTTCATCATATTTAGAACTCCTTAAGATTTGAAAAAGTATCTTTTTATGTATATCTGTAAAGAAGTGATACTAATGTTCTAGTAAGAAATAAGTACTTTTTTAAGTATCCTAATAGCTGGGCTTTGTAAGGCTTATTTAATCAAAGAAAAACTCTCTTAACAGAATATTACAAATACAGACTCAGTTTGACTAGCTTTCCTGGTATGATACCAACATCTACAGACTCCAGTTCAGGAGGAAGAGTTGCCTTGGTCCGGTATCAGCAGGATGTGGGCCAACGGCACAGTGGAGTAGGAAATCTCAAGAATGAGGCAAGCAAGGCTTGTTGGTGCACACCTGTAATTTCAGCTGCTCTGGTGGCTGAAGCAGGAAGATCATGAGTTTGAGGCTCACCTGCACACACAGTGAGACTGTTTTTTTTTTTTAAAAAATGGGAGCCAGGGATTTAGCTCAGCGGTTCCGCTGCCTGCCTCTCAAGTGCTAGGACCCGAGTTTGATCCCCAGTACCAAAAAGAAAACAAAAATAGAGGCTGGGGTGTAGCTCAGTGGTTCAGTATTTTCCTAACAGGCCCTGGTTTTTATCCTGAGCCCTGCAAAGAAAAATGAGCCCAAAACATGGATTCAGATAAATAGATACATCTGGAAGTACAAAGAACATGGAGTAACAATGGTTGAGTTAGACATGTTTGTCATTTTTATTACGTTGTGAAAATCTTCTAAAAGAAACATTGCTGTCATAGAAAAGAACTTAAAACTCAATACAGTTGTACCTTGTTCATGAACTCGGTTCTTTCCATAATTCCAGTTGCAAACCAAATTGGACAGAAACTGAATGAAATTCAATGGTTAGTGTCACTTACACTGACAGTACATATTGTTTTGTTTTTCTGTTGACATCTCTTTGGTTTTCCTGTTGTCATAGTAGTCTTTGTGATGCTGTGCCTGCCTGTTCACAGTCAGTTTACCAGTGTGCTCCACAATTTTTCTGTGCAGTTTGCTAGGCAGAAACATGTTTTTCCTCTGCTGTAAATGATCTCTCATGAGTTCCAATCCCATTCCTCTAAAAGTATTTCTCCATAGTATTTTACACTTGTTATTTTCTTTGTAAACTATCAGACTATTTATGCCACACATTTAGGATCAACTAAAACACAACCATTGGCCAACACTCTGTGTTTTGAGTGATATCATAAATGCTGCATAATTCATCAACAGCCTCTACTCCACCTTTGGTTTTGTTGTAGAAAGTTTCCATCTCAGACTTCTGTTTTGTTAAGGTTTCCCTATCAGTATTTCTGTCATGGTGCAATGTTGACATCAGCATTTAACAGGTTGTTTTTCTTTGCCATATATGAGGCCAATGGAAATCTTTATGAAACCCAAAAATTACACCATTAATATTCTGTTTTGAAATGGCAGCCTTGCATTTGTAATTTCTACTTTGTTTCTGCATACAATTCCTCGCTGATCAACTTGTGCTCTGTTAGCAAATGTAGCACTCATTGGAAACTGGCAAACCAATTGTTGAATGTCACATTCCAATTAGTTAGGGAGATGGGAGCAACAAGTCTGTTCACAACATAATTCAGTTTGTTACTATATGAAAAGGACCTCATGACCAAGTTCCAGGATAAATTTCTAGATTGACAGCATAATGTGTCTTCACATCTACAATGGCATAAATTTTTATGCCACATTTTGACATCACTTTTCCATAAGTCTTACATTCCTGAATTTGTCATCAGAAATCCCAGCAAGTACAGCAGACATGAATGCTTTCAGTTCAGCTAATAAGTTAACATAATTAAAAACATTTTTTAATATAGCTATTGATGCATATGGAACATTTTACCGGTATTTCAGTAACATTTTACTGATATTTCTGTATTTCACAACATCTTGTAGCATTTCATCTATTACAATTTCCAGCGTTGAATGGCAGTGCTGGCTTTCTGTCCAATAGGCTTCACCCCTGCCAAGATCCTCGCTGTATTTCTGGACCCAGCTCTAGCACTGGATCAGTCCTTTTGGTTGTGTGACCATTTTGCAACATTGCAATTAGTTAAATATGCACTCACATTGCTGTTTTCTTTGTCATCTAAATCAAGGAGGTCTGCATTACCTGTGTCCTCCATTTCACTGTCATAGAAACTTTGGCTCACATGGCCAACGTCAAAGTCGTCATCATCTACCCATACAACTCTTCTGTAATGAAAACATGTAATTTACATAGTGGATCCATCATTCATCATACATGATTCACTTTTGACCTCCTCTACAACTTGCAAATCTGGATTTTCATGTACCATTGTACCAGAAAAATCAAAAGAAAACTTTTTAAAACAGATCTTAGAGTGGTGTGGGTGTATTATACCCTCTGTGATGCTCAGGTAAACATACACAAAACCTGTTAGCTGGAGCATTGTGTGGGTGAAAAATCCCAGTTTGAGATTTTTGCACATGTGCATACATCTTGCCATTTGTAATACCAAGTGGGTACATATAAAGAGTTCTCCTATATCTCTCAGGGAAAGGTACTGAGATACACAGCCGACTACTATTACACTACAGCAAAAATTTACAGTAGACAAGGTAAGAAATGTGTTTGTGAAATCCATTGTTATGCTCTAGCTAGATTTATAGTCAGCTGTCATGATTTGTGTGGCTTTCTTATTCTTTGTAAATCTCTTACTGTAAACTGGAGAATATAACTAGCCTTTTAACATAAGGTAGGAAAACTGCTTTCATCTTGTTTTCATGATTTTTAGAGGAGGAGGAACTATTGATTACTTAGAATACTGTAGGTGTTAGGAAATAATGATTCTGAAATCATTGTTTTACTAGACTACATTGAGACTACAATGATACCAGTTTCTTTTTGCCAGTAGTGGTGATTGAACCCAGAGCCTTCACCAAACTTGGGACCTTGTGCTTACAAGGAAGACAGCAGCACCACCAAGCTAAATCCCCAGCGCTAGCCCTTTTTTATTTTTTGAGTCAGGGTCTCACTAAATTTCTGAGGCTGTATTCAAACTACCAATTCTGGCTCAGCCTCCAGAGTGTAGAGCTTACAGGTTCATGCTACTGTGCTTAGCTGATACCAGCTTCTTAGTGCCATGAATGAGCAAGTTTTGAGTGCCACAGTTCTTTGAAATTTTTCCTGGTTTATTCTTTGACCCAGATTGGTCCAGATGGTTTGATGAAGTTGAATGGCTCAGCCCTTAACAATGAGTTCTTCACTTCAGCAGCCCAAGGGTGGAAGGAAAGACTTTCAGAAGGTAAGTGTTCTATCTCATATGATCTCTTAGGATCTGTGTGAACTTAGAACCACAATAAGGGCTCTTTACCTTATCAGATATTTGAGCAACTTTGGGGGGTAAAGTTGCCAAGAGGTAGAACTAGCTGTCATCTGTAAAACATGTAGGACTTTTTGTGGAGCTCTTTTTCTGGAGCCTGTATAACTAGGTAGGCTCCTGATAGAGTACAGCAGTGTTTCTTTAATGTAGTTGCCTAAGAAACTAAAAATAGATTTTTAGGCCCTATTTCTAAATATCTTGCTTGAGTAACTCTTTTATCTCTAGGAATTGAAAAGCTAATAACCTCTGAACAAGAAAATTGAAGAAGTATTTTATGGTGTGGTACATCACAGTTGGGCAAGCAGTGTGACAACCTCGTTGTTACTCACAGCCCCAGGGGCACCAACAGTGAAAGGAATCAGTGAGAACTTTGTTTTAAAAAGTACCATTGAGATATGTTTCATGTGCTATAAAAGTTCACTTAAGTGTACAGTTAAACAGCAGTCAAAACATTTTAATAAAAAGGGACAGTGATTGAGCCGGGCATGGTGGTGCACGCCTGGAATCCCAGCACTCTGGAGGCTGAGGCAGGAGGATCGCTGTATGTATGTTGGAGACCAGCCTGGACTACATAGTCAGTTCCAGGTCAGCCTCACCTACATAGTGAGACCCTGTCTCGTGGGGCAGGGGCAGTGATTGAGAGTTACTTACTGTCACTGGTGCCACGTGTGCTCTGCTGTTAGTCTAGTTCATTAGGCTTACTGAGAATAAACAATAGAGTATAAAAAGTTACTGTTTGTCTGAGCCCTGCAGCAGTATCTGTCAGCATTAGCAGCTCTCAACCCCAGCTATGTGGAAATACTTGGCAAGGGTTTAAAAATATCGATATCCAGGCACAATTGTCCGTGAATTCAATTGCTCTAGCATAGTACCTGAGCATCAGTGTGCAGGTTTTGTTACAAGTGTGAGGAGCATAAAATAGATTTCTAAGAGCATTAGAAATGCTATCCATTTCTCACTTTTTACTGCATCTTGACAACTAGAATTAAAATGATCAGCGAAGGGGTGTGTGTGTGTGTGTTCATCTTTATTATTAACTTTTCCTGGCCTCTTTTGGAATGGTGGAACCCAGGTCCTCTCCTACTAACCTGCATCCCTAGCCATCTTACCAACTTACAGAGCAAATTCTGTGCTGGATTGTTCTCTTGCCTGTGTTTCCTTTAGTCTTTCTTTTTGCAGGTTGCCTTAGGCAGAGACCCATTTTTCTTGAAAGAGTTGACATTATATAAATACATTTATTTGTTTATTTATTTATTTTTGATATCGTGGATCAGACTCGGTACCAGGCATCGTACCACTGAGCTAAATCCCCAACCCTAAATACTTTTAAAACATACTAGTTGGTGCTATTAAAATGATACCTTTAAATGTTGCCTTTTTTTTAAACATGTGAGCAAGTTGATTATTATAGTCATGTGATCATATTTTATGAGCAACAAAGCTTTGAATGCTATAAATGTCTACAGAGTTTAGTACATTTTATTCCTCATTCTATGGTGTACAGTAGAATCAAAAACAGAAATTCTGGGTTGGATTTTGACAGCCAAATTCATCTTTTCATATTGCCTTGCCGATGACTGTGGTATCTACAGTCGTGTAATGCTTTTCCTTTCCTTCTTCTTGCCCCTAGGAAGTCTTAAACTTCAAATTCTGCCATTTTTTCCTCTTATTCCCTTGCCCTCCTGGGTATTAGAGTGTAATGGGGAGCAGCCTACCTAAGCCACAAGTTAAAAGATTGCCCACCAAGTACATTTCCTGTTCTCTGCTGATGCAGTGAGAAAGATTGAGGTGATTGGTAGTGTATGCAAATAAATGGCATATTCAGAGCAGCTGGGTTTTTGGCCTGTAGAGTGTCTTGTTGCTAGGACACTAGATTGATACAATTTCCAGAAAAATTAGAAAACTAAGAACTCAAAAATAACTTCCTTTTTATTGGTGTCTCAAATACCTTTAGTAGGCCATGGCTTTTCATTATGTAGTTAGAGGTAAAAGATCTAAAATAAAATTTTCCTTGAAAAAACCTAACTTTTCCCATTGGCATTATTTACTTCTAAAACCTGTTTTCCCCCCAGTGGAAGATAAGTTAGAAATCCAGGTTAGAAATAAAAGTGTATGCATGGAATATGATGCTTGGAACAGGAGGAGGGTGCTGCGTGGGAACCCCAGAGAAGAGACACAGTAAACTTTGGCTGGTACTGAAAACTGCAGAGAGCTGGGCTGACTGACTTAATTCTCACAGTGTCATGTAGGTGTTCCTTTATAATGACGGCTCCAGGAGTTTCTGTTATTTTTACATGGTGTATTCTGATTCCTGCATGAGTCTTTCATGATTTATGTATAGTTACAAGTAACATGTATTTACTATCATTGCAGGTGAGTTTACACCTGAGATGCAGGTGAGAATTCGACAAGAGATTGAGAAGGAGAAAAAAGTGGAGCCATGGAAAGAACAATTCTTTGAAAGCTACTATGGTCAAAGGTAATATTAATACAGGTTTTATAAACCAGATATTAAAATATGTCACCGTATGTCATATGGTGCTTTATCTTAACAGAAATTCTAGTGCCCACTTGCCTTTAATTTTTATTTCACTAGTTCTTTACCAAGAATTTTCCTTTTTAAGAATCGTACGTACACAGAATAGCATTACTCATAATCTTTGACCCTTAATATCAGTAACACCATAGCTGGATAGATTCTTTTTTAAAGATTTTAAAGAAAATTCTTGACTTAAAATTCCCTTCCTTGAAATAGATTGGCTTTTCTTCCACTCCCTTTGTAAGATGGAAGAATACTAAGGTTGTATGCATTTTTGTAGTATTTATCCTAAAATGTAACTGATTCAAAACCACTCAGGAGTCCTAGTAATGCCATTATGTGGAATATTACTCCTATATGTAAACAGCTGTCCCTTGAAAAGGTACTCTAGGAGGTGTACATTGCTGAATCAAGACACAAAAGCCTCTTTTCAAGAGGATATAATCAGTTTTTTCCCTAGCAGAATGTCCAAATGAAATCTTAATGGCGACATTTAAATAAATGATAAATAATGGAGCTGTTTTGTTTAAAATAGGAAGTAGCACCAAAATTCCCCATTGTTAGGCTCTCTTCCTTCTTTCTGTGTACTGCTGGCAGCCCTTAAGGAGATTCCATAACCACAGCTTGAACTGAAGATGTCTGTTTTTTATTTCTAAGTGGGTGTTTATAGATCCCTTTCACACTCACTTAGGATAGATTTCTATTGATACTAAGAGTTTCTTGGGGGGGTGCACACCTGTAATCCCAGTGCTCAGGAAGCTGAGGCAGGAGGATCACTGCAAATTTGAGGCCAGCCTGGGCTGCATAGTGAGCTCAAGGCCAGCCTGGAATACATCACAAGACCCATTCCAAAAATACTAATAAAAAAGTTTCAAGTGCTACTTTGTCTCCATTATTGGTGCAAGCACTGAGCTACAGAAATAATTGAATCACTATTACAAGTAGAGGTAATTCTGTGGGCCTTTTTTTTTTGTATTGGGTGGGTAGATAATTAGAGGAGTTTTTGTTTTCAACTGCTTCTTTTGCCAGCATTTATAGAACTGTTTCTTATACTGCCCAGTTTTGTCTTTAGTTGCTCCATCTCAGAGGTACAATACTGATTCTCTGAAGTCAACAGAGAGGGTTTCATTGATCTTTGTAATATAATAGTATAAAACATTAAGAATTACTAGTGACTCTTAAATCTTAGTGAATGAAGCCACACTATAAAAATGCCAGCTGACCTAAACACCTAAGATAGCTCAGCAGTGTATGATGTCAGAATGTTAGAACTGGACAGAAGTGGGATTCAAAAGCTCCCTCCACACACCCCCCCCAAAAAAAAACTCAGTTACAGTTCTCATCCTCTTCCAAATATTGACAGCTAGTCTCCTATAGTCTTAGATTTGCTGTGCCATCCTTTCTACAACTACTGCAAAGCAGAATTGATCACAATTCAAACCCAGATCCCAGGCCGGTCTTGACCTTTGTTCAGGTATTTGTAGGTAGTCTGTAATGCGTACGCATTACAATATGCAGAACTAACACCAGTAACCACAGTCAGTGAGCTGTCATTGTGTGCTGTGTAGGAGCCTCATAAGGAAAAGCTTAACATCAATTGAAGAAACTGAGGTGCAGAAGGCTCGTCACTTAACATCACATGGGCAGCTAGTATCAGAACCGGGGTTGGAATCTAATTACTCTGGCTGCAGAACATTCTGTATTAGTAACAGTAAAATTTTAAAATAAAAAACATCTGTTAGAAGTGTTTCTAGAAATTTTCACATTCCATTTTCTCATAATGTTTTCAACCAGAATATTTTCTTCTTCCACTTTTTAGTTCTGGGTTGAGCCTTGAAGATTCAAAGAAATTGACATCTTCCCCCAGTGATCCCAAAGTAAAGAAAACCCCAGCTGAGCAACCAAAATCTGTGCTTCCTTCAGAGGCCTCTCCTGTCAGAATAGTCCCAGTGGTTCCCCAGTCAGAATGTAAAGAAGAAGCAGTACAGATACCGTCACTGGTCAGAAAAGAAAAGCTTGAAAGCCAAGAAAAGGCACAGCCGAACTTCCAACCCACAGAGCCCCACCTTGCCTCAGCTAGCAGTGCAAACGAGCTAAGCATTCTGTCCAGCAAGTGCCCAAAGGCTGAAGATCTCATGGAGCAGAAACCAGTTGCTTGTGCTGAGCAGGAGTCTGAGAAAGAGAATCATCTTGCCACAGCCTCCACTTTTAGCCAAAGTCAAAGCCAGGAAGTTTTAGTTATATCCCCAAGCAAACCCAAGAGTCCTGGGGTGGAAAAAGCAATAGTGAAGCCCATAATAGAAGCAGGTCCACAGGAAACTGGTGTGAAAGAACCTCCGGCAGCTCTTGCTGAGCAGAGCCCAGAGAGCCTCAAGAGAAAATCTTCCCTCGCTCCAGAAGACGCCCCTGCAAGCTGGGAGAAAAGGCCGCGTGTCACCGAGGATCGCCAGCTCCAGCAGCCATTTCAGGTCTCGCCACAGCCCTTTCTTAACAGAGGGGACCGGGTCCAGGTGCGAAAAGTACCACCTCTCAAGGTAAGAGAGCACGGCTAACTGAAAAGGAGAGGTGTCCTGAGCACTTACGTTTTGGCCGCATCTCTCAAATTTTGAGTAATTTTAGTATTAATGTTGGCATGCATCTAGCTGTGATGTAGCATAAATAAAATTAGAACTGCATTCCTACAGATCTTTATTGCAGTTTGAGTAAGGAACCCAAGTGCCTAATGTCAGCCACTCTCACTCCCCGATGCTAGTTACTCTTGAATCAGAAGATAGGGAAATGATTCTCGTACATGTCAAAATGAGTATCAGTAAGTACATGGCAGCCATTGATGTGATCAAAAGATTTTATCTTTTCTAAGAACTCTTCTATTTGACTGTGCCTTGGTGCTTACCTAATTTGATGTGTGGTTATAGAACTACCATTAGCTCCTTCACATAAAACGAAGCATTTGTGGCTGTTCTCTGTCACACGGGTCACTGAAGAACATTAATAAAATGGAGCGTGTGGCTTTAACTTCCACTGAGCCATCCTTTGCTGCATCCCAAATGCCCTGAGACAGTGTCTCCAACAGTCTTGATCAGTGGGGAGCCCTTGAAACCCAAGTACAGTTTTATTCCTGATCTTGACCTTTTATTAACACTGTGCTTATGCTTAATATCAATTTGTAGTTTAATCATTTAACAATACTATTTATTAATAACAGTACTTATTTGCCTACCAAGAACACAGGCATGGGGCATTCATTACTCATTCACTTTAGGATATAAATAGAAATAAACTATCAAATACTTTCCTTTCCCTTTTATCCACCAAAGTTAATCCTATCAGGAAATGTCCCTTTACTTACACTTGGTGTGTTCAGTGCCCTGCCTCACTGAAATCGTACAAAGTGCTGCTTATTACCAGTAGTCTGATGGTCCTCATTTTTTAAATTTGATTAAATTTTTATTGAAAATGTGTTACCTCTCTAGCTTTACTATACAAAAAAAGCAAATGTTATTTTCCAATACTCGAAATTGAACTCGGGCTATATCCTAGGCACCCTCCACCCCCTTTTTAAGATTTAGATGAGTGCTCTTGAGCACTGAGGAATTCTCCCCACACACGCGCACTTCTTTTCTTTTTAAAGCTTTTTGTTCTTTTACTGTGAACATATATTTTGTTATGCTTCCCCAGATGGCCTGGTTTTTATGATAGTCATTTTTGCTTTTCTTAAAAAAAAATACTAGAAATTTTTCTTTATTGAATGTCGATCAAAGCTGAGTTACAGCTGAAGCTTTACCTTAAGCAATGCTAGGTTGCTTTCTATTTTGTCTTCTGTAAAGAAGCTGGGTTACAGTTTATTCTGTATTTTTTTCTGCTATTCCACAGAAATTCTATATTAAAAATTAAAATCTATTCTCGCCAAGTTAATACAATTTTATATTTGTTTTTATATTTATAAATTTCACTATTTTTACTTTTACCTCCCTCTTCATCCCCCTGAAAAAAATTGCTTTACTCTTTATTTAGACTCTATCTCAAATCCTACCTTCATATCAAAGCTGAATAATATTGATTGATTGATTGATTGATTGGTACCGGGGATTGAACTCGGGTCTTTGCACTTGCAAGGCAGGCCACTTGAATATAATTTATAACAGAGCAAAATCTTTTAACCAAAATTTAAATAGATAACAAATTTGAATTTTAGTACAAATGTTATAACTTATTACATTGTATGTGTTTAAAGTTTATACACAAATTATGCACACATGAGGTAGTCTGTTCAAATAAATGAAACCTATTGAGTATGAAAAATTTTAGCCTCTTTTAATGCTTGTCTTTTTTTTATAGCAACATGTTGCTAATAATTTTCAGCCATTATGATTGATACCGTTTATTGTACTAGGTATGGTGCCACACTCAAGATTGTTCTTAGGTTCCACTGTTTGTCTTTATGTAAAATTACTCTAGGTAACTTCGTTGTGTTTAGTTTTGTAGCTTTATCTATTTTCCCCATAGTCTCTTCTAGGTGATATTAACAGGGGGCAGCATTTGCTTCTCTCATAACTGTATTCAGCTTCTGAAACGAAGCATGCCCAGTAGATGTGCTGTGGGGTGTAAAGTCAGCTCAGGCCAAGATATTCAGTATATTTCATGATTACACGTGCGCTTTGTGACAACTATTATAATCCCACAGCTTGAACTTGTGAGTTACAGAGAATCAATTTTTCAGGACTCCCAGCCTTTTGAGAAATGAACAAAAAAATATTGGTGGCCTCACGATTAATGAAAGGATTTCCAGAAGGATGACATGTATTTTCTTAGAGCTTAATAGCTTAATTTTTAAAAAATTAAATACTCTAGAACGTCTCTAACAATTGTTTGCTCCTTTAAACTCAACTAGCAACTAGGTACCTACATCTTGATGCATTGAAATTAACTATGGTGACTTAAAGTACTGTTTAGGGTAGGAGCCAGAGTTTTTATGTTAGGGAAATCAGTGATTTTAAACCTGATAATGCATCAATTTATCAAAAACAGATTTTTAGGAATATATTTTTTCTGAGTTCTAATTTTTATGTTTTGGTATAGAACCCAAGGCATACTTTCTTTTTTGAGACAGGGTCTCACTATGTAGTTCATACTGGCCTTGAACTCACTATGTAGCCCAAGCTGGTCTCGAACTTGCAGTGATCCTCCTGCCTCAGCCTCCCAAGTGCTAAGCTTACAGGTGTGCGCCATCATGCCTGACATTTTTAAAAGGGTGCACAGATTAATGTAATACCAGCCAGGGTAAACATTATGTGTATAATCCCTTGTGTTGGGGATAATGGGAAGGACCTTAGACCCAAATTGTCGCTCAGTCTTCCCCCCGCCCCATGCTTGTCACAAGTGCCATTTGATTCATCTTCTTTAAAATGTAAGTGGTAATGAAATTGTCTTATAAATGAATACTAACCTCTGTTGTTTTTTCCCTACCCTACTTCTTTCAGATCCCGGTCTCCAGAATCTCCCCTATGCCGTTTCCTGCTTCGCAGGTCTCTCCCAGGGCTCGTTTTCCAGTCCCCATCACTAGTCCTAACAGAACAGGAGCCAGAACTCTTGCAGACATCAAAGCAAAAGCGCAGCTGGTCAAAGCACAGAGAGCTGCAGCCGCTGCCGCAGCCGCAGCCGCAGCAGCTGCCTCAGTTGGAGGGACCATTCCCGGCCCAGGCCCTGGGGGTGGACAAGGTCCAGGAGAGGGTGGTGAGAGGAAAACCACTGGAGGAAGGAGTCCAGGCTCAGACAGAGTCAGTGCAACTGGAGAGGGCCCTACACTGGAACTGGCAGGAACTGGAAGCAGGGGAGGTTCGAGAGAGCTTTTACCCTGCGGTCCAGACACTCAACCCCAACCCGAGACCAAGACCCCAGGCCAGACTCAGCCTCATAGTGTCTCTGGAGCACAACTACAGCAAACCCCCTCAATGCCTCCAGCACCTGCCGTCAGTGGAGCATGCACAAACTCTGCATCACCAGCCCATGTAGAGAAACTAGGTCATGAAAGCCTGGACCCCACCAGAGCAGCAGCCGCAGTGACCTCACCTAGCCACCCGCAGAGGTTCAGTGCTTGTGGACAGGCGAGAGCTCCTTCTCCAAAAGGGCCCACTCTGATCTCAGGAGCCTCCCCTGTTTGCTTCGTAGCTGATGGCACAGTTGAACCCAAAGCATGTTCTAGTAAGAATACACCAAACCCTTCAGCCTCAACAAAAACAACTGCTAATGCTCCAGTGGATATGACTCCCTCCCCTTTGACGTCTTTATTGACAACAGCTACTTTAGAAAAGCTTCCTGTACCCCAGGCCATTGTAACTGTAGCATCTACTGGATCAGCTCTACCCTCAGCATCTTCTAGCCTTAAAACCCCAGGAACATCTGCAAATATGAATGGACCCATTTCAAGATCAAGCTCTAGTATCCCTGCTAATAATCCTTTAGTTACTCAGCTTCTCCAGGGCAAAGATGTTCCCATGGAGCAAATTCTGCCTAAGCCTCTCACCAAAGTTGAAATGAAAACTGTTCCACTGCCTACAAAAGAGGAAAGGGGGGTAGGAGCGCTCACAGGTACCACTAGAACAGAAAATAGCACCAGAGAGGAAGGTAGTGATAGACAGTCCCATCCGATGATCATCCAGCAGCTAGGGAAAACCTTGCAAAGTAAACAGCTCCCCCAGGCTCAGAGGCCCCTGCAGCTTTTTTCAGCTAAGGATCTGAGGGACTCTAGCATCGACACACACCAATACCAAGAAGGACTAAGTAAAGCAACCCAAGATCAGATCCTTCAGACTCTCATCCAGAGGGTTCGGAGGCAGAATGTTCTCTCGTTTGTGCCTCCCTCCCAATTCAACTTTGCTCACTCAGGTTTCCAGTTAGAGGACATCTCCACAAGCCAGAGGTTCATGCTGGGTTTTGCTGGCAGAAGGACATCCAGACCTGCAATGGCAGGTCATTATTTACTGAATATTTCCACCTATGGCCGTGGTTCAGACAGCTGTAGGAGGAGCCACTCTGTAAACCCTGAAGACCGCTTCTGTCTAACTAGCCCCGCTGAAGACTTGAGAATGGGATATGCAGATTGTAAAAACCCAACAGGAGATAGTAGTAGTGGCAGAGAAGATGAAACTGATGAAGAGAGTACTTCTGATGAGCAGGAGACTGTGTTGGTGAAGGAAGAGCCCAGGGCCGCCCAGAGTTCCGGCAAGCATGATACAGTTTCAGGACCCCGCGGTAGGGAAACCCCATCGAGCAATGATTGTTTAACTAGCAAAACTATGAAGGCCGAGACACCAGTGAACGAGCACACCACTCTCAGCAAGGAGAATTACCTCTTTCCCAGAGGCCAAACATTTGATGAAAAGACCTTAGCCAGAGATTTTCTTCAGGCAGCACAGAAACAGATGGTGCAGGCCGTTAGGGGGAAGGCAATGCGCAGCAGTCCTGAGCTGTTCAATTCCACTGGTTTTTCTCTGCCTGCGGACAGTCCCACCCATCAGCCTCTACTCCTTCCACCCCTGCAAACCCCAAAGTTGTATGGAAGCCCCACACAGATAGGGCCAAGCTACAGAGGCATGATCAATGTCTCCACCTCGTCAGAAGCAGACTATAACTCTGCTGTACCAGGGAGCCAGGTGTCTAGCAATGTAGGTGATGTCATGTCCTTTTCAGTGACTGTCACTACCATCCCTGCTAGCCAAGCTATGAATCCCAGCAGCCACGGCCAGACGATTCCTGTTCAGACCTTTCCTGAGGAGAACAGCATAGAGGACACGCCTTCAAAATGTTATTGCCGGTTGAAAGCCATGATCATGTGCAAAGGTTGTGGAGCTTTCTGCCACGATGATTGCATTGGGCCCTCCAAACTGTGCGTCTCCTGCCTTGTCGTTCGGTAATGAAAGATACACCCTGTAAAAGGAGGGGGAAGGGCAGTAGATTGACAAGATGTGTTTCTGCATTCTTTTGGAATCACAGAAACAAGGTTTTGGTTGTCTTAAGAGATAAATGTTAATCAGGAATACAGAGTACAGGTCTTTTACATTTTAGAGGAAGAGCACCTTGTATAGTAAATTTGAGTCAAGCAAGACTTTGTAAATTTGTGACAAGTTTGCACTTAAGAAATCATGTAAATATGTCACATGTTTAATGTTGTTTTTTCAGTGTTTAGGTAATGATGTATTCTTTAAATTCATATGTATGTTCCACTTCATGTGACACTGAGAAAAGCTGGATGCCATGCGTGATGAAAGGAAGCTGTCTCCCTTTTGACCTTTCTTGAAGCTTAGGAAAAGGAAGGAATGGTCTGTAAAGAAGCAGCCATTCATGCTAATTATGTCTTCAGGGTCTGGATGTAGTTTATTCATGGATTATTTGGCCTTTGCAAGATTGGATTCAAGGTTTGCTCAGTCTCTTTACCTTCAATGGAACCTTCTTGAGTGGAAGTTTTTCACAAAGTATGAATGTCACAGGCAGTGTTTGTTTCTGACCCAGAAAGTCCTGACTTGGTGTTTGGCTTCCATAAACCAGCACTGTCATCATGGAGAGCCCCGCTGGTCCCTAATCCCACCCTCTGGTCTGAAACCACGAATGTGGTCTGTGAAGGGAGTTCCTCTCAGGGCCCCACTTTGTGACTGTTTTGTGCTTGGTGCCAGTAACCGCAGCAGCAACACCTTACACTTTCATGGGTGACAGCACACAACCAGGTTTGAAATGCAAGTGTGCAGCGAGCAGGCAAGGGTCAGTGATGGGATGAATTCAATTGTGTGTCATTGGACAGGGGAACAAAATTGCAGAAACTTAAGCTGAGTGTGAAGAACTTTCAAAGACCGTTTAGTGATAGAAACAGGGTGTGTAGTATTTTTACCTCTTCTCTCCCAACCTGTTTCCTAGTGTTTCACAGTCATCTGTTGGGACAGGCAGAAAAATCTCCTGCGCAGCATGGTGGCTCCTTCTGTTCACCTGGTTTCCACCTCCCAGGCATCTTACCAGATCTTACACACGTGTGCGCACACACAGTCACTGTTTTTGGAAATGTCCACTGTTACAGAATTACTGCTCTCTGCACTAGGGATGCCTGAGATAAAAGGACTACAATGAATGGCTAAGGGATTGTCTGACAAGGAAGGAATGTTAGTTCCAAAATTTTGTGGGTTTTTAATTCTTTTTTACTTTTTTAAACTCCTGCACTAGTGATTAAAAATTTTTTAAATGCTTTTTACTTTTTAGGACTTGAACATTGAACTTGGGACCTTGAGCTTGTGAGGCAGGTAGCAGAACCACTGAGCTAAATCCCTGGCCCCAAAGAACTATTTTTTTTTAACCCTATAGTTTACCAAAATTTGGTTTTAAGAAGATTGTCAGTTTGCACATTTGCTTATTTATTTCAGTTCTTCTAATTTGAGATGTGTAAAGTAATATTAATTCAACCTGGTGCAGTTATGTTTATACTTAGTATTCTAGATGTGACTTTTACAAAATTCAGGACAAGTTAAACCTGTTTATTAATTCCAGACCAGGAGAAAGGCAATAATGTATTAGGCTCCCTTCTGCTGCCCACCCCTGCCCACCTCACCCCTGCAGTGTCTGCTCCAAACTCCCTAAGAAGGTTTCTCATTTTTCTTCTCTGGCTCATTTGTTGTGGGCTCAAGGCACATTCAAATGGTTACTGTTCTGATTTCAGCCAAGGCAACATGATGTCCCTCAATCTTCCCTTTTTTTTTTCCCACCGCATACATAGCTGAGAGATTTAAAAGGTTTCAAGCATCCAGGGACAAAAGGGATAAGTTCTTCAGTGAAGGACCAGTAGGAAACAGAAACTCGGGTTGCCCTGCTCCCAAACTTGAATCCCCTGGGTAATCCCAGCACTCAGGAGGCTGAGGCAGGAGGATTGCTACAAGTTTGAGGCCAACCTGAACTACACAGCAAGACCCTGTCTCAAAAACAAAAAAAACTTCTGTGTGCCCAGCCTCTTCCTCCACTGCTGTGACGGTGCTGAGAGCTGGCCTGTTGCCCAGAGAGGTTGAATGCTTCAGAATTGACCTCGTTCTACATGTCGGTTGCCAGTTTGGATCGATGGAAATGATTTTTCTGCTTCATAACTGCCAGAAAGCTTTCCCCAATGAATTCCTTTATCTGCCTGAGGATGGATAGAGTATAACTGGGCTAGGAGAGCATCACAGATTTTCAGTTCCATCTAGAGAGGAAACCACATGGTACTTCCTCTTGATCCAGCCTTGCAGCTGGGTCCCAAGCTTTGCTGTTCATGAGATTCCCAGCAAAATACTCTCATTTAGTTATACTTCAGAAACAGCTGGATACACTGCATCAAGTTTTACCAGGTGAGAGAAGAGACTTAGTGGTAGTAAAATATTGATCCACTTTGTTTAAAAACAATGATTTCAAATTGAAAACCATTCATTTCATAAACTGAACAGGAAAAAAAATGACAGTACAGCCCCTTTAAATTATTAAAGTGTGGTACTTCAGTACCTTCACAGCAATTTCTATCTTAGTTGTTATACCTCTCAATTCACTTAAAATGCTAAGCTCACCTGAGAGCATCAAGTGGCACCTTGCAGTGACACAGGTGGGTGTGAAGGATGAGCTTCCAGTGTGCCCTCCCTGCCCCTCAGGCGTCCTCAGCCCAGCAGGAGCATTCGTGATGCCTCATCTCAGTCTGATTGGTAATCTAGTAATCCCCAAATATTAAGATTTTTAAATTAAAATTTTCTGTTAAGCAGAAAATAAAGCCAAATAACCTGGATTTGCTTTCCCTGCTTCAGTTCCTTGGCCCCTAGGTTCAAAATACACTATCTGGGGTGGTGGGTAAAACATTTCAAAGATCTGGCCAATGGGAAACTTTTCTTAGGGTGGGAAAAAGTATGCTTACATTGGCTGGGAAGACACAGATGTAGGTGTTCTGGAGCTTATCTATCTCAGATTTCAGTACATGGCCACAGGAGGACCTCATGGCCTTCCACGAGGTGCAGTGTCGTATGTAGTAAAACCCTGTTACCATACTAACTGCTGCTTACTGCCTTCTTCGGCCTTAGAGGTCCTTCAAGAACTCTGGTTAAGTGATTAGCCATAATTGGATGTCTCTGGTCATTATACTGCTATTTACTTCTAAAACTCACTGTCCATGAGCAGTGCCATGGTCGTTTTCTCCAACATCACATTGACATCATAACGAGAAGGAATTCTGTCCATTGCATTACAACAGTGTGTTATGTAAACACCTTGGCCTAGGATAATTTTCAGCTCATTTTATAGAGTAGTCCAAAGAGACTGAGAAACATGATGGTAGGCAGGGTCCTCCTACATGTTTCAGTACCTGCATACCTACTGAAAGAAAGCAGTAGGTGAGACATTTCGTAAAGTTGAAGCAATAGCTTCTTAGAGTCTTGGTTACTTTATTTTTTTTTAATGCTTTACATTTGATACAACTATTAAAGATCAATTTTAAATATAGCTTTCCAGTAATATATTTTAAGTAATATATATTTTAATATCTATGTAAAAAGTGACAGTGGAAGACTGAATTTCTCACATATGGTATGTTTAATGTAAGACCGCACTGATAAGGTACACATTATTTCAAAGGAAGTTGCTCTAAAGATACTCAGATTATTTCCAAAATGCAATAAGGGGGATAGGTTTGGGGTTTATTTTTTATTTTAAATGGAAATTGACTTATTTACCACAAGCTATTTTTTCCTTCTGGCTATAAGGTTTGTACAGACTGGTTTGGTAAACGCTAAACTTTTGTGTGTCTTGCCTTTTTCAAGGAATTGTTAACATTGGAATTGAGGGTATGTACAGAGAAGTTGGTGTCAACACCATTTAATAAGACATATTTTTACACAAATATAGAAAAATCATTTTACATAAGAATTTTAAGTATTTGCAATAAATATATGTATATAGATTGTATTCATATCTTATTTTTCATTTTATTATTGAGTAAAAGATAATTAAAAGTGACATTAAAACCTTGGAGTTTTTGATGAATCTTGAGGTCTGACATACACCTGAGTGGTGGGGTAAGGCCCTCAGTTGTTGCCTTATACTGTTACGGGAAGCTACCACAGACTTTATGGAAAGTACTAACGTGAAGAACGTGATAAATAAGGGCAGTGCATTTCTTTCGGAACTTAAGTAAAAATACTCTTCTGTCTCCATGTTTGTCCCTTAAATCTGTTCACAGAAGTGGAGAAAACACGGAAAGTGTTACTGGAAAAGTGAAGAAAACACAAGTCTCTTAAATATACCCATTGTTTGCTTCTAAAACAATAATGAAATAGTTCAGCGGGGAAGTAGGTTTTGTCTTTTTTTCTTTTTCCTCCATGGTGACTAATGATTTATTAGGAGACACATTCATTGCCACCACTCTCCGGCTCCGGCATATGTGAAGGAATAACCTCGATACAGAAAATGCACACTTCTCATGTGAGAAATGAATTTCATAGCCATGGTTCTAGTCATGTCCTGCTTGACTTTTGGGGAGATTGAAGAGCTAAGACAGCTGTGTGAAGAGAAATACCCTGCCTTCGCCAGATTGTTTCAGCATTTGGTGCTTGGACTTTGAACTCCTGTGTCAAGAAGGGCAGTTAGGGAAATGACCGAGCCTAGTGTTGGAGGAGGTTGACCACCTGTGGCCCATTCCTAGACTGCTAATTGAGTAGAACCCATTTTGTGGTTGTAAAAGAAATACAGGGTTCTAGGATGTGATGGGGCAGCAAAGTGCTATCCAGAGAGGGAGGGTCCTTGGAAATCACGGCATATATCCTCTAAACAGATAATGAGATTGCATTGGTGGCCTGGAAGGAAAATTGGTATAGTCAGTTTTTCGAGAATGTGAAACGAGGTCTCACTGTGTAGTTCAGGCTGGCCTTAAATTTGCTATTCTCTTGCCTCAGCCTCCCAAGTCCTGGAATTTTGGGCATGCACTACTATCCCCAGCTCAAGAATTTGTTTTTATTTTGGGGGGTTTTTGTGTGTTTTTGTTTGGTTTGGGTTTTTTGTTTTTTGAGACAAGGTTTCACTTTAGTTTCAGGCTGGCCTTGAACCTGCTATGTAGCCCAGGCCGGCCTCGAACTCGAGATTCTCCTGCCTCATTCAGGATCCTAAGTACTGGGAGTATAGGTGTGGGCCACCACACCCAGCTCAAAGATGTATCTTAAAGACTGATGAAACTGGTTTATTGTAGTTCAGTAGTTCTCCCCAAAATTGCTCTGCTCCTAGTTTCACAGAAAAAGCATATTCTGAAAATTAAGGATACACAGCAGTGCTTTTAAAAAGGATTTTCTAAAAAGCAAGTGCTGGGTGAAAATCAGTGTGGAATAGGAGATGAGGGTGGTAATATTCTATTGGACTCTAAGGCATCAGAAACTGCAGTGCCCAACAGGGTCATATATCTAGTTGTGGTTAAGAGTGAGCTAAATAATTACGTTTCAAAATAGAAATTTCAAACATCCAGGTTAACAAGACATTGGAGATGGAGTTCAGCCATCCAAGAGAGCAGCATACTAAGTCTTAGCCAAAAATGCGCTGTTTCTGAAGGAAACTCCTTAAGTCTCAGGGAACATCTGCATCCTTTAAGTCCAATAGAAGTGATGAAGGTGAGCTATTTAAATGCGTGTACATTAGTCCATTTTGACCATTTACAAAGACTGAGTCTCCATTTCTAGTTGCTGTTTATCATTTAGGTTGGCAGCCTACCTGGTGGGAAGTGGGTTCCTATTCAGTGATGGCGTGGGAGCCCAGACGTGGGGTCGGTCCGTAGTGGAGTGAGAAAGTGTAATGTATCAAAACACAGGACAGTTGCAACTCGGATCTTCTACCTACTTCACAGAGCCTTAGAAACTGGTCAGTGCTCTTGACCTCATTCAGTCCTTAAATCAGATTTTGCATGTTTCTAATTTTTCATGGGCAAATTGTGTTACTAATTGAAATACTGGCCATCTACTGTGCTGAGCAATAAGTGCAATTTTGCAAGAGTAAGCAAAAGCAGTAGTGCAACTTGTAACAAGTTCTTCCTACAGTAGCAGTCATACAGCTCGTTTGTCATTCACAGCTATAGGAGTAATCCGCATTCTGTGTTTCCCAAGACACAAGAAGCACAAGTGAGTTACAAAATAGAAGTATTTGAGATGCTGGACAAAGCAGTGTTAAAACATGAAGAAAAACCATTGCCTCTAGATGAAAAATAGGCATGGGTAGGGAGGGCTCGTGGTAATAAAACTTGCCTGTTTTGAGAATGTGGGAATAGAATTGGCAGAGGTTTTTAAGAAATCTCATCTAGAGAGGCATGCCAAAGGCAGTCCCACAAGACTAATTCGAGTCAGCATTAACTTAACCTTTCAAGTCGAAGTTGGGGAATGTGATAGCTTTCCTGTCACTGTGCAAACCCAGAAGAAGCTCGAGTTTTTTTAGAGCATGATTTTTCATCATCTAGGTGGGAAGGAGCTGAGTCCCTTCATTTTGAGTTGCATCCTGTTTTCTACATAATGGGTAAAGTTGGTGTCTTGGTTTTATCTTCTTCCATGGTAGCATTGACCTTATTTTTTCTCTTGTAAGTGATAGAACTTGAATTTGAAAGGGCTTCAGTGTTAGCCTGCGCCGGTGGTGGTGAGCCCCATGGCCCGCGTGCCGCAGCAGCTTGATTGTATCATTGAGATCTCTCAAAGGTTCGCCATCACTGCCCTATACCTTCTCATTTTCATGATGCAGATCCTAATTCTTTCTCGGACTTTTGGGGTAGAAAAATTTTAAGAGGATAAATATTTGTATTTTGTCAGTGCCTAGTGTCGAATTTTCCTTATCCGTTGTCTCTAACCCAGATCATTGAATTAGCAACTCAGCTTCTGTATGCCAACATATCTATATCCACCTCTCAGTCAGAGATGTTAGATGCAGCCTCCGGGGTAGCGTGGTCCCAACTGTGCCCAGAAACCGTGAGGGTGGGCGTCCTCCGTCTTCCTACCGCCTGGTGACCGTCAGAGGTCAGATTTCTTACCTACTCGGTCGGCCATGGGGTTAATACTGTGCACTTCCACGTAGCTTTCAGCCTTAACCTAAAGAAAAGTTCTTACTAGCAAGTAGGACAGAGAAAGCCTGAAACAGAGTGGGTTCTCCTGACCAGTAGCTTCAAATTCATTTCTCTTCATTCTTCAGAAGAAGCTGGCAGGAGTGAGGGAGGTCTTGATTTTCATCTTAACTGGAGGGTGTCTTGAAGAAAGGTAAACCTGAGGTGTAGATGTAGGAACATTTTGAATGAAGTAACTTATTTTTTTAAAGTTTTTAAGAGGTTTTTGAGTTTCCCTAATACGGTGAATTGCCATGAGTATAACGTGGAATTTGGGATGCTTCGTGGGCTAAGGGATGGATTTGTGTTGAACTACAGCAGCTTTTGCCACCGTCAGGAGTTCAGATCACACACCTGTATCTTGAGATGGATGTAGGCTCCATGCACACTGTATTAGACCAACTTGAGTCCACCCTTCATTAAATTTAATTAGAGATCTTCTTTAACATTCAAATTAGCCTAATAAGAAAGCAGTGCATTTAAAAGTGTACAAACATATCTGAAAATACTTTTAGAGCTTATTTTACACACAGCCTTATGTACTTCCTATGGAAAGTAGGGTGGATAAAATGTCACATGTTTTGGATAAGTTCTTTTTTAAGAAAGCCAAGGATTTCATGTTTTCAGATATCTAGAGCTTGCGCGTGAAGATGGGCTTTAGTCCTAAGTCAGCGATTCTTTTTCACCTTAGGTTTTCAGGCAACACCCATTTGGCAACTTCATTAGTGACACCAGCCAAACTCCTACCGAGTCACTTTGCACACACTGTAAATTAAAATTCTTCAGGGGTTCGTATTTGTCTACTCTGTTAGGTGAGGAAATAGATTCTAGGCTTGGAAGGACATGATAGTTTATTCTCTGATAATAAATACTGATTAAAGAGCAAAGAATTCAGTTTCTCGAATCCATGAAAGTTGCAGAGTACGTGACAAATGAAACTCTAGAAATGAAAAACTTCTATCCATAAGTGCATTGATCTATTTTTTCCAAAACTACTCTTAATTCTGCGTCTCTCTGTAACACACCTTTCACCAGCACCAAGAAAAACCAGAAGGGAAGACCTGGCTTTAAGTCGGTCTCTTTCACATTAGTCTTTGTGCGCATAGGGCCTTAGCGCTTTGACAGACAAACTACCCTAGCTTCTCTCTAACATCTTTGTTCTTATGCTTACACTTTTCCTTTTATGGGTCATATAGAAACTACCTTCTTCAGAGTTGAATGTACGATGTTTCTGCACACGGACAAACTGTATTTCAATGACTCGTGTTGAATAAAGGCATACAGTTTTACTCTAGCAGTTGTACCTTTTCTTTTCGAAAGGAAGCAGACACCTGTGCATGGCTTGCCCGTCTGTTGCCCCCGCCCCTGTGCCTGGTTGCACAACTGTCTGTGGGTCATGGCTGTGTTCATCTCTTTTGTACACACTCAAACAGGGCTCAGGAACTCACGAGCAACCAAATGTGCATCTTCAAAGCTAAAGAGGATCTGGGCGTGGTGGTGAACACCTGTAACCCTAGTATTTGAGAGATGAAGGGAGGGCTGTTGCATTTCAAGGCCAGCCTGAACTACATAGCAACCCCAAGACCAGCCTGAACATGGGGCATGGTGGCGCACACCTGTAATCCCAGCACTCGGGAGGCTGAGGCAGGAGGATCACTGTGAGTTCGAGACCAGCCTGGGCTACATAGTGAGTTCCAGGTCTCAACCACATAGTGAGATCCTGTCTT
>NW_022900914.1:7190512-7197508 GCF_012274545.1 Fukomys damarensis | reverse complement strand
ACACACACACACACACACACACACACAAGCTATAGTAAAAAACATGGTATTTTGGCATAAGGACAGATAAACCAAACCAGTGGAATACAATAACCTAGAAATGAGCCCACACATGTGCGATCAAATGATTTTCAACTTGAGTGCCAAGATCAGTCACTGTTCAACAAATGGTGTTGGAAAAACTTGATACCCAGGTGCAAAAGGATGAAGGCGAGCCCTTACCTAACTCCATAAATAAAGATAAAGGGGGAAACGTTTATAAAACTTGAAAATTTTTTCATAATTGATTTGAAAATTTTTGTAGTCTATGTAAAAATGCAAAAGAGGATTGTTTCACATGATTGTATCAAAGGATGTTATTGATAGAGTGAAAAGACTACAGAAAGGTGAAAGGTATTTGCAAATCGTGATAAAAATTACTCCAAATATACAAGTATAAAGGACAACTCAAGGGAAAGGGAATAGACATATTTCCAAAATAAACATGGCAGAAACTAAAATGCTGTCGGGCGTGGACAAATGAACTCTTACACATTGCTGATGGGAAGATAAAACAGTGCCATTTTAACGAGTTCAATCCCCGGTGCCACACACAAAAAAAAATGGTCTTGTAGTGGGCATCTATGCTGATTTGCTTATCAGTGGTTTTTGTTTTTGTTTTGTTGGTCCATGGGGATCGAATTCAGGACCTTGCACTTGCGAGGCAGGTGGCGGCACCATTGCGTTAAATCCCCAGCCCTGTTGTTGTTTTGTATTTGAAAAAATTAGTTGAAGATCTTTAAAGGAACTTTTTCTGTTTCTTTGTAAATTGCCTGATGGGACTTGACATTTTCTCCACTGGAATATTCCATTTTTTGTTTCTTAGTGATTTAAAGTAGTATCTTTTCTCTTTATCTATCAAAGAAACTTTTTTTTGTCAGTCTGGGGATTCAGCTCATTGGTTCCGCCTCCTGCCTCACAAGTGCAAGGACCCGAGTTCAATCCCTGGTACCAAAAAAAAAAGAAAATAAATTTTTCTTGTCATAGGAGGTGCATGTATTTTTTCCTGACCTGCGTTGTCAGTAGTCAGTTTTTCAGAAACTTTCCACTTTTCTGTAGTTTCTTATTTTCCTTGAAGATTTTTGTTTTCATCAGATACTGAAGTCACACTTTAATGAACTACACAGTGATTATAAAAACATTTAACCTAGTTTTTCTATAGTTTAACTTTAACAGCTTTATTAAACTATAGTGGGCATGTAACACACTGTGGAATGTTAAAGTTTAGCAAATGATGACATGTTTTATCACCACAGTCAAGACAATGGGCATATTGACCGCATGTCCTTGTGCTGATTTGTGGTCCCTGACGCCATCCCCAGGCAGCTGTTGATCTTTCTGTCTCTATAAACTAGTTTACATTTTCTAAGATTTTATATCAGTGGAATCATATGGTATGTATATTTTTGCTTGGCTTCTTTCACTCTGCTCAGTTATTCTGAGATTTGTATTGTCATGTTTGCATGTGGTTCGCTCCTGTTTTTTTGCTGGGTAGCATTGTACAACTCTACCACTATTTACTAACCTGTCAGGGGACATAGAAGTTCTTTCTATTGCTATTATAAATAAAACAGCTTTGTACAAATGTATGGAGAGACACAAGCTTTCATTTGTACTTGCTTAGCTCTTTGGCAAACTTAACTTGGGCTGGGGCTGAACCCCAGGAGTAGAGTGCTTGCCCAGCTGTGTGAGGTGCCCGGTTTGATGCCCAGCACCACAAAGAGAAACAAAACGCTAACTTGTTTTCCTGTATGATTGTGATATTTTATATTCCTATCAGCAGGATAGAGACCCAGTCCCTCCACTTGTCCAAATTGAGGAAACTGTGTGTGTGTGGGGGTACTGTGATTTGAATCTGGGGCCTTCGTACTGAGATTACATCCCCATTTTTAAATCTGAGACAGTGTCTCACTAAATCACTGAGCAGCCCAAGCTGAGCTCAGACTGGTGATCCTCCTACCCAGCCACCCATAATGCTGGTATTATAGACATGCAGCTTCATACCCAGCTGTTTTAGCCAATTCAATAAGTGTGCATTCATGTCTCGCTGGTGACTAAGGATGCCAAACATCTTCTCCTGTGCTTAATTGACATTCATGAATCTTCTGTCACTAAGTGTGTATGAGTTAATTTTTGTATACAGTGAGATGTACAGATTAAAGATCTTCTCAAAGATCCAGAGTTCTATCTCATTAAAAAACTCACACTGAATGAATTCTACACTTGTTGGAAGTCGATATGTGTGTTTCATTCTATTTTGAGACTATTCGTTTGTATTCATATATTTGTATATTTAAAAACCATTACCATATTGTCTTAATTTCTATCATTTTATAAGTCTTAAAGGTAGAAATTCTCCAACTTTTCTCTTTATTTACAAAATAGTTAAGCTGTATGTATTAGATCCTTGGTCTCCATATGAATTGGAGAATCAGATATTCAGTTTCTAAAACCATTGGATTTTCATAGTGATTGTATTTAAGTTCTACATCAATTGGAGAGAATTGAGGTCTTAATATTGCACAATTGATCCATCTTCTCTATTATATATGATTCAAGGTCTTATAGGTCTTATAGTTTTCAGTAAATAGATCTCCCACATCTTTTGTCAGCTCTAACACCATGTATATTATTAATATTTTAAATGATATTGTCAATAAGTTTTTAAATTTCAATTTAAAAATTTATCCATTTTCTGATTGCTAATTGATGAATGTAAACATTCAATTTATAGCCGGTTGTGGTGGTGCATGCCTGTAATCCCAGCACTTGGGAGGGAGGCTGATGCAGGAGGATCGCTATGAGTTTGAGACCAGCCTGGGCTACATAGTTCCAGGTCCATCTCAACTACATAGTGAGACCCTGACTCAGAAAACAAAAAGCAAAACAAAAAAAAAGGAAACATTCAATTTATATTTTTATATTGTTTTTTTCTTCTACCTTGGTAAATTCAATAGTCAGTGGCTTCTTTGTTTATTTTTTTTAAATTTATTTAAACAAGTGTCATCTCCAAAGTTTTGTTACAGAAAGTTTTATTCTGGATAACTTTTCTTTTACTGCTCAATCACATTGGCTACAGCCTCCAATACAGTATTAAATACAAGCAGAGAGATATTATACAGATGGTTAGTATTTCATATTAGATATAATTTTAGCTGTATGGTTTTCCTAGACCATCCTGCATCAGGATGATGAAGTTGAAGTTTCTGCTCCCTGCTCAGGGTTTATTATTTTTTAATCAGGAAAGGATATTGGATTTTGTCAACTGTCTCTTCTGCATCTGTTCGTGTATTTGACTTTTTCAGTTTGTTAATGATAAATTGCATCGATTGCCTTCAGACTATTATACCAGCTATGGATTCTTCTTTGTTTCTTTGGAATAGGGTCTCAATGTATAGTTCAGGCTGGCCGTGCACTTATTATGTTGGCCAGGCTGGCTATGTTCACAGCGATCCTCCTGCCTCATCCTCCCAAATGCTGGGATACCAGGTGTGCACCACCATGCCCAGCTTGAATTTATTCATTTTGCCATTGGTTGTCTGTTTTCTATTTCACTAATTACCACTCTGATACTTGCAATTTCTCATTTCTTTTGCTTTATTTGTTCTTGGAAGCTGACATCATTAGAGATCATTCTTCTTTTCTGTATTTTTTTTTTTTTTTTGTACTGGGGATTGAACTCAGGACCTTGTGCTTGTCAGGCAGATGCAGCAACACGGAGCTACATTCCGGGCCCTCTTCTAATATAGGTGGTTACTGCAAATTTCCTTTTAGGTACTACTTTTACAGCATCCCACCAAGCCCAGTGCCTTCACCCTGAGCTACATTCCCATCCTCTTCTTTTTTATTTTGAGATGGAGTCTCCCTGAGTTGCCCAGGCAGGGCTCCAACCTGTGATTTTGCCTCGGCCTCCAAGAGTGCTGAGATTACAGGCGAGCAGCATCATTCTCAGCTCTCAGAAATTCTGATAAGATTGTTTCATTTCTCTTCAGTTCAAAATACTTTCTAAGCTCCATTTATGCATGTATCTATTTACTTAAAACGGTGTCTTGCTATGCAGTTTAGCTGGCCTTGAACTGTCTATGTAACCCAGGCCGGCCTAGAACTCTTGGCGATCCTCCTGCCTCGCCTGAGATTCCAGGCATGCACCACCACGCCCTGCTCTAAGCTCCATTTTAGATGGTTTATTAGAAAACATGGGTATCTTAAAAGTTTGGTGTTCTGACAGCTGAATACCTGTCATTCAGTATGAAGGCCTAATAGGGCGTTTGTACGTGAAACAGTACTGCATACTGAGGTACAGTGCTTCTGTTGGGCAAAAGCATTTGCATGATTGAGTCATGAGCTGAGCAGTTCCTTTAACCTCATCTCACAGATTTGGGCATTTTCTAAAACTGAACCAAGTAAGCCTATCCCTTAAGAACAGCAACTGGCAGTGTGTTGTTGATAATAATAATAAAATTTGACAAGGATAAAAGTTAAAAATTTTTTTTGGAAAATTGTGTATCTCCCATGAGCTTGATAGATTCCCATGCTTACTGACTCCTAAGAAACAGAAATACTAAGATCATCCAAGTGCACTAGGACTTTTAACCCAAGTACTCTAGAAGGGTGAACAAGAGGATCTGAGGTCAAGGCTAGCCTTACTGAGACCTTGTCTCCAAAAATAAAACGGGGACAGGAATTTAAGCTCAGTGGCACTGTGCCTGCCTTGGAAGCCGAAGGTCCTGAGTTCAATCCCTGGTACCAAAAAAAGTAATAATAATAATAATAAAAAAAAAAACAGGGCTGTGGATACAGCCCAGTTTGAAGGCCCTAGGTTCAATCCCTAGTACCTGAAAAAAAAAAACCAAAAAACCTGAGATGGCACATGTACACATACATATATCTGACTTTATATAATGAAAATGAGAGCCATTCTGAGGTGAGTTTACTCGCTCTTGACCTTCTGCCAAAAGGACACCACAAGAAAGTCCCCACCACATGGCAGTGCCTTCATCTTAGACTTCCCAGTCCCCAGAACAGTGAAAAATAAGTATCTATTCTTTGTAGAATTACCAAGGCTCATGCACTTTGTTGTACCAGCACAAAATGAACTAAAACAACACTTTCTCTCTCTCTGTGTCTCTCTCTGTCTGTCTCTGTCTCTCTCTGTCTCTCTCTGTCTCTGTCTCTCTCTCTCTCTCTCCTTTTGGCTTCAACAATATTCCTCTATTTTAATTACGGACAGGAAAAGTAGCAGTCAGATATTTGATGCGCAGTAAGTGTGTTCTCATGGATTGCAAACTGGTCTCAGAGAAGAGGGAGAGAAGATGAAGACAAACACCCTTCACTGGTGTAGCATCTTCAAATGTGGGGGTCCACAGGTGCTCCGAGAAGGGGGCATCTGAGCACTGGTATGATGTGTGTCCACATCAGTATTTCTGTATTAAGAAAACATTCACAGGAATGATAAAGCCCAAATGTGGGGTATTGCTTCTAGGATCCAGGAGGACGTCGACTAAACGTGTAATTAATTGTTTCTTGAGGTGGATAGTTAACTGTACCTTTCTTCTTCTGTTATCTGAAATGGGTCTTAAAAATAGTTCACACCCAAAAGAATAAAAGAACCTGCTTCTGCCTGTCTTATTAGGGAACACTTACAAATGTTATTTTTGTTTAACCTTGCATTTGCGGGGCGGGGGTTTGAGACAGGGTCTCACTATGTAGTTGAGACTGACCTGGAACCCGCTGTATAGCCCAGGCTGGTCTCAAATTCACAGCGATCCTCCTGCCTCAGCCTCCCAAGTGCTGGGATTACAGGCATGCGTCACCATGCCCGGCTAGCATTACATTTTGATGGTGCTGCACCCTCTTGTGACTTCTGGACTTCTCTAACTAGGCTGCTTCCTCTCTCTCTCTCTCTCTCTCTCTCTCTCTCTCTCTCTCTTAGTACTAGGGATCAAACTCAGGACCTTGTGCTTGCGAGGCAGGCGGCAGTACCACTGAGCTATTTCTAGAGAAAATGTACAGCCAAAATTCTTGTCAAGGGCTGGGGATGTAACTCAGTGGTGCTGCCGCCTGCCTCGCAAGTGGAAGGTCTCAAGTTTGATCCCCAGTATCAAAAAGAACAAAAAAGAAAAACAAAGTTGTCATCAGACTCACATCTTCCTGGCTCGACCATGAGAGTGCTGGGATTCTGGGTGAATGCCACCACACCCGCATTGCCCTTGAGTACGGTACGCCCACACCCAGATGCTGAGCCAACATCGTGGCTTCTCTTTGAATCTATCCTACTGTTCTGTGTTCCTAGCTCCATCTTCTCCTCCTCACCTATATTTTCTCATTATTCTGTAAGTACCCTTTAGCCACATGCCACTTTCTGTTCTTGAGCTAAGTTTATGCCCATTTTAGGGCCGGGTTTCCCAACTTAATATTCACTTTGGCCTCTGCCTGGAATGTTTTCTTCCCCACTGTAGCCTTTATTTTATCATTCAAGCCTAACCCTCATTTTTGCCTCAATTTCTCTTTTTGGTGTCAGGGATTGAACTTGGGTCCTTGTGCTTTCAAGGCAGGCGGTGTCACCACTAGGCTAAATCCCCAGCCTCTCACTCAATTTCTGTAACATTATCAGCCTGCTTAATTTTTTTTAAATCATACATTTATTTGTTTTTATTTTTTGGTTCTGGGGATCAAACTCAGGACCTTACACTTTTGAAGCAGGCAGCAGAACCACTGGGCTAAATCCCCGGCTCTTCATTTTAATTATTTAATTATTTATTTTTGGTATCAGGGATCAAACCCAGGATCTTACGCTTTTGAGGCAGGTGTGGTGACACTGACCTAAATCCCCAATCCCTTAAATTTCTTCATAGCAGCCAGGAATTTAGCTCAGTGGTGCTGCTGCCTGCCTTGCAAGCACAAGGACCTGAGTTTGATCCCCAGTACCAAAAAAAAAAAAAAAAAAAAAAAAAACCT
>NW_022900914.1:7186917-7190482 GCF_012274545.1 Fukomys damarensis | reverse complement strand
AAAGCGCACAAAAAGTAGATTGGCATCTGAGTTGGCAACCCACTGCCCACCTGGGGCTGTGGATCTCAAAGGGCCCGATCTGATAGGATTCACCCTTTCCCGTCTTTAGGCCCTCACTCTGAAAGGCATAGCCAGGAGCAATATATAAGGTCTATAGTTCAGCATGATAACAAACGAAAATACAGGGAGATAGAAGGAAGTAATCCATTCCTCCATTAGATATTGGGGACAGTGATGGGGCCAGGTGAGCCACAGAATCGTAAGAAGCCAAGGGCCTAGACCCCTATTGGCCCAAGATACAGTTCTTGGGGATTCCTAGCCACAGGGAATAGGGTTTCAGATTGATCTTGGATACCAATGTTTTCCAAGTTGTTTTCAGTCTACAAATGACAGTACCGAGTAAACGCCAACTGCATGCTATTGAAGGCCCTGAACTTCTGCATTAAGGAGTACTTACATTATTTGATAGGCAGGGGTGGTAAATCAGAGAGGACAGTCATGACGAAGATAACTCAGCATATTGAAACAATAATAAAATCGATAGACAAATTATAACCAGAAGTAGGCTTTTTATTTTTTAATAACACAAAGAAATCACATATTTAACGAAAAACATTAAAGCTAGGAGTGAAAGGCACATGGAAAGAGAAGTCTTTTTAGTCCAGTTTTCTTTTTTTTATTTGTGTTTGGTACCAGGGATCGAACTTGGGACCTGGTGCTTGCAAGGCAGGCAGCAGAGCCACTGAGCTAAATCCCTGGCCCCTAGTCCAGTTTTCAATAAATTTGTTTTACCTAGAAATAAGACTGAGAATTCACAAAGTAGACTGTGAAATTTTTCGTCACTAACCTTTTCTGGCAAACACAGTTGAGGCTATCTTTCCATAGAGGAGCAATGTTAAAATCCCCAAATATATACCACCTGCCTCACAAGTGCAGAGTCCCGAATTCGATCCCTGGTACAAAAAATTGAAAATATACTCAGCTGCACCAAGATTCATATTCCAGTAAAATCAATGGTCTAGCTTCTATTGCCATAAAATGCAAAAAGTACAACTTGAATCAATAAAAGCCTACATTAAAATGCTATGCTCCGTTCCATTAAATGGGCATAAATATATGGTTATATAAATGACAAGAGGTCCTTTGTGAACGATGGCATACACATGTAAGGATAACTAAGTCCCCTAAAATTACTGTAGAGGGCTTGGTATAATTAGGTAACTTTGTCCTCTTAGAATTTCAGGTGTTGCCAGAGCAATAGATGGCACAACTCAAAAATCTTTCAGCCTCGGAGTATTCCATCTAACTTAGAGGGGTTTCTAGTTTAGGGTCCAGTTCTTGTTTGGTCTGTTACTTTCGGGGTCCCTTTGGATCTTGGCCTGGAGTCTAGGGGAGGGTGCGGGTGTGGCCTTTGGAGCACCGGGTCCCTTTGGGCTCCAGTCCCGCCTGGACTGTAGTCGTTGCCTCCCCCTCATTACGGATTCCTGGTACCACTGTCTCTGCTTCAGCTGCTGCTTCCGGTTTTCTAACCGGGTCTGAAGAGCTTCCAGTCTCTGGGCTTCCTGAAGGAGAGGCATTAATTTCTTCCTCAGTTGCTGGTTTTCTCTATAGATGCTGTGGCAGAATTCAAAACGAGACTTCTGCGCTGTGCACTCCAAGGCCTGGGCTTTCCCATCGAGCTTCCCTCTTTTTCTGTTCCCCAGCTGCTCCTGCACCAGGTCCAGCTCTTTGATTTCTTGCTCCAGGAGGGCTTTCTGCTGGAGGAACTGGAAGTGTGCCTCCCGGTCCTTCACGTGCAGCTCTGCTGGGACCCTGTCTATCTGCTCCTGCAAGGTCTGTGTTCTCCTGTCCTGCCTCTCCTTGATGGTGGCAATGTTCCTCAGAGTCTGCAACCACTGCTCCAACTTGTACTGGGCCTTTTCGCCCCGCAAGAGCTGTGCTTTCAGCTCTGAGGTTTCTTTCTCATATCTGGAGGCTAATTCTTGTTTCCTCTGCTCCAGCTCCTGGTATTGCTGGAAATACTCTTTCCACAGCTCCTCACACTTTCTCTCGCGGTGCTTACTGTTTTCAGTGAGGTAGTCCAGAATGGATTTGCTTTCAGCTTCCACGAGAAGCTTTTCCTTCTGCAGCTGCCTGTTCTCCTCCAGCAGCCAGCGCCGCCTCGTCTGAGCTTCTTGGATTTGGTTGTTCAGCTTGCTCAGGGTCACTACAATCTTTCCTTTCAGTCTCTTCTCCCTCTTCGTTAGTTTCTCTGGGGGCAGGCACTGATGGAGAAGTATAAAATATGCCGATGGTGGAGGGGAACTTGCACCCGTCTCCGCAAACCTGAAGGAAGAGGACAGGAGACATTCCCTTACCGGTTCTTAATCACAATCTAAGAAATAAAGTTAAGAAGGCACAAGTGGTGTTCACAGAAAAGATATTTTCAAAGAAAAATATGAGAAAATGCAAAAATGGAAAATAAGTGTTTGTAAAGGGGGAGGAAGGAGGGGTAAAGGGAGGGCACCGACGAGGGGAAAAAATGAGAACCAAGACCTGTCATGTAAAGGTACAGGATCCCAATGATGAATGTAACTGTACTGTCTACCTAAAATGTACCAATAAACTCAATGAGAAAAAAAAGAAAAGATCTTTTCAAGCACATATTACGTTGCAGGCACTGTGCCAGGAGCGGGAAAAGAGCTAGGTGTAAATAAGGGGAATGTGGGTTTCCGTGTACACTGCATTCCCTGCAACTTTGAACAATCCGATCTCAATATACCAAAGGAGCAAACCGGACCCGTGCACGACAGAACCCCGTTACAAGCGGCAGTCAGTCTGGGTGTGAGACTCAGTGTGTATGACACAGATTCTACTCCAGCAGCTACGAAGGGCGGCGGAAACAGACAGGGTGGTTCTTCCGGGCTCGGTGAGCACCTTTCCCACGTTTCCGAGACCCTCTCCGCGGGGCTGGAGCGCGCCCTCAGGACTTACACGCTCTCGGGATCTAGGCGCCCGCTAGCGCAACTCTGCAGGTCACCGAGGGTGACGACCGAGGAACAGGCGCTGGCGGCAGGGCTCGGCCTCTCTCGGGCACAGCGTCCCGATGCGGGCTTCCGCGGGGTGCGGGGCGTCCGGAGGCCGCACACCTTCCTGGTACTGAGCGGTGCAGCCCTCCGCTGTTTAATCTCCTCCGGCGTCAGAGGAGCCCTAGCGGCCGGCCCTCCGGCGGCTCCCTTCAGCTCTCTCGGGAGGATGGGAGCTCGCCCGTGCGGGCTCAGGGATCGGCCAGGTCGCCGCGCTGGGGATGCCATCTCGTCTCGCCCCCTGACCACCACGGCGCTGTCCCTCGCAGGTCCTGGCCCCCAAGGGTCGCGTCCTCTTGCTGGTTTGTCTGCTGAAGCCCCTCTTCTCGGCCAGGGTCACCAGTCAGCCCCCGGCGCATTCAGACTCGCAGTAGCCGCCCAGGACCGCCGCGCCGCGTCGCGTCGTCACCCTCGGTTGCTAGGATCCCAGTCGCAGCCGCGCGGAAGGCGCCGGAGGACTCTCTAGCCGCGCTGCGTCTCTATGGCGGGGCGGGGCGGGG
>NW_022900914.1:7146729-7186869 GCF_012274545.1 Fukomys damarensis | reverse complement strand
GGAGCGATAGGTTAAGGCCAAGGCTCGGGGAAAGGGAGGCCGAGTCTGGGCCCGCGGGCCCCGCCTTTCGCTCCGACCTGGGAGCCTCGCTTCGCCCCGGGGTCGACGCCCACCCCGCGCATGCGCACAGCTTACCTAGTGGCCCAGAAATCGTCTGCTGAGAGGAGTTCAGTTCTGCTAGACATCGGGGCAACGCCAGCGCTTAGCTTTTTGGTGAAGAGTTGCGGAAGAATTATTTCCTGCACGTCTACCGTGTAAGTCCTGGGCAGATGAAGTTGATGTTTTAGTGACGGAGACAAAGTCATTGTTCGTATGTGGAAAGTGAATAGGCAGGTGATCCAGAGTAGTGGAGGCTGCTCCGCGGTCTCTCTACTTCTTCCCTTTTGCTATATTTCTCTGCGTCCGCCCCATTCACCTTTATCTCTCCCCTCTTGCCCACCCTAGCGTGTCAGGTTGTTGTAATTTTCGGAAAATGAAGTGACAGAAAGTCACTCTCAGTCTCGAAACATCCGGAACATAAACCTATCGTCAAATGTGATTCATAAACCTTTCTAATTCTGTTCTTTTTCTCGAGACTTAGTAAGAGAATGAGGGTAATTACGTTGTGGTTCGCTTGCCAATCTGTAAACCTTACTTTCATTCCAAAAGCTGCATGGGAAATGTGTGTACCTTGAACGTGTGCATAGTGTGAGGAGAGGTTCCCAGTTGTATCTGACTTGGAGAGAAGTTTATGATTTTTAAAAAGATTGTAAGGGCTGGGGATGTGGCACCCCAGTGGCACCGCGCCTGTTTCACAAGTGCAAGGTCCTGAGTTTGATCCCTGGTACCAGAAATAAATAAGTAAGTTAGGTTATAATTGAGTGTGAATCTTGATTCCTGATAGGATCCAGGCTTCCTGATTGCAGGTTATCACGGTGCTCACTCTCCCTACCCATCACTTCTAGATCCTGTTTAGCTTCTTGTGGCCCTGTGTAGTGATAAAAGGAAGACCTTGTAACAAAAAGAAGAAATCATTTTGGGCCGATTTTGAGAAAACATCTTACATGTTCTCACTTAAAGGATGAAATTCGAATATTTGATGGGAGAAATTTACAGACTAGTTTATGTAGGACTATATACTGTGGACTCCAGAACACAGAACCTGAAGAGAAGTGTGAAGTGTTAAGTCTTCAGTTACTTTATTTTATTTATTTATTTTATTTTTTTTTTGAGGCAGGGTCTCACTATATAGTTGAGACTGACTTGGAACTCACTACCCAGGCTGGTCTCGAACTCACAGTGATCCTCCTGCCTCAGTCTCCCGAGTGCTGGGATTACAGATGTGCCACCATGACCGGCCCTGTCTTCAGTTATTTTAGTTGGGAGCTGCATCACTGCCATAAAATATTTCTTGTCTTCTAGTTAAAATATACTCATCTTTGGCTACCTACCTTCTGCCTGCAAGACTACAGAAATGGAAGACAGCAGATATCAGGAAGTATCACATCAGGATCTTAATCAGGTGGTTCTCTCTGATTCAGTAAATATTTCTGAAGTATTTACTCTTGTTTCTAGTTGTTTATTTCCTCATAATGAAGCACTGAACCATTCAGCTTCACACAGCACTTTTTGTCATGACTCAGTAGGACAGCTCTTCGTGGTCCCTTGGCCGGGGTCGCTCATGGTGGCACATTGACCTGGCGCTCAGGTGGGGCTGCAGTATCCAAGACGGCTTTGTGCGGCTACATTCACTAAGACTCAGCTCTCCGTAGGACCTCTCCCTGGCAGACACACAGGGACTTATATCTTGGCTCACAGATCTCTTGAGGCTTCACTTCAGAACTTATACACCATCACTTCATAGCATTCTGCTGGTCCATGGATCCCAGGGTGACCCAGACTCAGAGAGAAGGTAAATGGACTCCACTGCGTGAGTGTGAGTGTGTGTGTGTCTGTAACTAGAGATTGAACCTAGGGCTCTGCTTGGCTTTCCAGCAGCAGATCCTTTTGAAGATTTGGCTTTATTCTGTAACCTCTGAAGAACAGCACATGGACCACAGACTAGGACTGAACAAGAAGGTCTAGGACATCCTGGAGCATTTCTATGCATTTCAAAATAAAAACCGACTTATTCTAGTGGCATCCAGTTATTCAGTTTAGCTTTCAGGGCCTTTGTTAGGAGATGGTCTTTACAGGGCCCACGTGGGGAGGCTCTTCAGAGGAACGCAAGGGACGGAGGCTTAAAGGGTGGCCTCAGCCTTTCAGTTTTAGGAAAGCTAGTATTTGGCCATACCAAGGTTAAAATACTCAAGTGACACATGCTGCAAAGGAGGCAAGAATATATAGAGCCCATAATTAAACCAAAGAGGTAAAAATTTAAAAAACGTGACAACAAAGCCACTCTACTCATAGCTCTGGGGAAGCTGGTCGTGGGGGCTTTGGCCAGAGGTCTGTGTTAGGTAGAGATGCAGAGATAAGGGACATCTGGGGCCACAAGCCCAAAAGCTCCTGGAATGCATGGCTAAAGATTAAAAGCCTGTGACAGTGACCCCCAACAGGGAAAGAGCCCAAGAGGCGTTACTCACTCGGTAGGCAGGCAGTACAGACGGAAGATCATTTCTTTCCTACTCCAGATAAATCTCTGCTTCAGCTGTCAAAGTCTCCGAGGATGAAGATGATAGAACTCCACTGATGGAAGAGGGCAGAGGAGAGCCCAGAGTAACATGGAGCCACAGGCTGGCTGCGGGCTGGTGAGGATTTGGCAAGGGTGTAGACCAGTCATGATGAACCCATAGCACACGTGCTGCACCAGGCTGTTTGTATCATTGAAAGCTCTAAAATGTTCACCATCACTGGTGTAGATGAACAAGTAAGGAAAGGTCCAGGGAAGAAGGAAGGTGCACCTTGATTTCCAATCTCCAGGGCACCGCCAGTTGCACCAGGCCCTGGTGTCAAGATGTCCAGGCTCACAGTGATGTTCACAATGAAAACGAGGAGTACAGGCAGGCCTCAGGAGGGCCTTGATCCTAGCAACAGATGAGGCCTCAGGCCTCAGGGAAGTTGGGCTGACATTCGCTGCTTCTGCTCTCCTGCGGTCGTTTGAGTATTAGGACACATTACTCCTAAGGCTGCTTTTCATGTTTGTGGGTCTGCTTAGTCCCAGCTACTCGGTACAAACAAAGCAGTTGTTTTTCTGGGAATGCCTTTGGCGGGAGGAGCCCCACACATACTTTTGGCTCCCTTCCAGCTGTCTCCCCTCTTTGCCTATGTTATCATGTCCTATCTGTCTTTACAGTGGGACTGTTTCTCCTGGCCAGCAACTGCTGCTGTAATTCGTGCTGGATCTTTTCACCCTGCCAGGACCTGAGGACCTGGCAAGGCAAATGCAGGGCCTAACTCCCCAGGCGATACTTTTACCCTGCCAGGGCTGCTCAAGCCTTGCAGCAGTTGGGCTGCATCATGCCCCGTGGCCTTCTGGGAGATACTTGCTCTGCCTCAGCAATCTTCAGTCATGGACCTAACACACAGGATTCTGTCCTGGTGTCTCCCCGGATGACTCCTGCATCCAGGAGTCCTGGTGTCCTGTTGTCCTCCTCTGGGTGACTGCCCCTCTGTAGCCCTCCTCAGTCTGGTCTGCAAAGGGCCATTCCCCTCCCCAAACCCACACAGAAAGTCTTACACTGTGCAGCTGAGTACTCCTAGTGGGTTCAGCCTGAGAGCTGTTCCCCCTTGTGCTACAGCAGAAGTCTTAATAAAACCTCACCCACGTGGCCTGTTCACCCCTACTTGTGATTTCTGTTGAGCAGAGCGTGCTAAGCTGGTGCCCAAAGCCACCAGCAGCTGGGGTTGGTAACACTGAATGGGGCAGACAGAGGAGCTGCTGTCTCCAGTGACCAGCGGAGTTCCCCTGATCTGACAGCAGCTGCTGGCTGTGCTTCATGGGCCCTTTCCCTGTGGTGAGGCTTCCCCAGGGCTGCAGTCAGAGCAGCCTCATTGTCTTCTGAATTTTCTTCCCCTTTTGTTGAAATAGTCTTATGCATTCTCACCTAACATTTGCAGGTGAAACAACCTCACTGTGGCAGGTAGTATCTTTCCAATTCTAAAAGGCTGTTGCCAGCGCTTAACCCTCTGTGTTCCTCGAAATAGCTTTAACATGGGCTGGGGATTTAGCTCAGCAGTTCTACCATCTGCCTCGCAAGCGCAAGATCCCAAGTTCAATCCCTGGTACAAAAAAAAAAAAAAAAGAAAGAAAGAAATAGCTTTAACATGAGTGCTTTTGTGAAGACCACTTGATAACAAGGCACTTTGGATCCCGGACAAGATACAGCCAGGATACTCAGGGTTTTTTCTTTTTTTGGGGGGTACTGGGGATTGAACTCGGGTCCTTGCGCTTGCGAGGCAGGCCACCAAACTGCTGAGCTAAATCCCTGGCCCACTCAGGGTTTTTTCAATCCCCACTGCTAAGGATCAAACCCAGGGCCTCATGCATGCTGGCTCAGCTGTCTACCATTGGGTGACATCCCAAGTATTCTTTTTATTTCACTCATTCATTCACTTTGAGACACAATCTTGCTGAGTCACCTGGGCTGGCCTCCCACCTCTGATCCTGCTCCCTCAACCTCATGAGTAGCAGGAATTGCAGTCGTGTATCCCATGTCCGGCCAGAATGGGTAATTTTGAAAGTGGTAAAGGAAATGAAGTGTCCACTCTACATTTTCATCGGCATTTGTGCCAGTAGGAAACCTTTCAGTATATGACAGTTGGCAAGGAGGAGAAACGAAGTTATGTTAATTTGGCAGTGACGAAATAAATAGCTCTCACTACGATGTTTCCAGTTTGTTGGTCTCTTTGTTTTTCACTCCAGTCTGCTGCTTGATTCCTTGTGGACACTGCATGGGGTTATGGTGACTGAAGTAAGTTCCAAATGGCTGGGCCTGGGGGGCTGCCTGTCCAGGCTAGGCAACTTAGCAACTTGGTGAGACCCTATTTCAAAATAAAGAAGAAAGAACTGGGGATATGGCTCAGTGCAAGGGCTTAGAGTTCGATCTCTGGCGCTACAAATAGTAAATAAATAAGCCTGGTGTAATGGTATATGCCTGTAATCCCAGCAGTCTGGGAAGCTGAGGCAGGAGGATCCCAAGTTCAAGCCCAGCCTTAAGCCCAGCACCTTAGTCTTGACAACAACAAAAAAGTAGCTCAGTGTGAAGCCTTTGACTTCAACCTGAGTACCAGAAAAAATAAAAATAGAAAAAGAAGGAAAAAAGAATAAGAAGTCCCAAATACAGTTATTTCTGTAGTCCTTTAGCTCCCCAAATCTGATTAGAATGGAAAAGTTGAGGCTGCAGTGAATTGGTACCAGAAATTTCTCCTGTCTGATGCAGGCCCTTACACATACATACACGCTCATGCGCACGCACGCACCCTGCTGACCTGCTGGACACGATTCCCCTTCAGCCACAGCCATTCACCAAGGAGGAATCCGCGGCTCCCCCAGGGGAAAGAAGGCTCTGTGATTGGACTAAATAGAGGCCGGGAGAGGCTGCCTCTCATCTGGACTCATTATCCTGTCACCCCTCAGAAGAACGGAGGGATTTTCAAGCCTCATCATTTCCATTCTCGCTAGGGCTTTTGTGGAATTGGTCCAACCCCAAGCGAGAGCAGAGGTCACTGAGCAGACTGGGGTCTGTCTGAGAAAGGCTGTGGGTGCTGCTCCTGCCCAGGTGCCAGCGTGAGAGCACCTAGAACTAGGGGTGAGGCCTTGGTCCTTGAAATGCGCAGGTGAGAGCCAGACAGGAAAGGCGGCCGGTCACACTGATGTGCTGAGAAACCCTTTATAGAGTGCACGCTTTGTGCAAGGAGCGCAGGCTGTTTAAGTATTGTGCTGCAACGTGCCGGAAGGGACGCACCATCGCTAGGACCAGAACTCAAAGCCAAAGCTGGAGAAACTCAGTGAAGGGAAGGGTCAGCCATTCAGGACTGGCTAAGCAGAGTCTCAGTGAGGCCAGTACGGCAGGGCAAGCAGTGGAAGACAGTCTTGGAAGCTTTAGGTCGCTGTTTAGGTTAACAAGCTGCGGCAGAACCCTTGATGTCCGCCAGTAATAAACTTTTAAAAAAGAATGATGCTTAATGGTGCCCAAATAAAATTCCCTTAACCACAAGTACCACAAGTGATTAACTTGTTGTCTTCTTTTTATTTTTATTTTTTATTACAGTTTTTTATTTTGAGACAGGGTCTCACCAAGTTGCCCAGGTGGGACTCAAATTTGCCATCCTCCTGCCTCAGCCCCTCTCAGAGCTGGGATTACAGGTGTGCACCACTGAGACAGACACGACATCTGTGGGCTGCTCAGAGATTGTTTCATACATGCTCATACCTGTAATGTAAATCTGTACTAAGTCTGGAGCTGGCACAGGGAACATCTACAAGTTCCAAGTAAGAAAGGCCTAAAAAAATGTTTTTTGCACATTTCAGATCACTTGTGGCACATTTAAAAAAATCCAGTCTCATTTAGAATAAAAAGGGTGTAGTTCATTCCTCTGGTGCAGCATGAAATACAGAGTGTGAATGATTCACATCACAGCGTGACTCGTCCAACCAAAGAGTAAACTTGATCCATACACCTGTGTCTGTAGATATCCAGGCCACAGCTGCAGCAATAACTGCATGTTTCCTTTTCCTTCGTGGTGAATGTGCTGAATTTCATATACAGTCCTTGCTTCCCTTCTAAAGGAATGCAGCTCAAGACAGGGTCCTGCTTCAGACTCCAGCCGTGCCACGGAGGAGCCACCTCTGCCCAGAGCCAGGAAGGCAGGAAGTAGCCTGAAACCCAGGGCAGTGCTTCCGGAGAAAGCCAAGGTGGCTGATGATTTGCACTTTCATTCTTTCTGTGCTGATTAGCTTGTCATCCCTTTGGGGCATCTTCTGTATCTCTCTCTGTCCCATCCCCCCACCCCCCTTTATCTCATTTGTTCTCATCCTCTGTGTTATCTAAAATTGGATTGCTTTGTTTGACTTATGTAAGAAAAGCAGCAATCAAAACCAGCCACTCTGAAAGCCTGGGCTGCCGGAAAGACCAAATTGGATTGATTATTCCCACTCAGGCTTTGAGAACGCTTTAAAAAGAAAGAAAGAAAACCTTGTGAACTGAAAACTCAGGTTCAGTGACCCTGATATGACTCAGCTTGTTTGCATATCTGAGTACAGTTTTCAAAGGGTAGAAAAGGCAAGTGTTTTTCTGGAGCTTTTTATTTGAATAACTTGTTTGCCTAGGAGAATCAACAGAGCCCTCCCCATGTGAGTGCAGATGGAGCACAGAGCCCTCAGAGGCAAACTCTCAGGTTGATTCTCTTGGCCGCAGAGGAATGTGTTTGGGACCCCAGAGGTTATTGAAGTCCCATCCACTGGCCCTGCTCGGGCCCAGGAGGTGCCATGGAATGAGAATAAAGAGGGCTCGTTTCCAGTGTGAAATGTTTGTCTTTTCGTAATGTCCTGAAGCAGATGCTTTCCAGCTGTTGAAATTTGGGGTCAGCTACGTCTCTGTCCTGGGCCATTCTGTGCATTACGGGACATTCAGCAGCAGCACTGGCCTCTGCCCACTAGCAGCCCAAGGCACACTAATGTGTCCACACACATACACACATTGTGACAACAAAAATACCTTCCCAAATCGCCAAGCATACCCTGGGGAATAGCAATCCGTACTGAAAATGACTCCTTTAGAGAATGGGCTGGAGTAAATATTACATCTAAAACCTACATATGAGACATTAACCTTAAGTGTGTTACCATAGGTAGGGATGATGGTAGTGCTTGCCTGCAGTCCCAGCAGTCTGGGAGGCCAAAGCAGGACGATCTCAAACTCAAACCCAAACTGGGCAATTTAGTGTCTCAAAATAAGGAATAAAAGAGGGCTGTTCATGAGCTCAGTGCAGAGGTCCAGTGTGTGGCCGGCATACGTGTGTGTGTGTGTGTGTGTGTGTGTGTGTGTGTTGGGAGGTATGGCAATGGCTTCACTTCCCCAGCTTCCAGAATACTGCACCAAGGTGTAACTTCCTGTAAACTATAAGCTTCAGAAAGGGAGGAACAATGTATATCTTATTTACTGCTGTAGTCATAATACCCAATATTATGCTTGGAACATAGTAGGTGCTTTAAAAAATTGTGAAATTTTCCAGGGATTTAGCTCAGTGGTTCCACTGCCTGCCTGGCAAGCACAAGGACCTGAGTTCCATCCCCGGTACCAAAAGAAAAAAAAAATTATGAAATTTTTTACCACTTAACAGATATTATATGTCAAATATTATAACATTCATACAAAGCACTGGTAGGATAGGCACTAAGGTAAAACTCTTAAAAAAGTACTTTCAGTATCACATCATTATTTTTTCCAAGTTTTATGGGAATGTACTAAAATTTCTCCTAACCACATGCTTGGTTCCCTCTGGGAAAGCGGGGAGGCAGAGAGTGAGCCCCCTACCCCGCAAGTATTCTTAGGCCCAAAAGATACGATGGGTACCAGGTAATGGGGAGGTTCTTAGAATCATTGTTGCTGTCGTGGCAGCTTAGCCAGCTGCAGGTCCCATATTTTTTTCCATAAATATTTAAACCAGAGTAAACAAAGCCCAGGGAGCACCCAACTGACTGGAGGCTGACAGGGATTTGACTCATGTAGCCAGAGCCTGAAGATCCAAGGCATTTCATTAATTTCTCAGTAATGTATGCTCATATTTTACAAGACTGACCTCTCCGGTGGGGCTTTACTATCTTGGCTCTGTGATACCAGTGGGGAAACCAAGGCCTACACCGTTCAGTCACAGAACTGCTCTGTGCCGTGGTAAGGCTGGACCAGTCTCCCCGGAGCAGGACTGCTGGCGGCTGTCCCTTCAGGCCCTGGTGGCCTTGAGAGGAGAGATCCCTGTTAGAGTTTGTATTCCGACATCCCCCAAAGCCCCACTCAGAGGAAGTGGGGCTTTCTTTCTCAGAGGTAGTTGAATCTGGAGTGTGTGACACTGGGGTTAAGGGTGTGTGATTACTAAGCCACTGCTCCTGAGTGATTAGTTTGGCACCGCCCTAATCCCGATAGTCTGAATGAGATAAAAGGGCAGAAAGATGCTGTTAACCCTCCTGTTGCTTTTGCTGTCTTCCGCCACCATGAGCTGAGGCCTCTAGCTGCCTTTGCTGCCCTGTGAGCGCCATGTTGTTTCTCCTCACCGTCTTTGTTTGCCATCCCAGCCTTGGAGCCAGCTGATTATAGACTGAAACCTCTGCAAACTTGCCAGAGACCCCTTTAGTCCAGTACCCACCTGCCCAGTGTACGACGCAGGCCTGAGAAAAAGATGCACTAAGAGACTTAACCAGCAGAGAAAGCAGGGTGCTAGGACGATCCATGCCGGTGCAACCGACAAAGGTGCTGGCCAGTCCCAGGCGCTGACTTTTACTGGCAATCAGTTGGGATAAAGACAAGATATGTGCAGTTCCTAGAGAAATTAATGTAAGCAAGGCTCATAAAGGATAAGGCAAAGCATTCTCGAATTAGGAACAGAATAAACGAAATGTGTGATTGTAATTAGAACATTGTCCTTCTAGTCTGAAGGCTTTAGTTGTGGGAACAGAATTTGGGTGTGAATTATTCTGACCTCAGCACGTAGGCTTCAGCCAGACTCATGTCTATAAACAGCCAGTTGTGGTTTTAACTCTTCACAGCCTGCTTTGGGCAGAATCAATATTAAAGTCCTGTGAACGCTGAGCTAAATAAACCCCTTCCCTTTTAACTTTGGGTGTTAGGTATTTTGTCTTAGCATGGAGAGGAAAGTACCAAGCACAAGCACTTTCTGCACTGTGCAGGCTGAAGAGGGGCAGGACAGGCATGGAGGAGCGCCCAGGTGAGCCGCAGGAGCAGCAGGACCAGCCTGGGAGCCACAGACTGAGGCAAAGCAGGCAGCACCTATCCTGGGGCTGAACAGGGGTGTGGCACATCTCACCACTCCTGCAGCAGACCGGGCAAGGGCACTGCACTGCTGCCCCCTCAGAGGCCTGTAGTCGGGTCGTCAGCATGGAGCACAGTGCTGGAAGTGGGAGCAGTTAGTCGCACACAGGTAGACAGCCGCTGCTCTCCACACATGCTTCTCTATTTTGTGCAATTCTTTCTTTCATTCTTTAAAAGATGGTATGCTTTGGACCCAGGTGTGGCGGCACATTCCTGCAGTTCCGGCTAGTGAGGAGGCTGAGGCAGGAATCACTTGGCCGAGGAGTTGGAGACTAATGTGGGCAAAATGACCAGACCCCATCTCAAAGAAACTGAAGGCTGACGCTCTGGGCAACTGTGTGGTCACCAGCCTGGTGACCTCAGGAGTCCAGCTGGTCACTCCCCCGAGACATCTGGCCCTGCAACCCCACCTCCCCTGACGAGACACGCCGAGGAGGCGGCCAGGCCTGCTGCGAGAACCAGAGACTGACCCAAGATGACAGGACAGAAGTCAGGGCCAAATGAGCAGGCAGGGTCTGCAGCACCCAGCACGTGCGTGGGGGTGGCTCCTCCTGGACGGCAGTCAGTGCCCTCTGGCATGCAGAGAGCGGGGTGGCAGCCGTCTCACCCTTTGTCTACTCACAGCTGTGGCTTGAGAAAGGAGACACTGGACCCACAGGACACAGCTCTGTGTGCTGATGACTTGCACATTAAACTATGCTCTTCTTAAGTTTTCGGGAAAATGATGAATGGTTGAACCTATTACGTCCCATCCCGTGTAATGTGAACTTATGATATATATTACTCATTAAAGTCATTCTCTATTATTTTATTAATTGAATTCTGTTCATGCATGGGAACTCAAGTGCTAGGTCCTTTATCCTCATCTATTTTTTCTTTCTTTTGGTTTGGTTTTTTGAGACAGGGTCTCACTATGTAGTTTAGGCTGGCCTTGAACTCACTATGTAGCCCAGGCTGGCCTCAAACTCACAGCGATCCTCCTGTCCCAGCCTCCTGAGTAATGGGATTACAGCCATGCCCCACTATTCCCAGCTCTCATTTCTTTTTTAATGGAAGAAAAAAAATGTATATAAATATTAAAATTTTGAGACAATCTGGCTAAGTTACTGAGTTATTTAGGCTGGACTCAAATTTGGTGATCCTCCTGCCTCTCAGCCTCCCAGAGTGTTGGAAATACAGTCATACACCACTACACCAGGCCTATATATGCATTCTGAGATTTATTGAGTACCTACTTTCTTCTCTTGACATTCTGGTGGGTGAGGTATCATGGCAAAGAAACATGCATGTAAACAGTTAAGGTAACCCCAGATAGGGATCACATTTCTCTAATATTATGCATGCATTTCAATCCCCTGAATTATTGCATTTGTTGTTCTGCGTTTTGTTCTGAAGCTCCCTGAAAATGATTTCACCCTGCTCCTCTGTGACCTTGATAGAGCCGTCAGCCACACGCATGCAGTCCTTTGTCCTGCAGAGGCCTTGGCTTTGAAGCAATGTAAATGGGAGACCCAGTCAGTGAGTCAGTGGTGTCACTGATTCTCTGCAGTTATTAAAAAAGCCAGAAATAGCAGAGAAGGACTTTGGGGATGGGCAGGGGTTTTGTTAGGGTAGAGACTTCCACCTTCAGCACCTGGGGATGGGCCGAACAGTGGCCCCGCTGATCCCCGGAACACCCGACGGAAGGGAAGAGGAACTTTGTGGATATGATTAAGCTAACAATCCTGCGGAAGTTATCCTGGGATAACTGTGGGTTTGATGTGATCACAGGGCCCTTTCAAGAGGACGGCTGGCCAGTGCCCTGGTGAGCAGGTGACAGCAGCAGAGGAAGATGAGGCAGCGTGACTGGAGGCCCTGGCCATGCAGCAGGAGCCTCTACAGTGGGAGGGACAGGGTTCGCCTCCGAGCCTCCAGCAGGAACAACCCCTGCACACACCTTAATGTCTGCCCTGTAAACCACATTTTCAAGTCAGGCATGGGCACACTCCTGTAATCCCAGCTCCACAGGAGGCTGAAGCAGGAGGACAGCAAATTCAAGTCCAGCCTGGGCAATTTAGCAGACCCTGTCTTAAAATACAAAGGGCTGGGATGTATGTCATTCAGGAGTAGAGCATTTTCCTAGCATATATGAGGCCTTGGATTCTATCCCCCGTACTGAAAAAAAATCTCACTTGGGACTCATGACCTCCAAAACTGCAAGAGAGTAATTCTGTGTTATTTTAAGCCCCCATTGGCAATTGATTACAGCAGTGATAAGGAAGGACTGCGTGTGTGTTTTCACGTAGGCTCACAACAGGAAAACGAATGAACCCTTTCAATCTGGTCCATCTCTTTTGTCTGGTCATTGAGCTGATCTCCATCTGGGAACTAGACTGATGGTGTTGTCCAGGGAGGCAAGGTCACCCCAGAGCAGAAACCCAACCACCAGACCCTCTGTCGGCGCTTCTTTGGAAGTCTCTCCTCAGGGGACAGAAAAGGGAGCCTTTGTCCTGCTCTTGGTGCTCCCACCTAAGCCTGCTGCCCTGAACCGGAAGTTGAGTTGGATGTGAATATACCCAGTGTTTTTTTCCAGGCTGTCTTAAGGAATGAGCAGTGAATGACTATACAAGGAAGTCAGTTATCAAAACATTTATTGCTCACTTTCAATTTGCTGTGCATAGTACCCATACCAAGAGCCAAAGATAACTAAACATCCTCCTTGCCTTTAGGAAAGACAAATGTGTCCAAAATCAACTGTGAAACAATATATCAGATTCCACAGTAGGAGGCTCCAGACGGGTTAATTCTGACGAGCAGGTTCGGTTAGAGGTGGCTCCCTGACAGGGGCCCTCTGATCCGGGTTTAGGTCTTTCATGGGAATGTCACAGAGGAGAGGGGAGGGAAGCATCATTTAGTATTCTGCAGTGCTTGTGTTTAGTATTTACTAATGGCCTTCCCTACCCTGTAGTATGTCTGTTCCTCCCATGGGCCTAGTAAAAAAAATGACCTTAGGCTTCACAGAGAAATAGTGTGGATAGGAGTCATGCCCCAAATACTGTGGAAACCAGAAATTAGTCATGTACAATAAGGGCCATTTCTTTCTAAGTACAGAAGCACGGGCTTCAAGTGAGTTGCCAGTCAGCCTTCATTTCATTCTGAATGAATTCCAAATGTGCCCTTTAATTTTTATTGGTGTTAACATGTAACCGATGATGGTTGAACATTTGTTCTTTTTTTTTTTTTTTTGGTTTTTTGAGACAGGGTCTCACTATGTAGTTGAGACTGACTTGGAACTCACTATGTAGCTCAGGCTGGTCTCGAACTCACAGTGATCCTCCTGCCTCAGCCTCCCAGATTACAGGTGAACATTTGTTCTTTTATACTTAAATGGACCCCCAATGTAACAGTTTGGAAATGAGTTCTTTTAAATTGCAAGAAATTTTAGAGAGGGGAAAAAAAGGAATTGATAAATGTTTCTGTGGCATTCCAACCTCTCTGGCCTTGGTCCATGCATGTTCTACAAGATTGAAATTGATGCGGGCCTGTTACTTGCATTCGGCTTTGGCGGAGCTGTAGTGGACTCACTTGGGAGTCGCTCAAACTCTGAGCGCGTCCTGGCTGAAGAGGGCGCCAGTGCGTTCTATGAGTTGACGCAGCGATTCGCCACCATGGTCCAGAAGCGGGAGGAGCAAACAGAAAAGGAAGCCAAGGAGACCGGGTGTGTGACGCCCCCTTGTCCCCCTGTCCCAGTGCTGTACGTTGCGCTTGGGACTCATGATACCTCTGTGTCCTCAGAATACATTTCCTTTGCTTTGGCTATCTGGCTGGCATCCTGCCCTCCAAAGGAAGCGGTTCTCCAACCAGGACCAGTCACACTGCTGTATCAGCACAGTGCACATTCTTGCCAGTTTTAGTGGTTACGAGCCCACCCCAAAATGTTAATGTGCCACAGATTGTTTCGCAGTGACTTGGGTCATTTCCAGTTTTTCATGCTCATTGATGAGCTGTAATAAACATACAAGGTGGGATCAAGAATGTGGTGTGTAGCCAGGCGTGGTGGCGCACACCTGTAATCCCAGCACTTGGGAGGCTGAGGGCAGGAGGATCGCTGGGAGTTCGAGACCAGCCTGGGCTACATAGTGAGACTCTGTCTCAAAAAGCCAAAAAAAAAAAAAATGGTGTGTGTTTAATTTTTAAAAGTATATCATCATAGTAAAAGACACACTGCCATACTCCCCGCTTCAAGCACACTTATCCTCTTGTTCCTGTCACTTTCTGAAGTTGTTCTGGAAGTCCTTTTGCGGACTGTCTCGAGTTTTGCTGACATGGCTACCTCAATGTCCTAAATCAACTCAAAACGTTCACCTTCCCGGGTCATTCTGACTTTGGGAAAGAGCCAGATGCAGTGAATAAGGTGGATGAGGACACGCTGCAATGTTTTTATGAGCCTCCTTTCAGTTGGATGGCACTGGGCAGTATTGTTATCACACCTTGTATTTTGAAGATGGATTAATAGCAGTGTGTCTTTAAATATAGTACTTGATCACCTCTTGTATTAAAGTTAATTTTCCTCCCTAGATAAGGTCAAAAAGGTTTACTGAGTTTAAAGCTCTTGTTACATTTTTGGCAGATTCCTCTCCAGCTAAAATGCCACCAGGCCTTGCAGGCATCTACTTTCCCACAGCCTCACCTAAGCTGAGTTGTATTTTTATTTACTTTGGCTTGTGTAATGGTACTTTGCAATCATTAACTGGAATTTTAAAATGGCTAATGAAATTTTCATGGGGATCAAAGTGGATAATAGATACAAAGACCTGGCACCTAGTAAGCTATGATTATCATTAGCCTTAACTTACTGGGATAACAGTCAGATTATGTATCAGTTAGCAAATTATATATTATGTTTTTTCTTATGCATTTTTCTGAGTCCCCCGCTGTCATTTAGCTTTTTTGTTTTGCTTTTTCAGTACTCTCTTACTGAGCTATACCCCCAGGCCTTTTTTTACTTTGAGATATGGTCTAAGTCACTAAGTTGCCCAGGCTGGGTGCAAACTTGTGATCCTCCTGCCTCAGCCTCCCAGAGCGCTGGGATAACAGGCCACCACACAGCCAGTGACTACTTCTCTTCTGTTCTTTCCCAGTAGTGGTGGCTGCTGCAGTGGCCCTAGAGGGATTTCACTTAGTCTCGTGGCTTTAACACGGTCTGCATGCTGGCAGCTCTCAAATTCCTCTCGATTCCTAGCCCCTCTTGTTCTTCACCCCAGGCTTGCTGTCCTTTGGACATCTCCGCTTGGAGATGGTGCCTCAAACTTAACCCATCCGCACTGCACTCCTGCTTCCCGCAAAGTGCGCTGCTCCTGTTGTCTTTCCCGACTCAGTGAATGACAACCCCATCCTTCGCGACTCAAGCCAAGCATCTTTGTGGGTCTTTATCTTCGTCTCTCACACTATACATTTGGCCTCCGAAATTCTTTTGTGCTGTCTTCAAAATATACCATCATCTCCTCACCGCCTCTTCCCTCCCTGCCCTGGCCAAGACTTCATTGTCTCTCACCTGCAAAGCCTTGGAACTGGTCTTCCCCTGCATACATTTATCCAGCTTCTGAATTTCAGATTTGGGGGCGGTACCAGGAGTTGAACTGGGGACCTTGCCCTTGTGAGGCAGCTGGCAGAACCACTGAGCTAACTCAGCGGCCCCAGAATTTCAGATTTGATTGTGGCTCTCTTTCTGGGCATGAGAAGCCCACTGCGGTCTGGCTCTGTGGTGAGCTGTGACAGGGTGCAGTGGAAGAAGAAGAGGGAGAAAACCACCTCCACAGGCCTCCCGAGAGCTCCCTTGCTGGCCCGTCCCTCAGTTGGTCCCTGGCAGAATGAGTGGCTTACTGGGCTGGCTTAGAACCATCAGGGTCCTTGCTGAGCCCGGAGAGGCTCCTCCACTCTGGCAGGTGAACCCTGGGTGGAAATGGGGGAGATGGTGGCTGGGCACCCCACACAGCCTGTTGGAAGTGGGAGGTTGGAGTCAGTAAAAGCTTCATTCCATTTCTGAGCTGTTGGCCACATACAAAGGGCCTGCTCCTGACCAAGCAGGGACACAGATATGGCAGTAACTTGTGTGTCCTCTTGCTGCCAGGAGATCCTTACCTTTCTAGGGTCCCTGGGTTAATGGAAGAAAGTGTTTACTCACTGTCTGTGCCCTGGAACTGTCATAACAGGTTACCTCAGACTGGGTGGCTTTCAGCAGAAATGTATTCTGTCCAAGTTCTAGTCTGAAATCAAGGTGGGGGCCTCTTCCTAGCCTCCAGAGGAGAATCTGTTCCACATCTTGTTTACCTCCCAGTGTCACCAGCAGTCCTTTGCCCCTCAGTGCTCTTGCCCCCGTCAGTACATGGTCTTTCCCGGTGCCTGACTGTCTTCTCGCTTTATGTGAACAGTCATTTCGGATTAAGGACCCACCCTACTTCAGGATGACCTCATCTGCAGCAATCCTGTTCCCAAATAAGGTCATATAATTTAGCCCTTACACTTAGAATGCACATTAGAGCTAGTTGTCTTCACTTTTATCTTTCCAATCTGGTTTCCTGTTCTTTCATTTTCTTGCCTAATTGACCTGGCTAGAATCTCCAGGACTATGTTGAACTGAAGAGGTGAGAGCAGATGTTTTCTCGTTGTTTCTGACCTTAGGCAGAAAACTTTTAGTCTTTGACCATTGAGTATTATGTTACCTGTGGGGGTTTTGTTGGAGCTCTTTCTCAGGTTGCAGAAATTAGTTTTTATTCCTGGCCTGCTGGCAGTTTAACATCAAGACTGGACATTGTGTGCTGGGATGTGGTAGAGCACTTGCCTAACATGCGCAAGGTTTTGATCCTGGGACATGCGGGCACACACACACACACACACACACTCACACTCAGCACACACGCACATGCACACACACAGTGGACAGTGTATTTTTCCCAGTGCCTTTTCTGCATCTATTGGGATGACCATGTGGTTTTTGTCTTTTATTCTGTTGACGTGATGTATTACATTAGTTGATTTGAGAACGTTAAGCCAGCTTTGTATTCCTAGCATAAATCCTTCTTGATCATGGTGTACAACCCTTTTGATACACAGCCAAATTTGTTTTGTCTATTTGATTGAAGATTTTTCTATCATATTTTTAAGAGATATTAATCTGTACTTGTGTTCTTGTGATGGTTTGGTTTGGCATCTGAATAACAGTGGCCTTAGAATGAACTAGGATATTTTTGTTCCTTTATAATTTTTCAGAAAATTTTGTGAAGGGTTGGTACTAATTCCTTAAATGTTTGGTAGAATTAGCCAATGAAACCATGTGGAGTTGAGCTTTTTATGAGATCGGGTATTATTTACTTTATGTTTTGCAGTGCTAGGCAAGTGCTCTACCACTGAGCTACACCCCCAGTTCTGTGCAGTGTTGATTTATTCCAAATTAATCTCTTTTAGTTCTCTTCAGATTTTTATTTCTTTTGAGTCTGTGTTGGTAGTTCTTGTCTTTCTAGGAATTTGCCCATTTCATCTAAGTTATTTAATTTGTTGGCATATAATTGCCTTTAGTATTTCCTACAATCCTTTCTATTTCTGTAAGGTCAGAAACAGAAATGTTCCCTCTTTTATTTCTGATTTTAGTAGTTTAAGCCTTTGCTTTTTCTTGGCTTATCCAGCTAGTTTTTATTGATCTTTTAAAAAAGTTTTTGTTGCATGGCTGTTCTGTATTGGTTTTGTATCCTCTTTCATTATATTTGCCCTGCAGTCTTTATTATTCCCTTCCTTATGCTTATCTTGGGTCTGGTTTGCTCCTCTTCTTTTTGTAGGGGTGTGGGTGCTAGGGCTTGAACTCAGGGCTTTTGCATGGTAAGCACATAGCCCAGCACTGGGCCATGCCCCCAGCCCCTTTCTCCTGTGTTTGAAGTGGAAAGTTATTGATTTGAGATTTACTCTTGGTGTAAGGGTTTGCACACATTTTCCTCTAAGCACCGCACTAGCTGCGCTCCTGTATGTGGTACATTGCACTACATTTCCTTTAGATGCCATAGCGTCAAGGATTGTCTTGCATTTTTAACTGAATCTCTGAAGATAAAAACCCGCATAAAACAAGTTCCTTACCTTTAAGGAGTAAAAGTCACTTGCTAAATAGTTTAATAAAATGGTAGCCATGAGTGAAGAAGTGCAGTTGTCTCTTTTTTCCTTCTCATTGTTCGGCTGCCTTGTTCTTTACCAGGAAGTCCGCAGGCCCTGACTCCACACCTCCTGTCACCTCCCCGGGCCCTGACAATGCACTTGGGAGGAGGCAGCCTCCACAGCCCTTAGGAATGTGACACTTGCGGATTTCACTTCAGGGCATTTAGGTTTTTTCATGTTTCGGGTTTTATCTGTGAGCCAGCAGCTTTTTGCTTATTGCCTTCATTCACTTTCTAGGAGCCGTGGGTGATATTAAGTCAAGGTGGAGTATTTCTGTCCTGAGGGTGCCCAAAGATGAGAAATGCCAAAGGCTGAAAAGGGAGGAGACTGGATCTCCCAGCTCCCTCTGCAAAAGCTTTCTTCACCCTCTGCCAACTCCTCCCCTTGCTGTACGGGGCACGCACGGTGCAGCACCAGCCCTCCTGGTATCCAGACCCTGCCCTACTTGTTCTGTGCTGACCTCATCCATCAACCTCCGCATTCCCCTGACACCTGCCTTGTTCCCCAGGGGAGCTCATAGTAGGGAACCCCATTTCCGCACCTACGGGGTGCAGGGTGAGTGGAGTAGAAGCACAGGTCTTCCAGACCTCACCCAGCAGCAGAGATGCTCACCCTCACCAAAACCCAGGGACTCGGGGACCCCGGGCCTGCTCCGGTACCCCTGGGCGTGGGCCTTGGCGCTCACCTGCGCTGCACAAACTGCCCGAAGGCCCAGTCAGGTTGTGGCGCCGAGGACAGGCCAAGCCCAGCTGCCGGCCCGCCTATTCCTTTTGCTTGGTTGTTGTTGTTTAAGGTGTGTGGAGTGTGGAACCCAGGGACTCCGCCCTGCACAACATCTCTAGCGCTTCTTGCTTTGAGACAAAGCCACCCTGAGTTGCCCTCGTGGTCGTCCTGCCTGAACTTCCCTCAGGGCTGGCATGGCAGGCGTGCCCCAGACCTCATGGGAGGTGTGCCCGCCTTTCAAAATTGGTGCCTGTGGAGCAGCCATGTGCTCTTCTCTTGTAGCTGTTAGTCCTGCCTGTGGTTTATCTTTTTTCTCTCTCTTTCTTTCTTTCTTTTTTTAAGTACTGGGGAATGAACCCAGGGCCTTCACACCTTCACACTGAACTATATCCCCAGCCATTTTATTTTGTTTTTTGTTTTATTTTATTTATTTTGTCTAGGCTTGAACTTGCAATCTCCCTGCCTCAGCTTTCCCAGTAGGCAGGATGACAGCATGTCCAGTGAGAAATTCTTAAAGTGCAAGCAGGCGGGTGGTCCCTCCTGGTCACGCCTCCTGGCTGGACTGCTGTGGCAGAGGCAGTGACAGGGTGCAAGTTGCTCCATCCCGTTTTCTCCCCTTCTTCCCTCTCCTCCTCCCCTCCTCTTCCCCTCTCCTTCCTCTCCCTTCTCTTCCTCCTTCTCCCCCTTCTCCTCCTTCTTTTCCTCCTCATCCTCCTTGTGATACTGGAGATTGAACCCAGGGCCTTTACACTGAGCTATACCCCCAGCTCTTTTTGTTATTTTGAGACGGGTTTCACTAAATCACTAAGTTGCCCAGACTAGGGTCAGACTTTCAATCTTCCTGCCTCAGCCTCCCAGAGTGGATTATAGGAGTTTGCATCATGCCTGGCTTGTTATTTATTTATTTATTGGTACTGGGGATTGAACTCGGGACCTTGCACTTGTGAGGCAGGTGGAAGAACCACTGAGCTAAATTCCCAGCCCCTTTCTTTACTTCTTTTGGGATTGAGTCTTGCCATGTTGTTTTTGGGCTCATGATCCTGCCACCTCAGCCTCTTGAGTAGCAGGGACTAGACGTACATGCCCTATGCCCAGCTTATCATTTTGTAATTCAGAAAAGAGAGGGGACCATAGAAAAGTAGGTTTCAGTAAGTAACATGTAACAGTTTTCTTTTTAAATTTAAGAAACAAAGATTATTGGTCACTATTCTCACAAGGCCCATTCCTTGCATAATTTTATTTTTCATATTTGTGCAGTTTTCTCATAGTCTAGCTGTCTTCTACCTTTAAAATGTCTTTCTTTTTTTTTTTTTGGTACCAGGGATTGAACTCAGGTCCTTGTGCTTGCAAGTCAGGCCACCGAACCACTGAGCTAAATTTCCGGCCCCTATCTGTGGTTTTTTTTTTTTTTTTTTTGGTACCCGGGATTGAACTCAGGTCCTTGTGCTTGCCAGTCAGGCCACCGAACCCCTGAGCTAAATTTCCCGCCCCTATCTGGGGTTTTTTTTTTTTTTTTTTTTGGTACCCGGGATTGAACTCAGGTCCTTGTGCTTGCCAGTCAGGCCACCGAACCCCTGAGCTAAATTTCCCGCCCCTATCTGGGGTTTTTTTTTTTTTTTTTTTTGGTACTAGGGATTGAACTAAAATGTCATTTAATAATAAATATTTCCCTAAACTTTGTTAGCATCTTATAATACTAATTTTAATGACCACATACTCCATGACGCTCACATGTATCACAGATGATGTGCCACTTCCTTCATTTCTTTTTTTTTCTTTTTACAGTTTAATGTATTTTAATAGTAAATTTATAGCGACAGCACAGAAAGACAGACATTAAAAACATGTTCTAGCGTGTAAGATGACTCAGAAATGTGTAGTGACGGGTGGAATCTCCTGGATGATAAAAATGCCAGAAACACCATTGAGTTGCCATCAATAAGAAATGGACTTGTTTTTAAAAAAATCCAAATGCTGGCATTTTCCAGAAAAATTTAGCAGGTTTATTTGTAATTGTTATAAAGACTTGCTGAAGCTTGTGCACGGAAACATATTGACTCACGTTAATGCTTTACATCCCCACATCCCCACGTTAATATTAAAAATTCACACACAGGTGAAAATGGAAAAACTGCCAATACCTGATTTCTGTCCCCTATTTTCCACTCATAATCATGTACTTAGGTACCTTTTGAACCCAAGGGGAAAAATATCTAACGTTCAGAACTACCAATAACAGGAGGAAGAGAAAAAATTTTTTGAGAATGCAGTGTTTCCCGCCATCGTGGACTCTTAAGCACACACTCCACCTATGTGGCAGGCTAGATATCTTTTGGCATAATTGTTACACGTTTGGCATGGATGGCCTAATCTTCAAACAGGACAACCAGATAGGCCTCACTTACCTCCTTCAAAGCACCAATAGCTGCACTCTGGAAGCGCAGATCTGTTTTGGAATCCTGAGCAAATTCTCGTACCAGATGCTGGACAGGGAGTTTGCGAATCAGAAGTTCAGCGGACTTCTGATGACGTCTAATTTTACGGAGTGCCACAGTCCCAGGCTGGTAACGATGATGTTTCTTCACCCGTCCAGTAGAGGGCTCACTCTCAAGAGCGGCTTTTGTAGCCAGTTGTTTCCTGGGTGCTATACCACCAATGGATTTGCCAGCAGTCTGCCATTATTCAGGGACCTCCTTACCCACTTCTCCTTCGGCTGGAGCTCGGTGAGCTAGAGGCCCTGCTGGAGTTAGCCACGACGGCAGTGGCTGTGAACACCTCCTTTCTTGCTGCTTATTTAGGTGTTTGCAGAAGTCATTAATCTGAAGAGGCTGCCAGTGACTGACTGTTCCCTTGGGAGTGGTAAGGGTGCCCTAGTGAAGGTTCAGGTGCCTACTACCACGTGAGGACAGGGGCACCTTAGGGGTAGGGTTGTAATAGGACATCAAAAAGAAAGCACTTGCCTGTTCTGAATCTAACCCTGATTCTACACACATAAACGGAAACTCATGAGAATGAAATAATATTGAGCCATTTGTACTACTCGAACCAGATGCATTACTATTGGGTCCAAAAGCCAGAGCTCACTGGTCTCTAAACATATGTCTCCTATTGAGTCCCATGTCTGGCATGGCTGCTGTTGGTGTTTCTGCGTGGTGGGTAGGAAGAGGCAGTTCTGGGAAGTGCTTGGTAGTTTGAGGACTTCCTGATGCCCCAGTGTTTTTTTAGTACTAAGAAATGAACCCAGGGCCTTCGCACTGACTTACATCTTCAGCCCTTTTAACAATTTTTTATTTTGAGACATACCTTTGCTATGTTGCCCAGGCTGGGTTTAGACTTGCAGTCTTCCTGCCTCAGCCTCTCGGAGTGCTGGGATCACAAACATGCACTAGTACACCCGGCTTCCCCCAGTTCTTTATTCCACAGAGAAGCAGCTGGGATCTTGTTACTATTGGTCAAGTGAGGGTTAACTGTGATTGGAAATCACTGTGGGGAGGCAGTGCGGATTGTTAGTCCCCACCCACAGAAAAGTGGGTCTAGGATGCAGCCTAGGAGCGAGCACTTCGACAGGTGTACCCGGTACAGCCGCTGGCCAGATGTGGCACAGTGAGAGACTTCCAGCCAGGCTGTTTCCAGCGTGGGACCTGATCCTGATGCGACAGCTGAGTCCCTCCCAGCTCTCAGGGAATGAGGCTTCTGCTTGGCTCTTTCTGCTCTCAAGTCCCCCCGTGAGCCCCATAACTGGCTCGCAGACCTCTGTCGTACCAGCTGCTCGGAAGGTGGGTGAACGCCTTGGCCTCGCTTCCATCCTCACACTGCCTGGCTGCCAGGGGGCTCAGCATGTGACCCTTGAAGAGACACCCACCAATCTATATCCCCTGTCACCTCGCAAGCACGCCGGTCCCCCAGCACACACACAGCCCCATGCTGGGTTTCTCTGTCCTGCTGCGAGGTCACTCCATGCCCAAGCATGTCATATTGTCGGCTTCCTCTCGGCCGTGTCCCCGCTGCCTGGAAAGAACTGCTCTCAGGTGGAGCCCGGACAGACGGGCCTGAAGCTGTCTGCTGCCCCTGTCAGCAGCGGCCGCGCTTCTTCCAGCTCCTGCTTCCAAGCCTTCTCTGGAAAAAGAGCATCAGCCACTCACCTCTGTCCCAAATCACATCCTTCCAGCGCTCTTGCCTGAGCTCCTGTCCAGGGTGTTTCAACATCTCTGGGCTTAAGAAGTCCAGACTGCACTGTCTCCTGGCCCCGTGCCGTTTGCAGTCACGCGGCTGTGTGTGTGCTTAGTGCCAGGCGGCCAAGCCAAGGGACCGTGACGCAGTTATGATATCTTATGATTACCTGCCAGACGAGAGACACCAGGAACCGTGAGCAGAAAGCTCTAGTCATGCTGATATATTGCTGATGACTCAGATCTGACCCCTGATTCGTAACCAATAACATGTGAGCTTGGCACTGAGCATGTGTGCCCACATTGGGCTCTTTTTACCGCTGGAAGGAAGACACAAGAACAGTGTTTTCACCTTCTCCTTTTTCTTAGTAGCTTAAGGCTACCTGGAAAGGGGCCAGAAGCCTGTGGGGGTCCTGAAGTCAGAAAGAGAGTGGAAGAGCAGGAAGGAAACTGCTTACTGACAGTCTGGCGAGTGTTCCATTCTGGGTTGGTGCTTCACACCTCCTGTGTGAGCCTTGTAGACACCAGATTTACAAATGAGGATGCTGGGAACCGAGGTGGTACAGTGACTGTCCGAGGTAACGGGGCTAAGAGGGAGCAGAGGACAGACTGCAGCAGAAGGCTGTCTGACTCCAAAGCCTGCGTGCGCGTGCGCGCGCACACACACACACACACAAACACACACACGCCGCAGGGAGGGAAGGTGAGGGTCCTTACTCTTACCAGAGACCCGCTGTGTTCTTACCCATGCCCAAACACAGGCGCTTCACACTGCTGTGTGTGTGTTTCCCAGCATTCTGGTGCTCCTAAAGTTCGTGTGGTTCCTTTCTTTCCTTTTTTTTTGTACAAGGGATCGAACTCTGGTCCTTGTACTTTCGAGGCAGGTGGCAGCAACACTGAGCTAAATCCCCAGCCTGACTTTCCTAAAATGAAGTAACAAAGTGTTCTAGGATGAGCCTTGACTTCTTTTTTCAGGGGAGGTACTGGGGATCGAACTCAGAAACTTGTGCTTGCAAAGCGGTGCCCCTGAGATAAATCCCCGGCCCTCAGCCTTGACTTCTAAGACTCATCAGATCTCCCAGTTGAGGGGTCTGGAAATGGAGAGGTGTGGCTGCCAGATGGGGGCGCTGGTGCCCAAATCGCCTTGTACCCAGCATTCATACAACCAGCCCCACACATCTGGGTCAAAGTTAAATTGATGTATTTTTATTCATTTATCTATGTCACTTAAAAATATATCACGATTCACAACAAAACTGAAAATGGGCTGAACAGTATTTGTACACCAGTGTTCACAGGAGCATTATTCACAGCAGCGAAAGGTGGAGGCAACCCAGCATGTACCCCGAGGGGGAGTAAGCGCAGCATGGCCTGTCCATGCAGTGGGACATCAGGCAGCCTCAAAAAGGTAGGCGATCTTGTCATGCGCTCCAGCACGGAGGACCTCACAGACTTGCTGCATGAAGTAAGCCAGTCACAGAAGGAAGCACTGTCTGGTCCCACTCACATGCAATACCGGGGGTGCAGACACTCAGCGATGGAGGGTGGGAGGCAAGTTACCAGGGGCCAGGAACGTTACTGTTTAGGGGTGGAGTTTCAGGTGGGGATGGTGGAAGATTCCTAGAGATGGGTAGTGGCCACAGTTGCACAGTTTAATGTACTATAGAATTGGTTTAAGTGGTTAAGTTTTATGTTATATGCGTTTTACCACAATTAAAAAAATAAAACCCAAACCACTGAAAATGACAGTGCAAAGCTGCTATAGTGTTTTGTCTTGTAGAGCAGCTGTCTGTTCACTGAGCTCCGCCCCAGGGGTACAGCCCTGCCACCTGGCTTGGCAACCAGGCCACAGAAAGTCTGGCTCTCTCCAGCGCAGCCTTGGAAGCTCCCAGGAGCACTGCTCCCCCCTCCTGTCAGACGAGATGCACCGGTGCCCAGGCTGGTAACCACCATCATCCGCCCTTTGGCTTGCGGTGCCAGCTGGCTGCACTCAGGGGTCCTGCTCCTGACTCTGTGGGGACCTCCGTGTGGCCTGGAAATCCCCATCATCCCAGCTCCAGTGGGGCCAGGAGCTCCTCGCTCACTGGGACTCTTTCTGAGTCTCTGGCTTTCAGTTTGTTGATGTCCCCATTGTGCCCACAGCAAGATCTCCCTTTTCCAACTTCATTATGAGTGATCATCCGTCTTGTCTCCACCCACACTTTTTGTTTTGCCTGGAGCTGAAGCCCCAGTGTGATGAGAACTTCTCATGACCCTCTCCACTGCCTATTTTAACTCGGCAGCAGTGAGTTCATAGTGTTCCGAATAAGCTTTGCCTGACAGGAAATTTCTGTTATTAAAAACATTTCTTTAACACCACTGCCTTGGAGGCTCCAGGGTCAGTGTCCCCATAAAGCGGGATCACTAAAGCCCCAGCTCCCTCTTGCGTGCAGTAATGCTCAGTTTCCTTTCTTCTACCAACAATTTTACCTGAAAATATACTCGAAGGTATGCGCCCTGGAAGCACCAATAAGCTTATTGAAGTGTGTCCCCACCTGGCACCGTGCTCTCCGCTGCCCCACAGCCTGGCTCTGCCCGCCCTGAGCTCTTTGGTGAGGCCCCTCCTCCAGGCTGCCTCTCCTGCTGCCTTCCTGCTCCTCCACGCTGTCCTCGGAGTTTCTGCCATCAGCCTTCTCCTCAGACCCTCTGTCCCCGCTCCTGTCCCCCTCCCTCCGTGCAGCACCCTGGCTCGCTGTCCGCTGTCCGCTCTCCGCGTGCCCACTGCGTCTCACGGGAAGGAGATGCTTGACAAGGCGGACTCCGTGAGTGCAGGGCTGATGTCACTTCTTTCGTTACCTCGCTGGGATTCAGCCACAAAATCACTTTGGTCGGGTCACTTCTTGGCAGTGCAGAGGTTTTCCTTGCCAGAGCCACAAGGGGCAAAAGTGGGTTGCCTCAGCGTCTCTCTGCTAACTCTGCTGCCACACGGTGCTTCACGGCCTAGAGTGGGAGATACACGACAGGCGCCGTTCTGCCCCTCTGGGCTCAGTGGGTTTCTCAGTTGCTGCCAGAGGCTCCTGCTTGCATCGGGGCTCCTGCCAGCACAGCGCTGGGCCACCCAGAGCTGGTGTGGTGGGCTCCCCTGTCCTGCCCCTGCAGGCACGCCAGGGAGTCACTAGATTAAGGGATGCAGGCTTGGACATGCACCTTTTGGATTGGGGACATGGCTAAGTGGTAAAGCACTTGCCTCTTTTGATACCAGCACTGCAAAAACGGTCTACCGGGAAGGAACTCAAGGTTTTGCACATGCTAGGCACATGCTCTATTGTGAGCTACACCTCCGCTCTCCTAGAACTATTTCCATACTGCGGGTTCCTTTCTAGCCCTTGTCCATACATACAATTTTTACACCGCTCTATTAATGGTCTAATACTTTGCCTTCTTCATTATTATGAAATCATCAACACCTGTCTGTGATTCCATAGTTCTCAGAACAATCCTTGTAATGGCTGCATGATATTGTACATACGGTAATTTACCTTTTTGTTATATATGGAGATTTTTTTCTTTTTTGCAGTAGAGATGATGCGTATATTTTTGATCTTATGATTAATTATTTCCTTGGGAAAATCCCAAGAATGAGATTGTAAAATCAAGGGACCGACATTTTTACGACTCTTGATTCTTTTCTCCACATTGCTTTCTGAAAAGATTGTATTGATTACCAGATAGAATTCCAGTGTGGCCCAGCCCATCTTATCTCTATTGTCTACTCATATTCAATACATGTGACTGCTGATACTGTGGGAGACGCTTTCACTGTCATTTCTATATTATAGTCTCCTCCTAGAACCTTCCACTTTTAGAGTTGGAGAACATCTGCTTGCTTTACAAATGAAACGGGACCCAGAGAACATGATTCATGGCTGCGTGGTTTGAAAACGACGGTGTGTACCTAGTAAGTGCAGATCTCTGGGCCTCAAGTACTCTGCCCTTCCTACTGTGATCAGGCAGTGTGGTTTGGGTGTTGGTTTTGTTAAATGCACAGCTGATAAATGATGACTGAAGCTTGGCTTCTGGCCAACATCATCCCGAACGTCTCTTTCATGACGTATGTTTGGGCAGTAAAAGTAGAAATGCTCTAAACCTCTTCCACCCCACCCCACCCCCAACTAAGCCAATCTCTGGTAAGCAACAGAAGACCCGGTGGTGCTAAGAGGAGACATCTTTACTCATTCTTAGAGCAGTCCTTGCAGACTGTGGCATGCTAAGTATGAGGGGGCTGGTAGTGCTCTCTTTTTCCACCCAGGGCCTTTGCTTACACTGCAACTTCTCTTTCAATGCCAGGGTAATCCTTTTCCTGGCGCTAACCCTTACTAACCTCCGGGTACCAAAAGGAAAGGTTTTTCCATCTTCTGTGCATCAGTTGTCTATTGCTACCTGACAAAATCATCCCTAAACCCTTTACATAAATTAACAATGATTTATAATTTCCTATGATTGTGTGGATTGGACAGGTGGTTCTTTCAGCAAAGGAAATTTTAGACTGGAAAAAACTCAGCCAGTGTGGGATAAACTGGGCTGATAGTCCACGATGCCTACTGAGCAGTCATTGGTGGCTGACATCTGGAGTGGGTTGGTTCCTTAACGTGGCCTCTCCTCTTTCTGTGGGGCAAACTGGCCTCCTTACATGATAGCTTTGGGACATTGTGTGAAGAGGGGCTCATCAAGGCTCGTAATGTAATGTGTGCCACCATCCCATTGGCCAAAGAAAACCGTAGTGCCAAGGTCAGAGTGCACGGAAGAGGGAAGTACATGATTCACTGGACCTTTACTTTAACGACCTGATTTAGTTTCCAGATGGCTCACATCCCTCCCACATGCTGCACACAGTCTCTCCTCCTAGGGCCCAGAAGTCCCATGTAACTGTGGCCCCATGGTCTGTGGTCTGGCTGAGGTCCCGAGGTGCGGTCTCTTAGTTCCAAGGGCTGATGAGCAAAGAAGATGAATGATCTCTTCCCTCCACACACCCGAGCTGGATGCACACACAATAGGCTGGATGGGTGGTCTCAGGAAGCAGAATCCATCAAGGGGAGGAATGGGAGATGCAAGGCAATTCTGAAAATACGAAATAAGCAGGATCCCTGTTTCCAAGCCTTGTACTTTGGAAGTAAGGAGTTTCCTGTAAACTCTACGGGAGTGATTCTTCCATCCCTTGCTTTCCTTGGCTCTTGATTTTGTCCTGTGGCCTCTTGGCTCCACCTACAGAGATCTTTTTCCTTCCCAGCAAGAACCAGCCTGTCTGTGGCTAAGCAGCATCTTCACCTGCTGCTGCCCTTAGGAAGTTTGCAGATCAGAGACTTTTAAAAATTTTCTTCTCAACTGTTCTGTTCTAAAACTTCCTGAAAACTGTCAGGTTTATTATGCATCAGAAAATGGTCCTCTCAGTTGGCAAAAGCCAAACCCCGACTTATTTCAGAGGTGCTCCTCCCTCTACTTTGGGCCGCATGTCAGAAAGCCGTGGGACGAAGACCCAGAGATCCTCAGCAGCCCCTTCTCTACCCGGCAAGGTCTACAAGGCACCAGCCTCCATGTCTCTGAGGCCTTACAAAACAGTCTTACAGCTTCAGACTTAATTTGATCTTTGCCCTGTAGCCATGTTTACTGTGAGACTCATGGCTTGCAGAACTTGTAAATATGCAACCCTGTATGTATCAGATCCTCTACATTTTTTCTGAATCCTGTTGGCAAGCTGAATAGTTTCTTTCCCTCTCCTTATAGTTAAAGCTGCTGAAAAGGCAAGGTACATTTTTAACACTCTGCCTGAAACTTTCCTACGCGGATTCCCAAGTTCACTGGATACATTCTCTAGCCTGGAGGCACCGTGGCTGACAGTTGAGCCGCACTGCTTTCACCACAGCTGTCCTCACTACTCATCTCCATGCTGTCGCACCCGGGTCACTCTCTTCCCAACCTTCACTACTGGTTTCCTCCTGGCCCTCCGACCTCCATGCCACCACCTGCTGGCCTCCCTCTGCCACGCAGTTCCATGCCAGGAAGTACCTCATGTTTTGTTTTGTTCCAGCACTGCTCTCTCCTGGGTATCAATTTTTGTATATAATCATTTGCTGTGCAACCCATTAACCCAAAACATTTAGTCATAAAACAGTAACGACTTCCTATTTTTTCTCAATTCTTTGGGTCAGCTGGGAGGCCTCTCTGCTGGGGTCACTGGGGGCCCATCACGTGGTTGTGTGGTCCCTTCCCACGAGGTCAAAATCCAAGACCCCCAGTGGATGCCTGAAGTGCTGGGTGGTAGCAACCTCATCTACTCTATGCTTTTCTTTTTTTTTTTTTTAGTTTTTGATTTTTTTGAGACAGGGTCTCACTGTGTAGTTGAGACTGACCTGGAACTCACTATGTAGCCCAGGCTGGTCTCGAACTCACAGCGATCCACCTGCCTCAGCCTCCCGAGTGCTGGGATGACAGGCGTGCACCACCTCGCCCGGCTACGCTATGCTTTTCTTACACACACAACACACACACACCTATAATAAAGCAGGCACAGTAAGAGATTAACAACAACTATCAAAAATTAGAACAATGATAACAACATACTGCATTCAGGCTGCACGAAGGTCTCTCTCCCTTCACTGCCACAGGTACAGCCGGGTACTCCAGACAGAGGGATTGTTGGTCTCTGGTGGGACACGAGGAGATAGTGCGGGTCTCACCACATTATTCAGATGACAGTTTAAAAATCGAGAACTATTTCTGACATTTCCATTAATATTTTTGGACCTGGGCCAGGGATTCAGCTCAATGGTGCCACTGCCTGCCTTGTAAGTGCAGGGTCCTGAGTTCGATCACCAATACAAAAAATATTTTTTTGGCCATGGGTAACTGAAACTTTGAAAAGGAAAACTGAGGGAAAGACGGACTTCTGGCTATGTCAGTAGGACTAGCACAGCCAAGATGGCGTTCTCCACATGCCTGGCGGTCAATACTATGGCTGGTGGGGGCCCAAGGCCTCTCCTCCTCCTTCAGGCCTAGCTGGCTTCTTCACACTGTGGTCACAAGGCAACGTGACAGAAGCGCGACACTTAAGGTACAGCTGTTACCAAGTCTGCGCATAAGTCACCAGTGTTGTCGCCTCATTGCTCCAGCCACACCGGGGTCCCTGTGGGAGGGGAATACGCGATCGTGCCTGCCAAGAGGCACGGGTCAGTGGAGACCGTGACCGTGCTAGTCTACCGCCTCTGGATTGATGACTCATGCCCTGCACGATCCTCCAGCCTCAGTTTCCTGAGTGCTGAGATTACAGGCTTGCACCACCACACCCACCCAGCTCATCTTTAAGATTCTTTAAGCAAAAATTGTCAGGTCTATTTTCTATCCCACCTTTAATTTCATAGCTTAGTACATAATAGGTGCTCACTAAACATTAGCTGCTAGTGCAAGAATCCTAGCAATGCAATGTAGGGTATTGCAGTCTGTGTGGGTTTAGCAGGGGTCCCTCCTTGGTGTTTCTTACTGATACACAATGTGCTCCCCAGGTTCTGACTCTACAGCTCTGTGATTTTCTAGATTCCTAAAATGTCATGAAAGGATGTTGGCTGGTAGAAATGTGGTTCAAAGAGTGTTTGTCTATGTAGGGTGAAAAAGACTTGTTATCATAACTACACTTGACACCTGCACCGCAGCTGGGGCAGCCCCGAGGCCCCACTGGAACCCCAAACCTACCTGCCCTCACCCACTACCTTATTTATTTCTCCCATTTTGGGCATGAGCCCTGGCTTTGAGGAAACGGAACCCCAAACTGTTTATCAGGCAGCATCCCTACAAATGCTAGCAGCCAGTGCCCCCAACTAAGCCTAAATGGGAAGGGGACACCTCTCAGAAGGGATCGGAACGGACTGAGGCGGATGCTGAGAAAGCTGCCTTCTCAGGGATGCTGATGTCGGAGTCAGACCCTGAGACAGGTTACGACAAGGGTCAATGGGGACCGACTACGAAGTATGACTGAGCGGGAACGGGGTGCACAAAGGTAGGAAGCCACGGATGCAGCGGGAAATTAGCCCTGAATGTGTGGAGAGAAAAGGTTGTGACTGTAAAACACCGCAAAAGGGTGCTGGGACAATAAAGGTGCCGATAAAGCTTAACACCTCAGAGAACTAGATTCCCCTGGGCCTGGTGGGCCATCTGAGTGTCTGGAAGTCTCTGTGGATGAGGTTTCTGGAGGTTTCTCCCCATACAGGGGAGGCGGGGGTAGTGTGGTGCCCCGTGTGAGGCTGTGGGCCTCGACCTCACACCAGAAGAGCGGCTGCAGCCGGGGGCCCTGGGCGCAGTTGCCGTAGCCACAGCGGCCCGAGTTCCAACCGGGAATCTGCACAGCAGCAAGGGGGCCGTTTCCCTTTTGCTGCACTTTGGGCTCTGTTTTCCTGTATCATTAGAAACGGTGGAAATATGTCAATGCAAGAAAAAGGAGGGACTTTTCTAGGCAAATAGTGGCTCTAATTCGTATCAAAAGCGCCTTTCTTTTTTTTTCTTCTTCTTTTTGGTACCAGGAATCAAACTCAGGACCTCGTGCCTGCAAGACAGGCAGCAGAGCCACTGAGCTAAATCCTTGGCCCTTGAAAGCACTTTTAATGTGGCCAGAGTGAAGCCACAGAGCCAGTCACCACCCCCATCCCGGCGGCCTGGGAAAGCACTGGTCTCAACAGGACTTTTACTCAGAACTGCGATCAGGCACCTAGTTCTGGGGACCCAGGGAGGGGCTGTGCTGTGGCAGGCTGAGCGCTGAAACGCCAAGACAGGCACGGACGTGCCAGGGCAGCGACCCTACCACAGGAGAAGGAAGTTCCCACCCTGGAGAAGCAGAGAAAGCGAGAGGCAGGCTGGGCGGCTGCTAGCCGCCGGGAAGCACGGCCTGCCGGAGCAGCACAGCTCCCTTCTCCGTGGAGCTGGCCTTTGAAGGTCGCCCTAACAGTCTGTGGACACCCTGGGATCTGGGGCGGCGGAGCCAGGCCCTTCTTCCTTGTCGCCCACCCAGGGGCGGCCTGATCGGAATTGAAGCCCTGCTCCAGTCCCCTGGGCAGAACTGAATTGTCTCCCACTTAGCTTGTTCTCCAGAGCCCTTTGCACCTCCTCACACAGCCAGAGCTTCCTCAAATAATGAACTGCAACAAATGGAGGGACTCGGCTCTGCTCGGCACACACTGCATCACTTGGATCTCTTTAAAGCTTTCGTCTTGGGGAGGACCCAGGTGTGGGTATTTTTCTCAAAAGCATATGCAGTGGTTGGTGCAGAGCCACGCTGAGAACAGCTGGAAGGAGTCATCTGCAGCCAGCGTAGAAAGTTGCCGAGCAGAGACTGTTGATCTTTTAAGGACTGTGGACACCGCATTAAAAAAAAAAGGCCAGCAAAACCTGGGGATCCCTCCCTGGGTATCTTTGCATCTGGGGTGTCTTCTGGGGTAATTCTTGGGAGTCCTGTGGAGGTGCAATGAGCCTCTGACCTCAGGAGACCTGCATAGTACAGTGGCATGGCAGCTGCTCCTGTGACTGAAGCACGCAAGAAAGACCACAGCATAAGTCTCCCTAACCATCCAGTCAGTCCCACCCTCAGCTTGAAGTCCAAGGGGAGAATTGTTTTTTGCGTTGTTTTTAGATGCTGGGAAATCCAATCCAGGGCTCCACACATGCTAGACAAAAGCTATATCCTCCAGCTGGGCATGGCGGCACACACCTGTAGTCCCAGCACTCAGGAGGCTGTGAGTTCGAGACCAGCCTGGGCTTCATAGTGAGTTCCAGGTCAGTCTCAACTACCTAGTGAGACCCTGTCTCAAAAAACCTCCCAAAACAAAAACAAAAACAAAAGCAATATTCCCTATCATCTATCTTCTTTCTATGTTTATGTATTTATTTATGCTGAGGATTAAACTGAGGGTCTTTACACTAAGCCCGTTTAATATTTTTATATTTTATTTTGAGGCAGGACCCAGCTAAGTCATTAAGTTGCCCAGGCTTGGCTTGAACTTGCAGTCCTCTTGCCTCGGACTCCAGTGCTGGGATGATAGGTGTGAATCACTGTTCCTGGCTCCCTGCTCTTTTAAGATTTCATTTTGATACAGTGTCTCCTGAAGTTACCCAAGGAGGCCTGCAAATGTGCAATTATGCCTCAGCCTTCCAAATAGCTGGGATTACACACATGCGCCCCTGTAGTTGATCTCAAGAATGGTTTTGTTATAGAACATGACTGGTGTTTCCATGGTAAATCTTAGAAAGCTTTGTCTATAAACTAGGCATGGTGGCAATGCCTTTAATTCTAGCCCTCGAGAGGCTGGGGCAGAAGAATTTTGTGTTCAAGCCTAGTTGAGATTACCTAGTGAGACATTGTCTCAAAAAAGAAAGAAAAGCTTAGTTTTCCCACAGAGATTTTCCCACTATTCAAAGTTTGCAAACACAGTGTACAGCGATGGCTCGTCACTCCCTGCGCTGTGTATCTCTCAGGAGCCCTGGCGTATGCATCTCCCTTCCTCCCGGCCAATGGCGTTGTCCTCAGCATTTGACAGTAGTTTGGGGCTCACGCACTACTGGTGTGTGTCGGGTGTCTCTGAGGTGCAGTTCTGAGATACGAAGTGTGCAGAATTCCAGCTTCCTGGGGCTCTGCCCACGTGGTCGTGCTGATTTACATTCCCAGGGTCACTGTGTGACAGCCCCCCAGTGATTAACTTGCCACCCAACAGGTGGAATTGTCAGACTTTAAAACTTTTGTCATTCTACTGGGTGTTTAACATTGTAGTGTTAATTTATATTTCCCTGAATATTAATGAAATTGAGGGCCTTGTCTACCTTTTTTTTTGGTACTGGGGATTGAATTTAGGACCTTGGGCTTTTGAGGCAGGAGGTGGCACCATTGAGCTCAATCCCCAACCCAAGGAGGCCTTTTCATATATTTGCCATGTATTTTCTCTTCTATAAAATTTATATTTTTTGTCTCTTTTTCTATTTGGCTGCTTGTAGCTCATATATATTTATAAGTAAAAATTGGATTGTACAGCATATACTATTTTACATGACAAAATAATTTTAAAAATTATCATAATTATACTACAGGATACTGTGTGATAATTCAATGCATGTATACAGGATATAAAGATCAAATCAGCCTAGTTAACACTTGTAACTCATTAAAATTTTCATTCACGCATTAATAATTGTACATATTTATGGGTACAATGTGGGATTTCAATAATATACACAATATGTAATGATCAAATCAATGTAATCCACACTTGCATCTCCTTATTACTTTGTGTTTGGAGCCTTGGAACTCCTCTCTTGTAGTTATTCACAGAATATATAACAGGTTACTGTGAATGAGAGCCCCCCATTGTTCTGTAGGATTGCCAGAACTTGCTACATACCTGTATCTAGCTGTGTTAGGTGCCCCTTCTGAGCCTCAAGGAACCACTGTGTACATTTAATCAATTTTTTTAAATGTCCACATATGAGAGGGAACATGTAGTATTTGTTTTTCTGTGTCTCACTTATTTCACTTAACATAATGTTCTTCTGTTCCATCTGTTTTGCTGCAACTGAGAGGATATCCTCTTTTATGGCTAAGTAATGTTCTGCTGTGTATATTTACTACATTTTCTCTGTCCGTTCATCTGCTGGTGGACATGAAGACCGATTCCATGACTCTGCTGGTGGGTATTGAGGCTCTGTAACAGTTTTTTCAGTTTTGGTTTTCAGAAGTAACTCTGTTAAGAAAAATCTAATGCATAGATTTAGTTATATATCATTTAATGTTCTCATGAAACCCTCATAAATTCTAAAATTAGGATTTCTGGATCAAAAGATATCAGCATTTTCAATAATTTTGATGTTCAACTCCAAATGACACTCTAGAATGATTGTATAATTTAAATTTCTTCATCAAATTCTTTAACATTGAATATTAAAAATTTTAAACTTTGCTAATTTAACTTGCAAAATAAGTATTAGCCATTAAGATAACCAATATTTCAGTTGGCACAGTGGTGCTTGCCTGTGATCCCACCTATTCAGAAGGCTGAGACAGGAGGATCATGAGTTCAAGGCCAGATTAGGCAAATTAGGGAGAATCTGTCTCAAAATAAAAAGAACTAGGGATATAAGTCAGCATCCCCTATGTTCAGTCCCCAGTACTGAGAAAAAAAAAGTTTATTGGAAATTTTGTTTCTTCTTTCCAAGTATTGCACCCCCTAGTTTATACCATCATTAGAAGGTGACATATTAAATTGCTATACTCAAAATTACTTTATTTCTCCCTGATTTATTGTGGTCCTGCCATTTTTGGCAAACAGCTAGGTTCTTTTGTTTCTCTTTGTATTCAGTTGAAAGCTTTTAATTTTTCCTATCTTTTAAAAATTTATTTTTATATTGAATATATATAACAATAACATGCTTCCAAAGTCAAAACTACACCAAAATATCGGAATTGTCCTCCTTCTCTTATACTTTCTATTCTGTCCCCTCGCCCAATTCCGTGTGGATAATCAATTTCACTGTTTCCTGATTTACTTGTCTTATGTATCATTTTACTAAAATAAGCACCTTCGCTATACCTTACTTTTTATCTTTACTGCTCAAAAGTTGACATAGAATATATTTGCTTTTGTAACATCCTAATACATCCTGGAATGACTACAGATCAGTTAGTGAAAATCTTCATTTCTTTTTATTCTGAGTATTCCATTGTGTGTATCATAGTTTATCTGACTAGTCTTTTATATTTGGACATTTAGGTCATCTCTAATATTTTGCAATCCAAATAACAGGATAATGAAGAAGCTTCCATACATGACAATGTACATGTACTCTTCAAGGTATCTTCAATATACATTTCTGCAAGTGACAGCGCTAGACTGGAAGGTAAATGTTGAACATATCCACACCTATTTACTTAAGTATCATCTATGGTTACTTTTGTGCTTCAATGACAAGAGTTGGGTGGTCAGTTGCCAAATACAATATTTACTATCTGATATTTTGGAAAAGTTTACTCACCCCTTTTTATGGCTTGGGTCCCAGATGTCCCCCAAAATGACCTCATGCAGTCACAGGTGGGGCTTTTTCAGAGGTGGCTGGATTTAGGGTGTGTGATGCTGGGATGGATTCCTGGTGCAACGCTAGCATCAAGGGTGCTATGGTTAAGGATGTGAGTGCTGCCTGCCCTAAGTAGCTTGGATAAGACACAAAGGATTGAAAGAGCTGTGCTCATGCCTTGTTGCTTTGCTACCTTCCGTCCAGCCATGAACTGTTTCTTCTCTGTGACGTCCCTCTGCCATGTGCCACCCTGCCTTGGAGCCACCCCATTATGGACTGAAACCTCTACAAACTGTGAGCTAAATAAATTTTTCCTCCATTGACTTTGGGTGTTGGGTATTTTGTCTCAGCAACAAGAAAAGTAACTAACACATCCCTGTTCAGCTAGATACTTAAGATTAGCTTATATCTATAGAATTTTGGAGTTTTTGGGTTTTATAAACAGATCTGTCCTGTTGAAGCTGACAAACGGCATAATAGATGGGTCTAGAGCCCTTAGCTTGCATCTCCCAAAAATGCTGAAAATGCATCTCTTGTGTTGCTCTTGAGAAGTCTGATGCCAACTATTTTGATTAACAGACTGCATAATAAATTACCCTAAAAAAGGAAGGGCCATTTTGAATACAATTTGTTAAGCTTTGGGGTCAGGAATCAGGGAATGCACAACTGTATGATTCTGTTCCACATGACTTCTGGGGAGATCCCTTGGGCACAGAGCCAATGTCTGGGCTATAACCAAGCATTGATTTCACTCCATCAGCCAGGTCCTGTGAGGTCCTCTCCTTCTTCCTGCAGGCTCAGGACCTCTTTGTAGGAAGTGAAATATTTTCCATCACAGTGCAGAGCTTTACAGGTGAGTGTTCACAAAGGTCAGGTAGATAGATCAAGAATTCTTCTGATCTGGACTTGGAAATCCCAAAGCATCACACAGTCCATTGGTTACAAAATTCACTATGGCGAGCTTGGGTCAAAAAGAGCGATGAAGAATTGTGCCATATTTAACGTACTGCAACCTAATTTTCGTACCTTTTTTCTTTTGTGGTATTGATGATCAAACCAAAAGGCTTTTGCACTTAGCTATGTCTTCAACCCCTTTTTTATTGTTATTTTTTTTGAGATGGAGCCTAGTTAAGCTGCCCAGGCTGGGCTTGAACTTGTGACCCTCCTTTCTCAGCCTCCCAGAGTGCTGGGATTACAGTCATCCTTGATTCATTCTTCCATGCTGCAGCCAGTAATCATGAAGTCCTGTTTTAAAACAATTTGAATTTTTATCTGAAAGCCTTAGAAGCTATTATTGTTATATTTTATGATTATTGTTGTCAAATTATTTTAATAGTACGGCTCTCAAAGTTGGTTATTCTCTGGCACTTTCTCCAGGCAAAGGTGGAGCCTTCCATTGCGTACATGTACATGTTCTCGTTCCTAGAAAGTTTCTTGGATTGTAGCTTCAACACACATGGAACTTTTACAATACTGATGTTGTATACTCTTTCTTGTATTCAAATGACTTTCTAAAAGGAAAGCAAAACAGCACAAGTGTATGGGGGTTAGGATAAAAGTCACATTTTAGGAGTTTGGACTGTGAGTATGAGAAGCAACAGAAGAAAGAAGCAGGTGAAGGACAGGTTATGAGGGGCCATGGCACAATGGGTAGTAAAGGTTTTTCCCAACCTGCATATATTATCTTTACCCAATATACACAACTGAAGAGGGAAGGTTTGTCTTTGCTCACTATTTTATAGCTTTCAGTCCACGCTCAGCTGGCACCAAAGCAGAAATGTCGTGCTGGATGGGTGTGGCGGGGCAGATGCCCACTTTATGGTAGCCGGGATCAGATCAAGTTGGGAGGCTCATGGTGGAGAAGGGCAGCCCACAGTGACACCCCCGGAGCCTAACAGCACGCTCAGTGCCGAACATCAGCGGGTTTCTGTGCTGGCGAGTACCGTGCCTCCCAATCCCCTTACCTCTCCAGGAATCTCTAAACTCAGTCAAGTTGACAATTAGCTTACCCATCACACTACTGCAAGGGACATGGTTTAGAAGGAACAAGAGCACAGGACAGAGACAGACAGAAGGCTGGTGCACTAGTCTAGGTGAAAAGAGTGAAGAGAGACGATTTAAGAAGTCAATGACAGCACTTCATGATTATTGGGCGTGGCAGGGAGGAAAAGGCGGGAATCAAGCGTGACTCCCAGGTTTCTAAATTGGGCAAGTGGGAGACAGTAGTGCTAAACAGATTTTGCCACGCAGAGCTGCAGGCATCTCTAGGATACCCTGGTGGGCATTTGGGTCCATGGAACCCTGGGGGTGGCCCCCTGGGATTGGCTGATGTAGGTGGCAGATGGAGATGAAGTGGGTGAAGTGGCACAGGGAGAATTTGTGGGGTGAGATAAGCTGAAAACAGAATCCCAGAGACCAAGGAGCGGTTAAAGGGGTTAAGAGAGGAGTTGTCACCTCTCGTAGGCAAGGGAGTTTTTAAGAGTACAGTGAATGTGTGGCCAAATGCTTCCGAAAGTTCTAGTAATGCAAGGACTCAAAGAAGGGTCAGGGGCATTTAGGATCAAATAAACCCTAACGTGATGGGGTGATAGCCAGGGGTCATGGCATGAGAAGCTGATGAGGAGGGAGAGGGGCATGTAGTCAGCTTTCAAGACATCTGTGAAGGAAAATACAGAGGAAGTGCTATCGGGAGTGGAAATTTCTTCCTTTTTCTTTAGGACAGGCGAAGCTTGAATAGGTATAGATGATGCAGGAAAAAGACAAACAGGCAAGAGAAGTTAATAATTTGGGAGTAAGAATGAGTGAAAATGTTTGAAAAGTGTTCTGGGGGTGTGGAGGTGATGCCCAGGAGAGATGCTAAGCCCAGCGTACCTAAAGTAGTTAAATCCCAGAATGGTTTGTAACAGCCCAGCTCACATACTGAAATGACCTTGGTTTCCATTAACAGGGCAAACAAGTCAAGCAACATTTGCATTACTTTTGAGTGCACTCTTCTACTTAGGATGGAATCCGTGTTTACTCTTTCAATAGCGGGGGCTTAACAAATGGCACAAGAATAAACTAAAAACCTCTTCGGTGTCTTCTGACTACGTTAACACGATCAGACCATCGTCAGTACCCTGCGTAGAAGCCAGTGTCTTTTCAAGCATGAAAAATGTTCACAGAATTCATGGGTGAAAGGTGATGCTGTTTTTGGAGAATCAGCATTTCCTTTACCATAGGAGTTTAAAAATAGGAAGCTAAGAGAAGAGGTTGTTCTAAAGGTAGGCAGGCTGGCAGAAGACCGCAGCAGGAGGTGGCACGATCTGCTACACCATAAGGTGCCAAAAAGCAGTACAAAGCAGATGCAAGACCCGGATGTAGCTCAGTGGAGCCCTGCCGGCCTGCCTGGCAAGCACAAGGTCCTGAGTTCGATCCTCCGTACCAACAAACACAAACAACAGACACAAAGTATACTGGCCTAGGGTCGTTTAGCTTATCAACAGCCCTTAACGGGTGGTACTGTTTTCAGCCTTAATGTGGAGAAAAAGAACTATCTGCTCCAGTAAAAAGTGCTTCGCTGTCTTTAACTTGGCACCATCTCCTATATTTTACACATCTGGGAAAGGGATCAGTAAACAATGAAAAAAGGTACCGAGCCGGTAGACCTCGGCGACCCACCCTCTGCTCCTTAGTCCCAGCCGTTTCCCCAGGTCCGAGCTCGGTCTCTCCCGGGCTTCCTTTCCTCCCTAGAGGCCCCTCTTCTAGGAGCCTCTCCTCTGCTGGCTCAAGCGGAAGTAATCTCTCCCTCCTCATCCTCGCCAGGTCTGGCTATGGCTTGGCTTCGCACGGATCATCAGACTTGGTTGTTTACACGGCTGCTGCTTCTTCTAAATTCAGGGACAGAGTCCGCGACGCGGTACCCACACGCCGCCTGTCCAGCGCCGGACGCAGGCGCGGTGCGCAGAGCTGCTGAGTTCATTTGGAAAGCCACGCAGGACAGGATCCCGCTCTGCATTCCTTCCTTCCTACTCAAGAGCGCCGGGATCCGG
>NW_022900914.1:7126781-7145784 GCF_012274545.1 Fukomys damarensis | reverse complement strand
TCGCCCTTAACTAGCCGGGCCTTGGGATTAGGGAGACCGTCCCGCATTCTTAGCCACGTTAATCGATTAGCTCCCCTGCTTAGGCAGCCTTCGTGGCCAGCGCGAGGGCCACGAAAGACTACTGTAAGACACAACCAAGATTTGTTGTTGGGGTGCTGACAATTTGTCCATGAAGGTATGGATAGAGATACAAAGCCGCATTGGATTCTGTGTCTCTAGTCTTAGTCACTTCTGTTCTCTCTGGTTTTTCTCCAGTACAGGGAAATTGAAGCGGTGACTTGCTTGGTTTTGGGACAAAGCAGGAAGGTTAAAGAAATCTTGTAGGAGGAATTTGGAAGAGTTTTGAAGGCTCTTCTGTGTGACCCTTAAAGAAGTGAGGGAAAACCAATTTGAAAAGAGGAAGTTTCCTTTCTTCCCAATTAGAATAAGCTGCGCGACCGTTCACTGCTAAATCCTCAGGATGTGGCGTGGCTTGCAGCAGTCATGCAATAAATGCTTACTGCGTGAATGAATGAGCAAAGCAAGGTTTTGCTACGTTTTGTCCAGGGCATTATCAGTCATGTAATGTTAGGCATGGTTGATTGGTTTCTGCTCTCGCTCTTGCTCTCCTCCCTTCTCCCCCCACCATACTTTGATTCTTAGGGCCAACCACTCCTTTTATGAGGTTACTTGAGATCATCACATTTTGGTCCTTCTCTCATTGGCGTTTTTCTTGTTTTTGTTTTGTACTGGGAATCGAACTTAGGACCTTGTGCCTTCTAGGCAGGTGCCGTGCCCCTGAGCTACATCCCTGGCCCTTGTGTGTTTGTGTTTTGAAACAGGGTCTCGCTGTGTAGTTCAGGCTGGCCTTGAACTCACTAGGCAGCCCAGTCTGGGCTCAAACTCTCATTGGCTTTTTAGGGGAGGAGGGAGAGTGCTTTTGTCCAGAGAACTCTTTTTCATTTTTATCCTGGCTCTTGGATCTTAGATGTTTGTGTCTTTGCTGTCCTGTGAGGGCTGGAATTCTACCTGACCTCTGCTTTGTTGGACTCTCCAGCTCCATGCTGCTGCTTCAGTCCCCTGGGTTGCAGCGCCTGTTAGGTTACTTTGTCTGCCAAATTAAAACTTGACCTTTTATGAGTTCTCTGAGGATATTTATCGGACATAAGTGGAATTGCCTTTGAAGGGGGTTATGCCATCAAGGTAGTGCTGGCATGTGCTTGCCTTTTATTTTATGCCTTTGATACTAATTTCTCAGGGCCTTAGTTTGCTCATGTAAAAACAAGGGTAGTACTAACCCAAGATTTAAAAATAAATATTTTCATTAGTACGTGTTTGCAGTACATAGTGATTACATTTGTTGTTGCCAGTTGGAACATGTGTATAACACATCTTAATTCTTTTTACTCCTCTCCACACCATCTCTTTGTCCTTTTTCTATGTACAAAAGGGCTCTTTCTGCTTCCTATTATCTTTTTTTATTTTGCTCTTTTTTTGAGACAGGGTCTCACTGTGCACTTCAGGCTGGCCTTGAACTCACTACGCAGCCCATGCTGTCCCTGAACTTGCAGCAATCCTTCTGCCTTAGCCTTTCAAGTGCTTTGATTCATTTTGCTCTTTGCTTAGATATTGGATTTCTCATATAAGAGAAACCATGCCATTTAAGCTTGTGTGTCTGATTTATACCAATTAATATTATGGTCTCAAGGGGCATCCATTTTCCCACTAATTAAAATATACCCTGTTGTGTATAAATTCCACATTTTCTTTATTCATTCATTAGTTGATGCACATATAGGCCACTTCCAAGTTTTAGCTGTAATAAATTATGTTGCTATAAACAAGGGCGTGTATGTATCATTGTAAATTGGTGTCTTCAACTCAGGAAGATATCTAGAAGAAAATAGCTGGGTTGAATGGAATTTTTATTTTTGTTTTTTGAGGAATCTCCGTACTGATTTCCATAGTGGTTGTACTAGTTTACATTTGTACCGACAATGTAGAAGAATTTCTTTTTCTATGCAGCCTTGCCAGCATTTGTTACTATTTGATTTCTTGAAGATAGCCATTTTTTTTTTCTGGTGTAAGATGAAGTCTCAGTATTGTGTTAAGTTGCATTTCTCTAATGGCCAGAAATATTGAACATTTTTCCATATATTTGTCCTTCTGAGAAATGTCTATTCATTTCAATTGTGTGTGCTTTATTTTTTGGTACCTGGGATCGAACTCAGGACCTTGCGCTTGTGAGACAGGTTAGTAGCACCACTGAGCTAAATTCCTGTTCCTCAGTTGTCTGTTTTTTGATTGAGTCTTTTATTTTGGGCAGGTAAATCTTTTTTTTTTTTTTTTTTTTTTTTTTTTTTGGTACTGGAAATCGAATTTGGGACCTTGTGCCTATGAGGCAGGTGGTGGCACCACTGAGCTAAATTAAATCCCTGGTGGTGGTGGGAAATAATTTTTTTGACTTCTTTATATAGTCTTGATATTAGTCCTCTGAGGTGTAGCTGGCAAAGTTTTTACCTATTCTGTAGATTTGTTGGTTGTTGCCTTTGGTGCGCAGAAACTTTTACATTTGATATAATCTCATTTGTTGATTCTTTTTTCATTTTTTTGGTGCTGGGGATTGAATTTGGGACCTTGCACTTGTGAGGCAGGCGGCGGCACCACTGAGCTAAATCCCTGGGCTTCATTTGTTGATTCTTGTTATATCTTGCACATTTGGAATTATGTTCAGAAACTCTTTGCCTATGCAGTGACTTCAGGAGTTTTACCTATTTTAATTAATTAATTATTTTTTTTGTACTGGGGACTAAACTCAGGACCTTTCACTTGCAAGGCAGATGCAGTGCCACTGAGCTAAATTCCCAGCCCTTACCTATTTTATTGTCCAGCATATTATTTTTTTAATATTTAGATCTTTGATCCATTTTGACTTCAGTGCATGTGAGAGGTATGGGTCTAGAGTCAATCTTCTGCATCAGTTTATCTACATTTCCCAGGACCGTTTGCTAAAGGGGCGCTTCCTCCAGCTAGGTTTTTGGCCCCTCAAAGATCAGATGGCTGATTGGGGCTGTTTCTGCATCCTCTGTTCTGTTGCACTGATCTACTGTCTGTTGTGCCATACTGTTTTTATTACTGTAGCTTTGTACTATAACTTGAAATTCAGGATTGTGAGGCCTCCTTCTTTGCTGTTGTTGCCCAGGATTATTTTTGCTATTCTGGGTCTCTTCTGGTTTCATATGAATTTAGGATCATTTTCTTTAGTTTTTTGAGAAGTGCTGTTGATATTTTGTTTGGGACTGCATTAAATCTATATATCAATTTTGAAAGTATGGCCATTTTGACAACACTGGATCTGCCTATCCAGGAATAGGGATGACTTTGCATTTTCTGATGTCCTCTTTGGCCACCTTTTTCAGAGTATTGTAATTTTCACTATAGAGCTCTTCTGCTTTCTTGGTTAGGTTAATTTCTAATTATTCAATTTTTCTTGATGCTATTGTGAATAGTATTGTTTTCCCAATTCTTTCTTGATGGGTCATTATTGGTGTAATGAATGTCGTTGATTTTTGTGTGTTGATTTTATATCCAGCTACATTTAGTTATTCTAGGAGTCTTTTTTGGGGTCTTCTCTGTAAAGGATCATGTCATCTGCAAGAATAATTAAGATTTGGCATTGTATTGTAAGTCTTGAAGAAATAAGTTAATTTCTTCATTTTAATCCTGGGTACTTCAGGGTGCAACCAGCAGGCATCTGTCTACTAGTTCTCATTTAGAGGTGCTTAGGTTCTGCAGTTTAGAGGACTTTTTCCAGGCTTATGTGGTGATATTTTATTTATATTTATTTTAAAATTAACTTTTGGGTGTACAGCTTATATATGATAAAGTGCAAAGATTTTGTGTGTATTTTATTTATTTCTAATTCTTCAGGTTTAAACCTGTGGCATCTCGTCCTGGCTGTGTATGTGTACTGTCCAGCTTCAGGAGTGCCTTTCACATTGGAGCTCCTGTGCCTGGCAGCTCCTGGAGACACAGTTTGTATGGTTGTGTCCCACACCTCTGCAGATGGCTCAGAACCCACTTGCTTGTAAGATATTCAAACAGTACAGTCCTCTCTTCCCTAACAAACTGTAGTTATTAGTTCATTGTCCTCTTTCCATCCTTTTCCTTTATGAATTTTCATGTTTATAAAGTTAATATAGAAAAAAGCATTAATACTCCTGTACATTAATTGTCTGTCTTGGTCTGCATCTTTTTTCCCCCTAACATTACTTTTGAGATCTTTCCGTGTTGAAACATAGAGATGTGCTCAAGTTTTCTTCACTACATGATCTCATAGTATGTTATAGTTTTAATATAATATATTTAAGTCTTTCTCATTAAAGGACATTGCTTAATAAAGGTAGAATTGCTGGGTCAGAGGGTTGCACATTTAAATTATAATTGATTTAACCATGTTGCTACTTGCAGATATAGACCATTTATTTTTAACTGTTGAGCATATTCAATTGTAGATTTATTATTTTTAAAAAATTTTTTTTCCTCATTGAGTTTATGGGTACATTTTAGGTATACAGTACAGTTACATTCATCATTGGGATCTTGTACATTTACATGACAGGTCTTGGTTCTCATTTTTTTCCCTTGTCCCTGCCCTCCCTTCACCCCCTCCTCCCCTCCCCATTTACAAACACTTTATTTTCATTTTCTTCTATTTTTTTCTTTTCCCTTATTACCTTTCCCCTACCCTTCCCCCTTTCCCTACACCTTTAGCCCTTTTCTTCCTATTTCACATTGTCAATTATCTCATTAGAATCTTATGTATTATTATAATTTATTCACACCAGAGAATCAATTGTAGATTTAAATCAGAGTTTTTATCCTTTTGCTGAGGAACAGTTTGGTTTCTTTGAATGCTTGCTAATGCTTTGATGGATATATGTTGGAAATGCATTCCGCCAGTCTGAGACTTTTCCTTTCTCTTTGTTAACTGTGGCATTGAATTTTGATGCCAAATTTATGAAAAATTTCTCTTTTTTAAGTTGCTTGTGTTTGTGTTTGTGTGTGTCTAGTTTAAGAAAATTTTCTCTACCACAAGATATTTTCTAAAAGTTTAAAGTTTTGCTTTCCATACAGAACTTTATTTTTATGTATGGTAAAATGAAGAAGTATATAGTGTATTGGATGACCAGTTTTTCATTACTTTTTAAATAATTTTCTTAGTGTGGTAAAATATGCATAATACACAGTTTATCATTTCTGCCATTTTTGTTTTTGTTTTTTTGATACTTGGGATCGAGCTCAGGACCTTGCGCTTGCAAGGAAGAAGTGCCACCACTGAGCTAAATCTCCAGCTCTTGCATTTCTGCCATTTTTAAGAGTACAGCTCTGTGTTGTTGCAACTGTAGCCACTGTTCCTCTCCAAAACTTCACTTTTCCCAAACTAATCTCTATATCCATTTAACAGTGACTTCCCTAACTGTTAATCCTGACAATCCATTGTTCTGCTTTCTGTCTTTATCCATTTCTGTTCTAGGTAGCTCCTTTAAGTAGAATATTGCATTTATTCTTTTGTTTCTGGCTTATTTAGGGTAAGGATTAGGGTATATAGGTGTGTGCATCATGCTCAGCTCGTGTTTATTTATTAATTTATTTATCCATTGGCAAATGTGAATGATGCTGCTATGAACATTAGTATACATGTATCTATTTAAACTCCTCATTTCAGATTTCAGTTCTTTTGTGTATGCTCACAAAGGGAATTGTCAGTGATACTTTTTTTTTGTACCAGGGATCGAACTCGGGTCCTTGCACTTGCCAGGCAGGCGTCGGAACCGCTGAGCTAAATCCCCAGCAGTGATACGTTTTTTTAAAAACAATTATATATATAACTGAATAAAAATAGAGCAGTACAACTTTGACCAAAATGACTGAATAGTGCATGGTTCTGTTGTTGTATTTCCTTGTTGTTAGTATCTCTTACTAGTGTGTTAGGTTTATTACGATTGACGAACCCATATAGATATATTATTAACTAAAGCCCATAATTTATGTGATGTACAGTTCCATGGGTTTTGACAAATATGTACTGTCATATATCATCTGTGTCATTGCCTGACTCTACATGTACTGTCATTACAGAATCATAAATAATAATTTTAATGCTCTAAACATCTTTTATACTTCTCTTAATCATTTTTCCCTTCCCTCACTAAGCTCCTGGCAACCTTTGATCATTTTAATGTCTTGAGTTTTGCCTTTGCAAAATGTTTTAAGTTGGAGTTATATTGTGTATAGCTGTCTCACACTTGTTTCTTTTACTTGATAATATGCATTTAAGGTTCCTCTGCATCTTTTTGTGGCTTGATAACTCGTTTCTTTTTAGCACTGTATAGTATTCCATTGTATGGAAATGTTCATTCATTCACCTACTGTAGGACGTTTTGGTTGCTTCTAGGTTTTGTCAGGTCTGAGTTAGCTGCTACAATTCTTTTTTTGGTACCGGGGATTGAACTCAGGACCTTGAACTTGGGAGGCAGGCACGGCATCACTAATCTAAATCCCTGGTCCTGAAATGTTTTTGTGTGGACAGAATTTTTTAGCTCACTTGGGTAAATAGCACGATGCTAGATCATGTGCCCCAAATGTGTTTAGCTGTATAGGAAACTGCTGAATTGGCTTCTGATGTGAGTACCATTTTGGGTTCCCAGTAATAAACAATTTTTTTTCAAGTACCCTAAGTGTTCCTATAAAGTAAGTCTTTGTCAGACTGTTCTGTAAAATTCACCTTCATCTGGAGTGAATTCATATTCACTTGTTGCCTTTGTTAGAATTGTATCACATGGGTTTTGAAGTTTTGATTTACAGTCTCATCTTGAGAGTGAATGCTTTTAATTTTGTTTTTTACCTCTGAGCCCTCTTCTCTGTGTGGTGGTATTTCAAGTGTCCAGCTGACCTTTGGGACCCTAGTCTAGCATCATATATGGTAATGGTTGGTCAGGAGTTCTGTCCTTGGAGGTAATTGGACTTTTAGATCTAGTCACAGACTGTGTGGCTTGACTCAGTCCCTGGTCAGGGGTCTGTGTTTGTCCCTTCTTACTTTTCTAAGCCCAGAGCATTATTTAAGCCTGACATTCTAGGTAGACTGGCAGCTCTAGCCTCATCCCTGGCCTTCAACAGCGAGTCGGGCTCAGGTGCCTCCCTTGCTGTTCTCCACCCTCCCTTGCTTTCTGTCCTGAGCATGTACAGTACATAGCTGGCTCTGGACTTAGAATCCAGCAAGCTTACAGCTTTGTCCTGCTCACAGCTTTGTGTGTCAGTTGTTTCTCATCTAAAAGAAGGCTTATCATGTTTTTAGAGCCTTACTTTTTTTTTTTTTTTTGGTTTTTTGAGACAGGGTCTCACTCTGTAGTTGAGACTGACCTGGAACTCACTATGTAGCCCAGGCTGGTCACGAACTCACAGTGATCCTCCTGCCTCAGCCTCCGGAGTGCTGGGATTACAGGCGTGCGCCGTCATGCCCAGCTTGCCTTCGTTTTTTTTACTTTTATTTTAAAAATATTTTTTTGTGGAAAGGAAAACATCAAAGTATCTACTTATTAGCTACTTTAACTAGGAGACTTAATTGACCAGCCTTCTTTTTCAACATTATATTACTTATTGTCGTTGTCATTATTGTCATTGTTACTGTTATTATTTGTTGTTGCATCACCTGGGCCCTCGAGTCTAAATGTTGAGTATCAGTACAGATAATGGGCATTTTGATCTGTTTTCTGAATGGGGATGCTTCCAGGGTGTTTCTCTTAGAGGTGATGTGTCCTGAAGGTTTCTGGTAAATGTCTTTTGTCAATTAATAAACTTAAATTTGTTAATTTAAATACTACTACATTTTCTTTTGTTCTATTTTATTTTTATTTTTATTATTATTTTTTTTTTGTACCATGGATTGAACTTGGGACCTTCCGCTTGCATAGCAGGTGGCGGAACCACTAAGCTAAATCCCCAGGTTTCTGTTCTTGATATGTGTTTTTATTGGGTATTAAATTTTATCAAGGGCTCTTTTTAACTTTTTGCATTTTGTTGAAATTGTCACTTTTTCTGTTAATATGTTACAAGTAGGACACGCCTTTCTGTGTTGTAGTTACCTGAGAAACGGATTGTATATGATATACTTGTTAATAGTCTTTAAAGAAAATGCATTTTTATTTTGAATTTTTGTGTATTAACAATACTTTAGATAAAATACAACTGAAATACTGCGATAATAAAGTTTGGACTACATATCCTTGTAGCGACCTTGACTATAATTAAAAAATGCTCTATAATCTAAAAGTGCAGTGTGATAAAATAGTACCTGATAATATTAATAATGATAGCTAACATTTATCAGGGTATTATTTTGTGCCAGGCCTTGTGCTGAATGTATTATATGATTTATTTAATATTTGCCACAGCTGTACAAGTTTCTACTTAATTATTCAGCATTGGGTAGTAGAGTACAGTTCTTTTGTTTTTTATCAGAACCTAGAGAATGCTGTCAGATTAGTAAAAAGTAAATCTCTAGGTTTTATGTTTATTTTCATTGGCATTTCTTTAAATCTAAAAGAGAAGTATTAGAGGAAGGTACTTGAGCGTTTTCCTGCAATACGCAGGAAATTAATTCTTTTTCAAGACAGTTTGGCTAGTTTTAAGTGGGTGTTAGGGATGCTCTCAGCCTTCTCTAGCTGCTGCCTTCAATGGATATGCAGAGAATACCTGTCAGGCTTTGCTGGGGACTGAACTTGCACAAGAATTTTCAGTACCTGGATGATTTCATGTAATAGATAGGAGGGTTACATTTCCACAGCTTTCTCTCCCTTTACTTTAGTCTTTACTGTGACAGTTACTTAACCTCTGTCTGCAGACTTCATCCAACTCTGGAATACACTGTCTTCCTAGAAGAGTACAGACTAAAAGGACTTCTTGTTGTACTCTGTACAGACCCCATTAACTGCACCACAGTTTGGGACCTAACTTTTTTTTTTTAAATTCCTAAATGTGGCACAGTAGGAAAGAAGAAAATAGGCTTTGGAGGCACCTCATTGGCTAACTGCACAATTTACCAGATTAGTAATCTTAGGCCAAGTTATTTAACCACTTAGACTCTCAATTTCCTTATCTAGTATTTATAATCCCAGTTTGTTGTTTAAGCCTAGCATGGTTGTATCTTCTCATTTTTTGAGGCACCTCATTGGCTAACTGCACAAGTTACCAGATTAGTAATCTTAGGCCAAGTTATTTAACCACTTAGACTCTCAATTTCCTTATTCTAGTATTTATAATCCCAGTTTGTTCTTTAAGCCTAGCATGGTTGTATCTTCTCATTTTTTTTTTTTTTTTGAGTCAGGGTCTTGAGGGTAGCCTTGAGCTTGGTGTGTAGCTCTTGCTGTCCTCAGATAATTGATTCTCCTGCCTCAGCCTCCTGAATGCTAAGATTATAGGTGTGTGCTACCCCCCCTCGGTTTTTTTTTTGTTTTTTGTTTTTTGCGACAGGGTCTTACTGTGTAGTTAAGACTGATCTGGAACTCACTACGTAGCCCAGGCTGGTCTCGAACTCACAGTGATCCTCCTGCCTCAGCCTCCCGAGCGCTGGGGTTCTACAAGTATGCTCCACCACACCCGGCCCTGCCTTTTTTAAAAGCAGTAGTTTCTAAAGTGGGAGCCATGCAAAATGATACTTTAGGCAAGGTATACCAAGAAAACTTAAGCAATTAAGGCTTATTGCTGTTTTACTTTGCTCCATCTGTGTGTCTGATGACCTGCCTTTTTTGCAGTAGGCCAGTGAGTGTGAGGGGAGTGGGATGTGTGTAATGTGATAGGCCTTTGTCGTTTACTCAGGTTGAGTTAGAACATATTGCATTTCCCTCTGCCTAGTTTAATGGTCTTTCAGAAGATTATATTATCTGATTTGGGTGAAATGAATCTTGCTAAATAGAGGAATAGCTCAACAAACTTCACTTTGCAGTTTTTTTGCAAGATGCAGAGTCAACTGAAGTTTGAAGTAATAGTACAAACACACTTGAAGAGCAAGAAAACAAGCAGACTGGATACTTACACTCCTATTATGAGCTAGTCAGTGAAATGCAAAATGGAGAAACGATAATCTGATCAGTTGATGGAAGAATCAGTAAAAAATACCCTTATGATTATTAAAAATACTGAGTATATTGTGCCTTAAGATATTTGGCTGATGATATGAATGAGCTATTATCATTTGAGATAGTTAAAAATGAAGCATTCAGAATATGAAGACAAAGATTTTTTTTCGGTAATGGTTGCAGCTATATACTGATTGATCTACTACTTTAAAATTTTATTAAGCTTAACAAAAATCTTTTTTTTTGGTACCAGGGATTGAACTTAGGACCTTGTGCTTGTGAGGCAGGCAGCAGAGCCACTGAGCTAAATCCCTGGCCCTTAACAAAAAATCTTTTAAAATTTTATTTTGAGGTTTCTTATTTTAGAAGTAAAAGAAAAAAAAGCTACAAACTTTCTTGTTTCTTTTGGTACTGGAGATCGATCTTGGGTCCTTGCACTTGCAAGGCAGGTGGTGGAACCACTGAGCTAAACCTCTAGCCCAGCCATAAACTTTTGTTCTTCCTATTTTGGTAAAATGGCTGATACAAAGTAATTATGCATCCTTTGTTAGCAAATATTGTTGGAGTACTGTTTGAAGAAATTGCTGAATTATAGAGTTTGTGAGAGTTATGGTATATTTGGTTAAGGAACAGAGCTTATGGTAGTGGTTATATTGTTTCAATAATAAAATATATGGAGTACTGCCTTTCCCCAAAACCACAAAAGAGAAGATTTACCAAAAATATACTAAGAGTAAATGAGTTTCAATGAAGTAGGACATAAAAAGTGTAAAGAAGATTCAGCCTAATGAATAAAGCATACCCAGTAGGTTGGTGTCCGTCTGCAGTCACATGATTGTGCTTTCGTCTCCAGAGGTACTCACTTTTTTACATTTGGTGATTATCATGCCCAAGTACTTCTTTATACTTTGGCTCTATACATGTGAATTCCTAAGTAATATCTCGTATTCAAACCAGGGCTGGGGAGAGGTATAGGAAGTATGTAGGCCCTCAGTGTGAGGAGGCCCTCGTGCTCGGACTTACATGACTGAGAGTGATGCATCCTTTGGTTTACTTTGCTCCCTGTACTGTAGTCCCAATCTTGCTTATGTTAACCTGTGTACTTTTAAGCATTATGTAAATGGTATGTTTATTCTCTTGCAACTTTTTCACTTAATATTGTGAAACTACAGGTAGCTTTGTTGTATAATGCTTTATTGTGTGGTTGACTATACTACAATTTTATTTTCCTTTTTTGTTATCAGGGATCGAACTCAGGACCTTGTGGGTGCGACGCAGGAGGCAGCACCACTGAGCCAAATCCCTGACCCATCCCTCCTCTTCTTTTTTTTTTTTTTTTTTTTTTTTTTTTTTTTTTTTTTTTTTTTTTGTGGTGCTTGGATTGGATTGAACTCAGGGCCTCATACACGCTAGATAAAAGCCCCAGAACTGAGCTACATTCTTAGCCCACTTGCATTTCTTTATACTCTTAGCTGTGAATCCTTGAGTTGTGTGTGCACCTTTTTATGTTCTCCCTTTTTGTTTCTTCTGTGAATTTCCTGATCAGATCTTATGTCAGTGTTACTGCTTTGTGTTAGTGCTGTGTCTATTCTATATTCTGGTCATTTGGTTGTGTTAATTGCAGATCTCTTTTCCCAGTCTATGAGAAAAGTCTTGTCTTTCATTTTCTATTGGGTCTTTTGATGTATAATCTTTAAAAACAAATAAACTTATCAGTCTTTTTTGTTTGTTTGTTTAGAAACTCCTTCCTTAAAAATACATGTTAGTGCTGGGTGTGGTGGCATATGCCTGTAATACTAGCACTCAGGAGGCTGAGGCAGGAGGATTGCTGTGAGTTCAAGGCTAGCCTACGCTAAATAGTGAGACCCTGTCTCAAAAATCCTAAAAATAAAAAGTACACACACTGAGTCTGAGAAACGTGACTATCATGGAAACTAATGCACAGAGGTGCTCTTGTTTTATGCTGCCCACATCTAGTGGGAAATTCTACATAAGGTCTCCTCCAGTTGCCCTGGGATCTTGTAATTAACAAGTCCTGCTCATTTCCCAGCTAGCTTTATCACATCCTATTTCCTGTATCAATTCCATCACTCCCAAAAAGGAACCCTGCACCCATTTCCCTCCTGCCAACCTCTGGAAACCAGTGATTATTTTCTGTTGCTATAGATTTGCCTACCCTGGATATGTCATATAAACAGAATAGTATAATATGTAGCCTTTTGTGATTGAACTGTTTCATCATAATGTTTTCATAGTTCTTACATGTGAATACTGTTTTATGGCTGAATAGTACTCCATCATATATACACATTAGTTTGTGTGACTGTATTGTAGTTTGATCTTGGCATCATTCGTTGAAAAGACTGACTTTTGTTGAATGAATTGTCTTGGTATGTTTAAAAATCACCTGACCATAAGGATAAAGATGTGTTTATGGGCTCTCAATTCCATAATTCATATTAAATCCTTGTGCCAGTATTGTGCTATCTACTGTGGTATAGTAGTTTTCAATACATTCATGGATTTGATTTGCTTAATATTCTGTTGAGGTCATGAACATTTGTTGGTAATTTGTTTGTTTGTCCCCCTCCCTTCCCTTCCCCACTCCTCCTCTTCTTTGACCGGGTTTGTATTTCAGCCTGGCCTTTGTCTCACTATGCAGTTAGGCTGGCCTTGAGTTGGCAGTGATCTTCCTGCATCTCTAGCTCTCTCTCTCTTTTAAAATTTTATTTTGAGACAGTCTCCCTAGGTTGCCCAGGCTGTCCTTAAACTTGTGCTCTTCCTGCCTCAGCCTTCTTAGTGGCTGGGATTATAGATACATGCCACCATGCTGGCTCCATGGTATTTCTTTTAATGTTCATGTGTTTTGTAGTGATGTTTCCTCTTTCATTAGTGATATTGGTAGTTTATACCTTCTTTAGTTTTTAAATTTTTGTCTTACTTATCAATTTTATCCATCTTTTAAAAGAACCAGCATTTAGTTTCATTGATTTGTCTCTTTCTCTAAGCGAATTCTAGCTTAAATCCAGTATGGTCAGATAACATACCATGTTTGATATCTGTTCTCTTGAATTTGCTAATGTTTGTTTTATAGTCTAGGATATGGTCTTTGGTGCATGTTTCATGTGCAGTTGAGAAGAGCATGCACTTTTTCATTGTTGAGTACAGTGTTCTATAGATACCAGTTATCTCCTTGGTTGATGATATTGCTCAGTTCTTGCACATCCTTGTTATTTTTTTCTCTACCCCTTTCATTGGGTTGTTTCATACGTTTGCAGAGCACTTGGATTGTTTTGGCACATTCTACCTTTTATCTTGGAATCTTCTGATTAAAAAAATAATTGAAGACCTCAGGGTTCACTCTATGTCATAAAGTTGTCATTGTTGACAAATGCGCAGCATCGTGTATCCACCATTAGAGTGTTGTACACAATTGTTTCACTGCTGTAAAAATTCCTGTGTACTTCATATACTCAGCTCTTCCCCACTTCCCCCAAGCCTCTAGCATCCGCTGGTTAGTTTTGCTTTCTCTAGAAGGTCGTAAAATTAGGATCATGCAGTATGTAGCCTTTTTTAGACTGGCTTTTTGCACTTAGCAATATGCATTTAATCTTCCTCTATATCATTTCATGACTTGATACTCCATTCTTTTTATTGCTGAACAGAGTACTGCAGTTTATGCATTTACTGATTCAAGGGTGTTTTTGTTGTTTCCAGGTTTTGGCAACTAAAAATAAGGCTAGTATAAACATTTGGAAGCAGGTTTTGTCTAGACATAAATTTTCAATTCAGTTGAGTAAATACCTAGTAGTACAGTTTCTGAGTTACATGGTAGGACTGATTAGCTTTGTAAGAAACTGCCTGACGTTTCTTGGACGAATCTGTGCATTCTCACCAGTAACAGATGAGAGTTTCTTTGGCTGTTCCTCCTTGACCGCATTTGATATTGTCATTTTTTTTTTAATTTTAGCTATTGTAAAATAGGCATAAAATGGTATCTCTTTTTTGTTTTGTTATTTTCTAATAACAGACAGTACTGAAATGTTTTTCACATGCTTATTTATCATCTTTGGTGAGGCATTTGATCAGATATTTTGATAATTTTTTAATTGGGCTGTTTTCTTTTATTGAGTTTATTGGTACATTCTAGATATACAGTACAGTTATATTCATTACTGGGATCTTGTACCTTTACATGACAGGTCTTGGTTCTCATTTTTTCCCCTTGTCCCTGCCCTCCCTTCACCCACTCCTCCCCTCCCCATTTACAAATACTTTATTTCCATTTTTTTCATTTTCTCATATTTTTTTCTTTTCCCTTATTACCTTTCCCCTACCCTTCCCACTTTCCCTACAGCTTTAGCCCTTTTCTTCCCATTTCACAATGTCAGTTATCTCATTAGGATCTTGTGTACTATTAGTTTTTCACACCAGAGAAGCTATTCGGTATTTACACGTGTGACTTATTTATTTCACTTAGGAGTATATCCTCAATGTGTATCCATTTTCCTATGAATGACTCTTAATTTCTCATTTTTTATGGCTGAGTAGTATTCCATTTTGTAGAAAAACCACATCTTCTTTATCCAATCTCCAACTGATGGGCAAATGGGCTGTTTCCTTGTTTTAGCTATTACAAACTGTGCTGCTATAAACATAGGTGCGCATATGTCACTGTGGTATGATTCTTTTAATTCTTTTGGAAAGCTTTCTTTTTTTTAAATTGGGCTGTTTTCTTATTGAGTTCTTGTGTAATTTGAATACAAGTCTTTAAATCAGACATGTATTTTGAAAATACTGTATTTTATTTCACTCTAGGGTCTGTCTTTTTATTGTCTTAGTAGTTTCTTCTTCCGAGCAGTTAATTTTGATAAAATTCAGTGTAACAGTTTTTTGTGTCATGGATTATTGCCTCTGGCATTGTATCTAAAAATCCATTATTTTGTTTGGTTTTGGGTTCAGGACATTAAACAGCCTCTTCTAGAAACTTCTAGTTGTTTTAGCCTGTTTTAGATTTATGATATGTTGCTTACATTCTGATAAGTAGGACTCTGGCCTTTATACTTTGTGGATGAAGCCTGTGTTCTGAACCTTTAAATTAGGTGCAGTGAAGCTCCTGCCTGAGCAGGGTGATTACGACCCACTGAAGACTGACGTGTGTAAGCACAGCTTAGTGAGTCTGAGGATTAACTGTAGGGAAAAGGGGTGGAGCGTCCTGAGATCATAGAATTTTATTTGTTCATTAATACAGATGAATATTTTGACAGTTGAAATGGGAAAAAAGGGTGGATATGAGGAAGGAAATAGCAAGGTTTGAAATTAAAGTTAGCACGTGAAGGGAATGATAGGCATTATAGTGATCTGTAGATTATGTGGGCACGGTGACAGAAGTCAAGTGGAAGGAAGTAGATGTGCTTGCCTTGCTGAAAATGTTGATCTTCAGAGTCCTATCAGAATGACAAAGGCATATTAATTTGTGACAGTAGGGTTAGATCCTTGTTGGAACCACTAAAAGCATAAATTAGAAAAATGCAGATATTAGTACATGTAAAGCACTGGCCTAATCATTTATAATAGTCTTACTTTATATGTACCACATAAATTTGGGTTTTAAGTGATCTGAATTGTAAGCTTTGTTGAAATAAAGAGACATAATGTCTGACTCCTCCCAGTAGGTGACACTTAGACAGGAATTTGTGTGCAAACCAGGAGAGACTGGGAAGTGAGCTAGGGAAGGGAAGATAGCAGGCAAGGGGTTTCTTATCAAGTGCATTACCAGTGTGGGTAACTGGAACTTACTCCCACTGGGAAACCCTGCGAGCTGCTGTAAATGCATGTCTTTAGAGGAGGTGAGTAGCTGTAGAATTCATAAACCATCTTCATCAATCATTGGATGATTGATTATGTCTGTGGGATGATAGATCTCTGATATTTTAGCCTTGCCACAAAGGGAACTAAATAGACTTTAGAGATTAGAAAAAGCCCTTAGGTATGAAGAAGAGGAGGAGGAGGAGGAGGAAGAGATACAGAGAGGGAGAGGGAGGGGGAAGACAGGTAAATACTTACTATTTTTTTTTTTTTTTTTTTTTTTTTTTTTTTTTTTTTTTTTTTTTTGTTGTTGTTGTTGTTTTTTTGCAGTGGGAGTTGAACTTAGGGCCTCACGCTTGCCAGGCAGGCGCTGCACTGCTGAGCTGTATCTCTGGCCCATTTAGGGGATATTTTGATTTTCTCTTGAATACTTTGCCACACACTTCCAGTAACCTTAGCAACTCCAGTTCCTCCTCTTCCTTGTTTTTCTTTTAGTGGATTTAAGTCTGGTCTGGTTAAGGCCTCACTAGCCACATTGAAATCATATGCAACTTTGGTTCATTTTTTTATGGTGCTGGGGATTGAACCCAAGACCCAACTACTAGGCAAGCATTGTACCACTGAGCAACACTCCCAGCATCAACTCATTTTCTGTAGCTCATCATTTCTAAAATTTATTCAAGCAGTACATTAGAACTGGCTCTTTGGAAGATTAAATCATGAGTCATGAGAGAGTAACTCTGAATCAACAAATTTACCATCCTTATCCTTGGCCCCCAAGTGTAGCATTCCCAAGTCCATTCCAAGGTGTGTCTCCCAATTCATGTCGGTTCATATCAGAAGGTTCAGAAGCTATTTTGGTGAATCATTCCTTTCCACAGGCAGGGACAGTACCTCCCTGGTCCACCAGTGCCAAGACTTCACCCTAGTCCTTAGCTTAGTAATGATGGGGTAGCAATAGATCTTGTGAAGGATAAACATCTGAGATATATTTCAGAAGAAGCCTCTGTATGGTCTCTAGGTGAGAGAGACTGCTGTCTTGTAGCCAGAGGAAAACAGCTCTTTAATATTTTTTGTGTACATAGATTTTTCTCCCCTTATACAGAAAAATAGCCTCCCCACTGTCAGCATCCCCTACCAGAGTTACATGTTTGTTAGAATTGGTGAATGCCCATTGACACATCACCAAAGTCTACAGCTTATATTAAGGTTTATTCCCAGTGTTGTATGTTCTATGAATTTGGACAGATTGTATAGTAACATGAATTTGCCATTAGAGTATCATACAGAATAGTTTCACTGCATCCAATACTGTGCTCTGCTGCTTTATACCCCACTCCTCCCTCACAGCTCTCAGCAACCACTGGTCTTACTGTCTCCATAGTTTTTCCTTTTCTGAATGTCCTGTTGTTAAAACTATACAGTATGTAGTCTTTTCATTTTGCCTTCTTTCACTTAGTAATATGCATTTCCTCCACATCTTTTTAAAGATAAATTAGTAGCCGGGGATTTAGCTCAGCGGTTCAGTGGCCTGCCTTGCAAGCGCAAGGACCCAAGTTCAATCCCCGGTACCAAAAAAAAACAAAAAAAAAACAACTTTGTTAGTACACTTCTGACATACATAATGTTCACATTCATCAGAAGGAATTTGTACATGTACATAATATATCTTAATTCTTTTTCCCATTCTCTCTTCCTTCCATCTCCCTTTAGAAAAATTTGTTTCTATTGCTTTTCTTCCATATTTGATTGATTGATTGGTTGGTACTAGGGATTGAACCTTGGACCTTGTGCTTGTGAGGCAGGCAGTGGAACCACTGAGCTAAATCCCTGGCCCCCCAATTCTTTAAAAAAAATCCCTTTTCCCTCCTTTTCCTCCCCATCCCTGTCCCCTCCCTTCTTCCCCTTCCCATGAACATTTTCTTCCTATTTCCCAATATCTGTCATCCATTTTGGTCTTCATTTACGCTTTGGGTTTCTCACACAAGAGAAATAATGTGATATTTAAACATGTGTGTCTGATTTATTTCACTCAAAATTATGCTGTCAAGGTACATCTATTTATCTAAAAATTTCTTAAGTCCTTCCTTCTTTATGGCAATGTAGTACTCCAGTGGGGTATTGAGGTCCCACATTGTGATTGTCTGATTATTCATATGTATTAATGTGTGTTTTATATAGTTGGGTATGCTAGTATTTGATGAATATATGTTTATGATTGTTATCTCTTCCTCTTGGATTGTTCCCTTAACAAGTTTGTAGTGACCTTCTTTGTCTGTTTTGAAAAGACTGGTTTGAAATCCACTTTGTCTGTAAATAGAATAGCTGCCTTTGCATTTTCCAGGTTTTTGTTGCATTGAGTATTGTTTTCTACCCTTTAACTTTGTCTATGAATTTCTCTTGGAGTTAAATGTGTTTCTTATATGCAACATATTGTTGAATCTTGTTTCTTGACCCATTCTGCCAATCTGGTTCTTTTCATTGGTGAATTGAGACAATTCACACTGATGGTTATCACTGAGATGAACTGACTCATCCTTGTCATGTAATTTTCCCTTTGTTGGTCCCTTTTTTTCCCTTCTGTTTAATTGCATGCTTTGCCTGGTGGATTCATTCCACTGGGATTCATGGAATTTTTGTCTTTGTTATCTTTTTCTAAAATGTTCTTCAAAACTTTTTGGAGTGCTGGTTTGGTGGTCATGAACTTCTTCAAGTGTTCTTTATCATAGAAGTATCTTATTTCTCTATAAATTTTGAAAGATAATTTTGTGTGATACATCATCCTGAGTTGATCTTCACTCCAAGCTCTTCTTGACTTAATAAGGGTTTGTGTTGAGAAATCTGCTGTGATTCTGATTTTTTTTTATAGATGATTTGTTTCTTTTCCCTGATAGCTTTTAATATTCTTTTCTTGTGTTGAATTTCATGAATCTTGATTATTATACATCATGGTGTAGTTATTTTGTGATCATTGCTAATTGGTGTTCTGTATGCCTCAGTTCTCTATCAAAATCATTTTCCATGTTTGGGAAGTTTCCTGGTATTACTTCTGTGAACAGGTTTTTTTTTTTTTTTTGTTT
>NW_022900914.1:7099993-7124131 GCF_012274545.1 Fukomys damarensis | reverse complement strand
CATTTTCAATTTCACTGATTGTGATTGGGGTGTTTAAAATGTTTTTATCTTCTTCGTTCAACTTTGGTAATTCATAAGTATCTAGAAATCTGTCCATTTCTTCTGTGTTTTCCATTTTATTAGAGTACAGGTTCTCAAAGTAGGTGTTCATGATCCTCTGGATTTCTTTCGGATCTGTTGTGACTTCGCCTTTTTCATTCCTAATTGCATGGATCTGAGCCTTTTCTTTCCTTTTTTTGATAAGATTAGCTAAGGGTTTGTCAATTTTATTTATTCTTTCAAAAAACCAGCTCTTTGTTTCATTTATTTTTTGTATCGTTTTCTTAATTTCAATTGCATTGATTTCTGCTCGGATCTTTATAATTTCCTCTCTTGTTCGAGCTTTGGGTTTTTCTTGCTCTTGTTTTTCTGGTTTGGTTTTTTGAGACAGGGTCTCACTATGTAGTTGAGACTGACCTGGAACTTACTATGTATCCCAGGCTGGTCTCAAACTCACAGCAATCCTCCTGCCTCAACCTCCTGAGTGCTGGGATTACAGGCATGCACCATGTGAACAGGTTTTTTATGTTCTTTGTGCTGTCTTTTGATTTTTCATTGATTCCAATTAATCTTATGTTATTTATATCATCTAGCAGCTGTTGGATTAATTTTTTTGTAGTCCCTTGGTATTTTAAAGAATTCTTTTATTTGATTATGGCTAATTGCAAGCCTCTGTTCTAGATCTGATAGTCTGTCTTCACATGGGTTGATACTGCTGCCTATACTTTCAGTAGAATTTTTAATTTCCTGGATATCTATTTGAATCTGTTATATGGAATCCTGTTCTTTCCTATGTTGGGCATTCATGTTTTCCATCACTTGTCTAAGCTCTTCTGTTATTTTTGTTATCTGTGTCTACTCTACATTCACTAACCTAATCCTTCATTATGGTCATCATCTCTTTAGTTGTCTGTGTAAATTCTGATATTTTTTTAAGAGAGTCATTCATCTGCTTTGGTACTTCTACTGCTACCATTTCAGAAAGTTTAGCTGGGTGGGTTTAATTTCTTTTACCTCAGTGCCTCCTGGATTTTCCTTGAGTGAGCTGGAGTTCTAGGGTTGCTTCTTGTTCCCATGTTTCCTCATTTTCTAATTCTTTTGTTTCTTACATTGATGTTTATAAATTGCTATGATAAATGACTACTTTTCAGAGATGTCTTCTAATGGTAGCTGGGTTTTGGATTTCGAGTCTGTCCCAAGATTATGCCTCTTGAATTTATTAAGGATAAGAGATTGCTGCCTGTTTGGCCTAGCACCCAATTCTGTGGTACTGGACTGTTATTGTTTATCTCCCAGACTATCTCAGTTTTGACATACAAAGAAGAAAAATTCATCACAACAACTGTGTCACCTTGGTTAACATAGTTCAATCAGTAATATCAATAGCATCAAGCACAGTGTAGAAGATGACAAATTGTGATAACTTAATTTGCCGCTTTTAACCATAGGTACAAGATTTACAGTTATGTAACAAATCAGAAGCAAATCAGAAAATTATATACAGTATTCAGTCAATAGGACAATTTTACTCCCAGGGGAGAAAATTTAAAAGGGATAAGAGGAAGAAGTAGAGATACAAAAGAAGAGAAAGAGATTAGGAGCAAAGCTGAAGGATCCAAGCTTCGGGAAACTGGTGAAGAAGACAGGAAAGAATGAATGAAAGAACAAAACAAAATAAAACAGAAACTAAAAACAATGTCATACACATGAAAAAGTAAAGACAATTAAGAAAAAAAAAAAGAAAGAAAGAAAGAAAAAGAAATTAAGAGGGCCAGGGGTTTGGCCGAGTAGTTCCATCACCTGGTTTGCAAGCGCAAGGACCTGAGTTTGATCCCCCATACCAAAAAAAAAAAAAAAAAAAAAAAAAAAAAAAAAAAAAGGAAAGAATAAAAAAGATTGCACTGTGATTTCTAGTGTGGTTATCTTCTGGGTCTACAGTTTCAGGGTGTATCTGTACTGTCCTTGGTCGACAGAGGAGGTAGACAGAGCTCAGATCCCTAATGGATGATCCCAGAAAGCTTGAAGTAGGATTAGGGAGGGATTCTGATTCTGGTGCTTTCAACTCCACAAAGTGCAGGCTGATTCTGGCCACTGGTTGTAGGGTTAGGGCCTGAGTTTTTCAGCCTACCACACTCTGGAAGTCTCTTGCTGGCTTCACCTCCACTCCCTGCGGTTGTCCCTCACCCAGTCACTATAGGATTTCAACACTGGGAGCCCTGAGATGAAGCTAAGTCATGACTGCTCTGAACCCCAGATTCAGCTAGGCCCTCCCTAAAATGATGTCTGGCAAACTACCCTCTCCTGAGGACACAGAAGTCACTTGGACAAATCACTCACCAGCTGCTGCAGTGCACAGCATCCACTTCTGTGCTCCGCTGGTGCATTTCTCCATGGAGACCTCTGGAGTCACCTGCCTTCACTGTGTCTCTTTAGATTCTATCCTTCTCTCTCATGCCATGAGCTGGGAGCTAGGGTAAAAGTGCAGTTTTCCCTTTCCTTTTTCTGCAGTGCGGTCTGTTAATTTTCTGTATGGGGACCAGTTTTCTCTGCATATCCCTTCTGGGTCCTGGGATCCACTTTTCTCCCTCAAGTTGTTATTTTCTGGTGTCTGGATTCTTAATCTTAGCTTGATTTGTTGCTGTTTACCACTTCATCTTCCTGAGAGTCCTCTCTTCCAAGTCACTTATTTTATTTTATTTTTAATTAAAATTTTAAAAAATTTCTCTTAAATTTTTTTCTTCCGTGTCTTTTAATGGTTTGGTAGCTCATTTTATTTCAGTCCTTGAATAATATTCCATAGTCTGCATAAGCTCCAGTTTATCTGATTGATGAGCATATTGATTGTTTGCAGGGTATGGCAGTTATTAATAAAGCTGCTCTAAATATCTGTGTGTAGACTTTGTGTGCATGTAAGTTTTTACCTCCTTAGGGTAAGTGCTAAAGAATGTGATTTCTGGATTGTATGGTAACAGTATGTTTTGCTATATAAGAGGCTGTCAAACTGTCTCCCAAAAAGGCTCAACTATTTTGTATTCCTACCAGCAGTGAGTAGAGTTCTTGTTGCACATCTCCCCAGCACTTGCTGTCATCAGTGTTCTCTTTTTTTGGCCATTTTATTTATTTATTTTTTGGTTTATTTATTTATTTTTTTGAGATTAGGCTCCCTTGATGTAATTGAGACTGACCTGGAACTCACTATGTAACCCTGGCTTGTCTTGAACTCACAGTAATCCTCCTGCCTCAGTCTCCCAAGTGCTGGGATTACAGGCATGCGCCACCACGCCCGGCTTGGCATGTAGGTGTGTAGTGGTATCTCCTTGTTTTACTTTTCAGTTCCCTAATGACACTTGATGCAGTGCATTTTTAATGTGTTTATTTGTCGTTTATGTATCTCCTTTTGGAGAGCTATCTTTTCAGACCTTTTGCCCCCTTTTTTCGGTGAGATTGTTTTCTTTTATTGAATTTCTTTTCTATATTGAATAAGAGTCCTTTTTCAAGCAGAGGTTTTGCAAGTATTTTCTCCCAGTCTGTAGCTCGTTGTGTCATTTTCTTGATGGTGTCTTTTGCAGAGCAGAACTTTAAAATTTTGATGAAGCCTAGTTTATTAATTTTTTTCGTGGATCATGTCAGTGATGTTATATCTAGAAAGTCATGACCATACCCAAGGTCATATAGATTTTTGTCCTATGTTATATGAAGGAGTTGTATAGTTTTATGTTTTAAAATAAGGCCTATAGCTAGGTGTAGTGGCACACACCTTAATCCTAGCACTTGGGAGGCTGAGGCAGGAGATCCTTGTGAGTTTGAGGTAGCCTGGGCCACATAGTTCAAGGCCAGTCTGAACTTCATTGTGAAACTCTCTCAGAAAACAAAACAAAACAAAAAATGAGGCCTATGATCCATGGAGAATTAATTTTGGTGAAGGATGTAAGATGCATTTTTTTGTATCTATATGCATTTTTTTGTGTATGGATGTCCATTTCTTCCAGTACTATTTGTTGAAGACTGTCTTTTTTCCATTGAATTGCCTTTTTGGCAATATTTATGTAGGTCTTTTCATGGGTGCTTTGTCTCCTTCTGATTTGTCTGTTCTTTCACTAGTACCCCACTGCCTTGATCACTGTAGCATGATAGTAAATCTTGAAATTAGGTAGTATCAGTTTTCCAACTTTGTTTTTATTTAAAATAAAGAATTCACAATGTTTCATAAGCATACACAGTCTTTTGTTTCTAAATAAACTGTAGAATCAGTTTTTTTCAGTATCTACAAAATAACTTGCTTGGAGTTTGATTGGGATTGGATTGAATCTGTAGATCAAACAGGAAAGAACTGTCCTAGTGACACTATTTAATCTTTCTATTTATGAATGTGAAATATCTTTTAATTAGTTTTATTTTGATTTTTCATCAGAGATTTGTATTATTAATCTTATAATAATCTTACAGTATTTTAATCATATATTAATCATAATATTAATATTAATTAATATTAATCATATTAATCTTACATGTATTTTTCTAGGTTTATATCTGAGTGTTTAATTTTGGTGGTACAAATGTGGTATTATGTTTTAATTTTAATTTTTTAAATTATTTTTTAATCTTTTAATTTTAAATTCCACTTGTTCATTGCTAGTGTATAGGAAAGTGATAAAACTTTTGTATATTGTATTAACCTTCTATCCTATAACCTTGCCAGAATTGCTGATTAGTTCCAGAAAAAAATTTTTTTAGTTGGTTCTTTTGGACTTTCTTCATAGACAGTTGTGTTATCCTTGAACGAAGATAGTTTAATTTCTTGCCTCCCAATCTGTGTGCCTTTCATTTCCTTTTTCCTTCACATTTTTGACTTCTGTAGTTTTCTAGTACTGGCACTTGTCTTGACACTGCTGCCTTTACCCTGTAAATAAAGAGAACAAAGAGAAGAAAGAATAAAGAGAATAAAGACAAAGGAGAGGGAAAAGTTTGAGGGGTTTCTCCCACTCATTTTGTGATACAGTTCTCTTGAAGCAGAACTAGAGGGTTTCTCCTGGATTTTTCCATATGTACCACAGTGCTCAGTTTGAAGGTCTTGGCATTGTAGAGTTCAGGCCCCGAGATAAAAAAGGGGAAAATGGTAAACTTACCACCTGTTTAACAGTCTTTTAAATTCTACAGTCTTTCTTAATCTACCCACTTATGCTTACTCTTTTTTTTTTTTAATGCTTACCCTTTAGTGAAGCAGATAATTCCAGCATACATTCTATGCAGGTTTTATACTGGCATTCAGTGGTTAAAGTTGCTAAGTACTCATTCCATCCTCTCAGGATCTGGAACTTTGAATTTTTTATACCTTATTTCAGTCAGTAATTTGCCGCAGCTACCTTTTGCCCCCATGAGAGCAAGTCATTTTGCGGGCATTTCTTGTTAGGGAGTGTACAGTCAGCTGAAGGTGATTCTCCAGGAAAGAGTGAGAAATTGCAGCTCATAGCAGCTGGGGGATCTGCTAGAGGTCACTCTAGGGAAGGAGAATCTAGGCCTGTGGTACTGTTTTCTCACTTGCCTTTTCAGAAGGTGGACTAAATAAGCTATTTATTCATTTTAGTATGTGTGAGCTGCACTATTTCATTTCATGGATGTTCCATAACTTGTTTAAGCAGTTTCATAATGAATTTTCCTTTTTTCATGCCCCTCTTCTTTTCTTTCCTCCTTTTTTCTTCCCCTTTCCATTCCTACTGTTTCTCTTCTTTAAAAAACAACAACAAAAATTTTACCTGACACCCAAGACTCAGGGGAGGCTTAGTTTGCCTCACACTTCGAGGGGATTGAATCTGATCAGCTGGCTCCAAGGGAGAAGCATTTTGGTGCAAGGACCTGGTGGAGCAAAGCTGCTCAGTTCATGAGGCTGGGAAGCGGAGCAGGGGTAACAGTGCTAGAGGGGTAAGGGCCTTGACCATGTAATAGTTCCAAAAGTCACACTGCCACAGTCCAACCAGACACACCCAGAACTCTGCTTTCATCTCCTGGGTGGCTCTCAAGCCAGTCAAGTTGACAAAATTAAGTTTAACTCTCACTACTATCTGTTTCTTTCTATGCCTTTACACATTTTACTGGATCAAAGGTGGTATACATTTAAAAACTTTGGCCATTTATTATGATGTTGGCTGTTGGTTTTTCATAGATAGCCTTTATTAAGTTGAGATATAGACCATTTATTCCAATTTTTTGCAGGGTTTTTATCATGAATGGGTGTTGAATTTTGTCAAATGGTTTTTCTGCATCTATTGAGAGGATCATATGGTTTTTGTCCTTGACTTTGTTAATATAGTGTATTACATTTATTGACTTATGTATATTGAACCATCCTTGCATCACTGGAATAAATCCAACTTGGTCAGGATGTATGATCTTCTTGATGATCCTCTTTATTCTGTTTGTTAGTATCTTATTAAGGATTTTTGCATCTAAATTCATTAAGGAGATTGGCCTATAGTTCTATTTTTTTAGTTGCATCTTTCCCTGGTTTGGGAATCAAAGTGATACTTGCTTCCAGGAATGAATTTGGAAATATTGCTTCCCTTTCAATTTCATTGAAAAGCTTGAAGAGTAATGGCAGTAGTTCTTCTCTAAATGTCTTGTAAAATTCAGCAGTGAATCCATCAGGACCTGGGCTTTTCTTTGTTTGTAGATTTTTAATTACATTTTCAATTTCACTGATTGTACTTGGGGTGTTTAAAATGTTTTTTTCTTCTTTGTTCAACTTTGGTAATTCATAAGTATCTGGAAATCTATCCATTTCTTCTGTGTTTTCCATTTTATATGAGTAGAGGTTCTCAAAGTAGTTATTAATGATCCTCTGGATTTCTGTTGGATCTGTTGTGACTTTGCCTGTTTCATTCCTGATTGCATGGATCTGAGCTGTTTCTTTCCTTTTTTTGATAAGGTTAGCTAAGGGTTTATCAATTTTATTTATTCTTTCAAAAAACCAACTCTTCATTTATTTTTTTGTATCATTTTCTTAGTTTCCATTGCCCTGATTTCTGCTCTAATCTTTATAATTTCCTCTCTTCGAGCTTTCAGTTTGTCTTGCTCTTCTTTTTCTAGGAGCTAAAGATTAAACATTAGGTTCTTTATTTCAGCTCGCTCTGTTTTCCTAGTACAGGCATTTACTGCTATGAATTTCCCTCACAGAACTGCTTTCATTGTGTCCCATAGATTCCTGTATGTTGTATTGGCATTTTTATTTATTTGCAAAAACTGTCTGATTTCTTCTTTAATTTCCTCTGTGATCCATTGATTGTTCAGGAGAGTATTGTTCAATTTCCATGTGTTTGTGAAGTTCCTACGGTTTCTTATGCTATTGATCTCCAGCTTGATTGCACTATGATCTGATAATATACAGGGATAACTTCGATTCTTTTGCATTTATTCAAACTTGTTCTGTGAGCTAGTATGTGGTCTATCTTGGAGAATGACCCATGTGCAGCCAAAAAGAATGTATATTCTGATTTTGTGGGGTGGAACACTCTAAGGACCCAATTCAAAAATGGGCATCTGAATTGAACAGACATTTCTCAGACAAAGAAGTTAAAGCAGCAAGTAAATATATGAAAAAATGTTCCACATCACTTGTCATTCGAGAGATGCAGATGAAAACAACACTGAGGTTCCACCTTACTCCACAAAGAATGGTTGCTATTAAGAAATCACTCAATAACAAATGTTGGCGGGGTTGTGGGGAGAAAGGAACCCTTCTCCATTGTTGGTGGGAGTGCAGACTGGTGCAACCACTATGGAAATCAATATGGAGATACCTCAAAGAGCTTGGACTAGAGGTTCCATTTGACCCAGCCATCCCACTGCTGGGTATCTTTCCAAAAGAATTAAAAGAATTATACCAGAGTGATATATGCACACCCATTTTATAGCGGTATAACTTATAATAGCTAAAACTTGGAAGCAGCCCATTTGCCCATCAGTTGGCGATTGGATAAAGAAGATGTGGTTTTTTCTATAAAATGGAATACTATTCAGCCACAAGGAATGAGAAATTAGATTCATTCATTGGAAAATGGATACATTTTGAGGATATACTCCTAAGTGAAATAAATAAGTCATACATGTGTAAATACCAAATAGTTTCTCTGGTGTGAAAAACTATAATAGTACAGAAGATCCTAATGAGATAACTGACATTGTGAAATGGGAAGAAAAGGACTAAAGGTGTAGGGAAAGTGGGAACGGTAGGGGAAAGGTAATAAGGGAAAGAAAAAAATAGGAGAAAATGAAAAAGTGGAAATAAAATGTTTGTAAATGGGGAGGGGAGGAGTGGGTAAAGGGAGGGCAGGGGCAAGGGGAAAAAATGAGAAGTAAGACCTATCATGTAAAGGTACAAGATCCCAATAATGAATGCAACTGTACTATATACTTAAAATGTACCAATAAACTCAATGAAGAAAAAAAAAAACCTGGAAGATACCGCCAGCTGCCCTCCAAAATGCTTGTGTCTATTCTATATATATTCACCAACAGTCTGTCAGAGTATCTCTTTCCCTATTTCCTCTGAGCACACATATTTCAACATTTAAAAACTATCTCAAGTACAAATATAAAATATTCAGTATTTTATTTATATTATACTCAGTTTTCTAAAAACTGCCAAACAACACAGATACATTAAAACTCAAGGGAAAAAGCCACATATTACAAATATATTTTCAACTTCAGGTTTGTTTCTAATCTTTGCTTATATGTGTATGTGATGATTAAGTAATTGTTATTGCACCATAAATTGAATTTGTTTTATTTTTGTCACTTGACACATCATAAGCTGGGTGGTATGTACCCAGATTTTTTTTTCCCTTTGGGATTGGGTCTCAAGATACTGCCCAAGCTGACTTCAAATTGGACTCAAATGATCATCCTGCCTCACCTCCTGCGTGCCTGGACTAGCTTGGACCAGCTTCATGATTGTTTTTATTTCATTCATTCATTCATTTATTTTTGGTTTTTTTGAGACAGGGTCTCACTATGTAATTGAGACTGACCTGGAATTCACTATGTAGCCAAGGCTGGCCTCAAACTCACAGCGATCCTCCTGCCTCAGCCTCCAGAGTGCTGGGATTACAGGTGTGCGCCACTGCACCTGGCTTCACTTATTTATTTATTGGTACTGGGGATCAAACTCAGGCCCTTATGGTTGCAAGGTAGTTGGCAGAATCACTGAGCCAAATCCCCTGGCCCCGATTTTTAAAAGTTTTTAAATAGTTTTTAAAAGAACTAATTGTAGCCTTATGCGGTGGCTCCAAATTCTGGACAATTTTACAAACTTTAGAGAATATTATTATATGCATATAATTTTCTAAAGCAATTAAAATAGTAGATGTGTTATCTGAAGTGTTAGTATCAAATTCTGTAGTTGAATTATCTTAATTTTTTTTTTTGAGACAGGGTCTCACTGTGTAGTTGAGACTGATCTGGAACTCACTATGTAGCCCAGGCTGATCTTAAACTCACAGTGATCCTCCTGCCTCAGCCTCCTGAGTGCTAGGATTGTAGGCATGCACCACCACACCCGGCTGTCTTAATTATTTTTTTACAGTGAAATAAAGTTTCTGAAGTCAGTAAAGGGAAAATCTAAAATACATAAAAGTTTCTGAACAGAGATACTATCGGTGGAGAACAGCATACAGTTCTGAGGAATCTCAGATGACTAGTTCTTTTCTTTATATTGGAAATGATTACTTTTTATTAATTGAACCCAGGGCCATCGCATTGAGTACATCCCCAGCCCTTTTTTCATTTTTTTTTCTTTTTTCTTTTTTTTTTTGGTACCGGGTATTGAACTCGGGTTCTTGTGCTTGTGAGGCGGGTGGCAGAACCACTGAGCCAAATCCCTGGCCCCTTCATTTTTTATTTTGAGTCAAGGTCTCGCTAAGTCAGTAAGTTGCCCAGGCTGGGTTGAATTTTTAATCCTCCTGCTTCAGTCTCCTAGAGCGCTGAGAGTACAAGGTGTATGCCACCCTGCTGGGCTAGGGCCTGTATGTTTGCAGAAAAAAAGTATATATCCTTACACAGCCTGAACGTGTTGACCCTTTCAGAAGTCAGGGGAAGGGAGCTTGAGCAGGGGCTGAAGGTTAACTTTTTTCCTAATACTCTTCCTGGAGCTGGTGATTTGTGTATCATTGCATGTCTTATTTAGTACTGTATTCTGTCTCCCTCCATTTGTATTTTTAAACCTGGGAATTTTAAGAACAGAAACAAAATTAAAGCCCGGTTTATAATATAAGCAATTTTTTGGGCAGTGCTAGAGATTGAACCTAGGGCCTCACACATAGTAAGCATGCGCTCCACCTGACCTACGCCCCCATCTGTGACAGATTTTTAAATGCGTTTTTGTTCATTATAGGCTTATCAATGTGATAGGACCATTTCATTTGGTATCTCAGATCTCTTTGATATACATTTTTATGTGTTTTTTGATTCAGGTTTGTATTGTGTACTTCAAGATGCTCTGATTTTGTCCATTTAGATAATTATGTTTCTAAAGTGTGTAATTTGTACTTTATATTAGTTTTAGAAAGTCAAATGCTAAAAGAAAATAAACCAAATAGCATCCATCATCATTTATGGTTGTGATCTTCCCCATTACATTTATAAACTTCCCGCATAGTAGTCATAGTAAGTACCGAGTGAATTATTACATTTAGTTCTCTCACAAGAATGTAAGCTGGTGAGGATGTTTGTTCACATGCCTGCTAAAAACTGTTGATTAAATGTGACGTGAATGATTAGTGTCTGTCTAATTCTACTGTCATTTTAGCAGCGAGGAATGAATCTTAAGAGTGTTTGAAGCACTTGGATATGTGCTACATGTCTAATAATGAAATTGGAATCCAAATACATGTGGGATGATTGTTGTCATGTTGACAGTGGGGACATACTAACCTTATTGTAGCCAGATGTGTGCAGTAAGGCGACATTTGTTGTAATTCAATATTAATTATTGCTATGGGTCAGCTTCCCAAACTTTCTTAAAGGGGCTAGATTGTAAATATTTTAGACTTGTGGCCAAATGCTTTTTATGGCATCTGCTCCAGCCTTATAGTGTGAAAAGCAGTCTTAGACAATACAGAAATGGATTGGCATGGCTGTGTTCCAATAACACTTTATTTGTGAAAATAGATGGCAAGAGCTGGGCATGGTGGCGCACGCCTGTAATCCCAGCACTTGGGAGGCTGAGGCAGGAGGATTGCTGTGAGTTCGAAACCAGCCTGGGCTATGTAGTGAGTTCCAGGTCAGTCTTAACTACATAGTGAGACCCTGTCTCAACCCTCCTCTACGAAAGAAAAAAAAAAAAAGATGGCAAGATAGCTATGCCCAAGGTAGTGTAACTTGTATAGTTTGCTAGCCCCTGCTTTAGGTGATCTCTTGCCACCAGTGCCACTAGTAATGACACAGATGTGGGTCCTGAAATTGCATGGCAGTACTTGTAGTATGGTGATCCAGATGAGTTAGAGTGTATTTATATTGTTTTTCAAGATTAATCTGGAAATAAAAATAAAATATAGAAAACTGTCTTGAAGAATGTAGCAATCTCCAAGAATTCTTGTCCTTTTTTGAGAATAGATGATAAAAAGAAATAAAAGTACAGAAGCATATAATAAATGAGATATGTTATAAAAGACATTATGGTATACTGTTTCAATCTGTACTCATTTGAATTTATATTATTTAGTGAGAGACCAAGACTGGAGAGGAGTGAGCAAGCTTTTCAATACTATTTTTTCTTTATGGTTATATGCTACTGGTGCCATTCTCTTTTTTTTTTTTTTTTTTGTAAGAACCAGATTTTACTGGATTTTTGTTGGTTTTGATTACTTTTTCTTTGGCTTATTTTAGAATTTTTTTTTTTTTTTTTGAGACAGGGTTTTGCAGTGTAGTACAGGCTGGCCTCGCACTCACTGTGGACCCCAGACTGGCCTTGAACTCTGATACTCCTGTATCAGCCTCCGGAGTGCTGAGCTTACAGGCACGCACCACTATCTGTGTAGAATTCCTTTGACTTGGGATAAAGTATTAATTACATTGTATGTATTGAAGCCAGCTGGTAATATTTCAGTACTGGGGAAGGACCAGTCTTTTTCTGGTATTGAGGATTGAACACAGGGGCCTGTGTATATTAGGCAGGCGCTCTCCCATTGAGCTGCATGCCAAGTTGAAAGAAAGGGCCAGTCTTTATGATTAAAATATTAATTGTGAAATGTGAAGAATATTTTAACTGAACTTTTTATAACTTGGCATCTTGCTTTAATAGATGTGACATTCATGTAGTTGTCATTTAATTTGTGATCACAGCATATTTAAGAATCGTTTATAATAGTTTAATCTACAGTAATCATACTCGAGAATAATTTATAAAAGTTTAATCTACTTAAAAAATTACCTGGTTGATGTTAATTGTCTAGATTTTTTTTCTTCTTAGAGTACGACAAATTTCAGCTGAGGAGCTAAGAATATAGCTTAGTGGTAGAGTGCTTGCCTAGCATATGCAGGGCCCTGGGTTCAATCCCCAGTACCACTTAAATTTCATCTGAGCATGATGGCATACACCTGTAATCCCACCACTTAAGAGGCTGGGGCAGGAGAAACACTTCAACTTCAAGACCAGCCTGAACTACATAGTGTGACCCTGTCTCAAAAATTTTTTCTTGGCAGAAATTGTCATGAATTTTACATCAGTAGCATCCATATAATAGACTATTGTGTTCTAGCCTATTTCAAATAAAGAATGAAAATATGCATCTGCTTGCAGTTATGTAAGAAGTTTAATGAAAGTATTGGGATTCCACTGACCCACTTGTGAATTGTGTGCCCTTTTGCAAATTAGTACAGTTTTCTTTTCTAGATATCTGTTTCCTAATCTATGAAAAGGAGATGTACTAGTAATAATAATAGCATGTAGTTTTTCCATGATGCTTAAATAATAACTGAATGCATGCAAAGGTTATCTGTTTTTTCAATTTGAGACAGTGTCTCTGTGCTGTCCAAGCTGGTCTTGAGCTCCTGGGTTCAAGCTTTCTTCTCCCCTCAGCCTCTGGGTAGCTGGTACTACAGGTATTTGCCACCACACAGCTCAGTGCATGTACAATTTTAGCAAAATATTTGGCATAGCCTAAGTCTTCAACCTAAATGACTAAACCATGTGATAGAAAAGGTACATTTAGGAGCTCTTAGGATTTGGGGATGTTTGATATGAAAATAGAAGATCAATTTTCTTCTATTTTCATGGTGCATACCTATAATTCCAGCACTCAGTAGGCTAAGACAGGAGGATCGAAAGTTTGAAGCCAGTCTGGTCTACTCAGACCTTTCTCTCTCTCTCTGTCTCTGTCTGTCTCTGTCTGTCTCTGTCTGTCTGTCTGTCTGTCTGTCTCTCTCTCTCTCTCTCTCTCACACACACACGCAGATCTTACCTCTATCTTTTCTGTATAAGTGGACTAGTTATGTACTTCCTTGTAGCTTTTCCTCATATTAGTTCCTAAATTATATTTAGAAACATGTTTATGCACAACAGTGGTAGGATAAATCGTGTCTCAGTTAATCCAGAACCCTGCAGACAAAAATAATTAAGTTAGAAATAAGAGCCTCATATTGTACAGCAAATGTGCAAGACCATTTAGTATTGGCTGTAGACTTTGCAGAGATGGGAAGTGGATCTGAGAATGAAGGAAGATGGGAGGGCAGGGCAGGGAAGCGAAGTAAAAATGATTACGATGCGATGCGATATGTATACCAGTTTTCCAAGATGAATGTTAATTATTATGTATTGCAAACTTATTCTAATAAGAAGCTAAACTGTATTTTTAGAAGCTATCAAATAAAGGGACAATGCCTTGTCTTTATCTGTATCAGGTTCCCACTGTATTTTTACCAGTACTGTCTTAAAATGTACCCAGTCAGCCTGGCTTCCTGTACTTTACAACAGAACAATAAGCAACTTGATTGAATTGTTAAATTATACAGTGATTTATCGAGTCTTTTCTTTGTCTCTAGGATGATTGAGGAAGGTGGGAACAAGCGGAAGACCATGGCAGAGAAGAGGCAGCTGTTCATAGAAATGCGTGAGTTTCCAGTGCTCCTGGGGTCCTTGTTCCGGTGTGCAGAATGTTTTCTTTTACTATTCAAGTTAGCTTTAATCAGAAATTTAAGATCCTACAACACCTTGTATGCCATTGCTCAACAATACTGTGTTGACTTTCTGTAGATAGGTCATGCTGTTTTCAAATCTTTGTGCCTTTGCTAGTTCCACCGCCTCCACCTGTATCTGGTGGGCTGTTCCTAACTACCCTTCGGGGATTCAAGGGGTTGTTTCTCCATTTGATTTTTAGCATGGCAATGGTAGCAAATCTATGGCCTGCATTCTGTAGTGGGCTGTTTGTTATCACTGAAAGCTCTAAAAGGTTTGCTATCATTAATTTTGAATTTACTATTTTCTGGGCATTAACAAAACATAACCCATGATTTTACTCATGATGCTTACATTTTAGTAAGGTGAAGCAGATAAAATAGGGAGCCAAATAAATATTGAGAAGTGCTTGAGTGCCAAACCTAGGTTTGGGCATGTGAGAGAGTGTGACTCAGAAAGACATTTGGAATAGTCCTGCAAAAAGTTGGGTCTACTGCTTTTTGAATGTTATTTCTCTAACAGATAAACATCATACAGATGACCTTTTTTTTTTTTGGTACTGGGATCGAACTCAGGACCTTGCGCTTGAGAAGCAGGCGCAGTGCCACTGAGCTGAATCCCCGGCCAGATGATCTTTCTATAACAAACTGAAGGTATCAGAGTCTGGGAGATGTTGGGTGAGTGTGGCTTCTTGAATGTCCCATTTCTTCACAGAAAGATTCATACTGGTCTACTATTGGAAGGCCCTGTCCCTCATTCCAAACATCACCCCAACTCCAGTGTAATTACCTTCTGTGGATACCCAGTCACCTGTTGCTAGCCTTATCACTGTAGTGTTTATGTTGGTGTTTTGTTGATATTAGTGTTTCAGTTTTCTTTAGTTAGGTTTAATGGTTATACATTCTACTTGGGTAGGTAAGTATACCATTTTCATTGACAATTTTGATCTCCCTTTTGTAAACCTTACAGTCCTTTTTCTTAATTTAATGTATTAGTTGGGACCTCAGGTGTTATACTGAAGAGTAGGGAGAATGGTAGGCCTCCTTGTCTAGTTTTTTACTTTAAAGGTAATGCTTCTGATATTGTTAATGATTTTTGCTGTAGTTTTTTTTTTATTATCAGGTTAAGGAACTTCTTTTCCATTGTATGAAGAATCATTGTTATTTTCTTAAATCAGGAATGACATGATGCTCAAGAAGTTTTGGATTTTGTAGCTTTGGAGTAAGGACACTCATCAGTAGATAGCTTCTTTTTCTTTTTTTTTTTTTTTTTTTTTTTTTTTTTTTTTTATTTAATCTCCTTTGTTGCATAGTGGTGTAGCTATGCCAGCTTTCTTTTGGTTAACATGCTTGCTATAGTATAACTATTTTCATTGTTTTACTTTAGGATTTTCTGAATCCTTAATCTTCTGTAAACAACATGTTAGATTATTTTTTAAAAGTCAGTGTGACAATCTTTGCTTTTTTATCCTAGCCTTTTTTTGTGAATACTGATAAACTTCATTTTTTGCAGCTTATTTGCTGCTTCATTTTGGTCCTTTTTTCCTTTGTCTTTTAGGTGAATTGAGCTTTCTTCCGTCCACTGTTTCCCTTGACTTGGTTGTGAGTTTTTTTTTCTGTTCTTTTTGTGTTTACCTGGAATTTTTAACACCAATTAAAATGAAACCCAAAGTGCATTAATATTTATAACTTCAATCAAAGTAATATAAGACTATCAGAATGTTTTAAGGGTACTTCCTTTCTGAAATAGATGCTTTTTAGACCCACATACTGACTTGTCTTTTTTCCCTCTGTTTTTTGTAGTAGGTATGAAAGCCAGGACCTTCAAAATGGATTTGGTACTGACTACATCCTCAGCATCTTTTTCTGCTTTTTATTCTGAGACAGAAGTATTGCTAAGTTGCTAGGTTGCCCAGGCTGGGCTTGAGATTGCACTTCTCCTGCCTCAGCCTCCCATAGGCCTGCACCACTGTGGCTGGCAGACTTTGTCATTATTTTGTATAATTAATTTTTGTGACTACAGTCTATTTGTTTTTTATGTCTTTTTCTTGACATTTTTTTCTCTTAAATCTAGATAAATCTAAATCTAGATGGATCAGACATGTGTCTCCATCCTTTCCATTTATAGGATTTTTTTTCTTTTCCTTTTTTCCTGGTTCATCCATTGGGCGAGTCTCTGTGCAGCAGTCTCTGTTTTATTTTGCATCCTCCTATATGATGTGACCTGTGGCTTCATTCTGCTTCCTAGGATTTTTATTCCTGCTGCCAAGGAAAAAATAAGGATATCATTTATATTACTTATATGGATTAATATTCTTTTGAAAAAATTTTTTTCATATTAGAAATGTTTGTAAAAGCTTTCAGGCCATTTAGAAATGTTATATATTATATCTATGTCTATATGTACATTTTCTCTTGCTAATAACAATACCATAGACTGGGTAAATATAAAAGAAATTTACTTTGGCTCATGGTTCTGGACTCTTCCTGCTGACAGCATCTCAAAGTGGCTCAGGGCATCACATTGTGGGAGAGAGAGAGTGCCTGTGTGTGTCCTGTTGTCCCTCTTGGTAAAACGCTCAGCATTCTGTTGTGGGGTTGGACCCGGGTGACCCCATCTAACCCTAATCACCTCCCAGGGGTTCCGCCTGTAAATATTATGGTCAGAGTTACTTTTTACCTATTATGACTTCGTAAAAGGGATTAAAGTCTAACATAAGTTGGAGGGGACGGACGGGCTGTATTGAAACTGTAGCAATTTACTAGATCTGTAGTCTTTGCTCTCATTTCTCCTCTTTCTTCACCTTTTCCTCAGTTAGTCCTTTGACAGTACCCTCCTATCTTCCCTTGATTCACTGAGCAACTCCACCAGATCCTTTGGCTCCTAGGAACACAGTTCTGAATCCATTGCCCTACAAAGAGGGCTAAATCATGTACTCTTATGCATGGGAAAAGAAGCTACCTTCCCCACAACGTGGATACATATGTACATATATCCATATATACATATGTCCATTCATTCATTCAATTCATTCTTCCTTTTTTGTAGTCCTGGGGATTGAACCCAAGGCCTTCACACTTTTTTTTTTTTGTTACTGGGGATCGAATTCAGGATCTTGTGCTTATGAGGCAGGCGCGGTGCCACTGAGCTAAATCCCCAGCCCTCACACTTTTGAGACAAGGTCTCACTAAGTTGTAAACTGCTTGGGCTAGGCTTGAACTTGGATCTTCCTGCCTCAGTCTCCCAGTGTTGGGATTACAGAATCCCATGACTTTTATCTTCTCCCACTGTCAGCCTTTCTTTGCTGGTGTCCAAAATTATATCTGTACAGTACTTTGTCTAACTCTTTGATTTCATATAGCAGATCTGAGTTTTTGTTTTTTTTTTGGTACCGGGGATTGAACTCAGGCCTTTGTGCCTGTGAGACAGGTGTTAGAACAACTGATCTAAATCCCCAGCTAGATCCGAGTTTTTTGTACCAGCAGCATAGAGCTTATTTTCATGTGTTTATTCACCCCATGGATACTTTAGGTGCTAAGCTTTATTACTTCCTAGTTTTAGGCATATAATGGTGAGCATCAATAACAACAAAATTAGGCTTTATCTTTATGGAACTTAGTCTCCTGGGAATATAAACAGGAATGATAGGGCAGTAGGAGTCATGATGAAGTCCAGAGGGATCTGGGAGAAGTGATGTCCAGGCCGAGTCAGCTGGTGTGAGGTAAAAGAAGAGATGGGGCACAAGTACCTACAAGGTCCAGAGATAAGAGGGCTTGACACTTTCTGGTGATTATGTGTAGTCCAGAATGACTGGAGTTGAGTATAAGGTGAAATTTGAAAGAAATGCATGAACCAAATTTTCAGTTGAGCTGGATAGCCCTTGATTTCCTGAATCTAGCTTGATCATAAGACTTTCTTGGGGCTCTTGTCAAAAAAGAAGATTCCAAGTAGGCATTGTGGCACATTCCTGTAATCTTAGCATTTTGGGAGGCTGAGGATAGAGGATTGCAAGTTCAAGCCCAGCAATCTAGTGACTTAGATGAGACTTTTGGAAAACTAAGACAAAACAATTCCAGATGTCTTCCTAAAGTGTTTTTTATTGTTTTGTTTGAGACAGGATCTCACTCTGTAGTCCAGATTGGTCTCAAACTCACTATATAACCCTGGCTGGCTTCAAATTGAATCCTTCTGCCTCAGCCTCACATATGAGTAGGCCACCATGCCTGGCTTCCCTGGAAACTTTGATTCAGGAAGGAGGTCTGGAGTAGGGCCTGAACATTCTGCATGGTTAACATAATGCTCAAGTGGTGCTTATGATCGATCACATGATGCTAATGGAGATTCCAGTGTTTGCAGCTAGAAGATTTTGCTTATCTTTCCACCTTCTCCTGTCGTACCCACCGCCCATACTGGCTCTTTCTAACTCACTATTATGTGTTATTATATTGCCTTTCTTATTGAAATGCTTTGAAGTTGATTTGGTTTCCACGGTTGTCATTGCCTAAGAACTTGTCGTTCCCTAAGAACTCCTCCCCTACCCTGAAATTGAAAGAGGTATTTGCAGTGTACTAAAATCCAGCTGAGGTTGCACATTTCCTCAACATTTTTATAGACTAGAATTGCATTTTATTTAGTGGAAAGATAGTTTGATGAAAATCAGCTGAAAATTAGCTTCAGGTTGATACCTCCAATGAGAAAAGTGTTGTGGAGTCTTGGGAAGAGTGGCTTTTTATAGGTACTTCAGTGCTGTTCTAAAGATTTTTCTTTGCTGCTAGCGAGGCATTTCTCATAGGAGTTAAAGCTTCTGATTCAAGCAGATACAATAAAATCTTTGTATTTGTCACTTTACTTTTTTGGTGGGATTTGGTTATTATATGTAACATTCATTGCCTACTCCCATGAATGAGGAGAAAGTTATCCTTTTTTGTCCTGCCCCATCTGCTTCCTACACTTCTTGGGTACCCAGAATCTTGATCTTGTTCCCGTTAAGTTATAGAGCATTCCTGAATTCTCCGACTGAGTCTAGAATTCTGCCTTTGTGTTTAGTCAGTACCTTTTGTACTCTTTCTACTTTTTTTTTTTTTTTTTAGCCTTGCAAATGCAAGGTCCTGAGTTCAATCCCTGGTATAAAAAAAAAAAGAAAGAAACTGGATGTTTTAATATTATGCTGTGGTAGTGCTAGAAGTCATATTCTTGCTATCCTGAGAGTTTATTGTTTCTTTTTGTTGTAGTTGTCTTTATGGTTTGTTTAGCGCCTTTTTTCTTTTTTCTTTTTTTTTTTTTTTTTTTTTGGTACTGGGTATCAAACTTGGGATCTTATGCTTGTGAGGCAGGTGGCAGAACCACTGAGCTAAATCCCCGGCCCTGTATTATTTCTTTAAAAAGCTTTAAAAAGATTTAGTTTAGTGGTGCTACATTGCCTGGCAAGTGCAAAGTTCTGAGTTTGATTCCTGGTACCCAAAAAAAAAAAAAAAAGCTTAAAAGATATTGTGTGGCATTAATATTAAATGACATTTCACTGTTTCTTATAATGCTGTGAAGACTAATCAGTTCTATTTCAGAAGCTCTAAAGGGATAGCATAATCATTTTTGTATGTATGTATGTAGAGATGGGTTTTGCTGTATTGCCCAGCCTGGCCTCAAACTCATGGCCTCAAGCCAGCCTCCTGCCTCAGCCTCCTGAATAGCTGGGATTACAAGTTTGTGACACCATGCCCGGCTCATAATCATTTCACTTTCTTCACTGAGAGCATTCTATTTTTATTTGCCAGACTACAATATTTTAAATCAGTTCTTCTTGTATAGGGGAAGTAGAGGTTTAGAATCCATAAGTTGAAAATTCAAAATCTGAGATGCTCTGAAATCTGAAACACTTCTGGTCCCAAGCATTTTAGGTAAGGAATACTCAATGTGTATTTAAAAAGCCAAGGCTAGCCTACTGGGAGTGAGTGAGGAGTCTCCTTGTAGGAACCTAGAAAGATAGCTTTTCCAGAAGAAGGGAAACATGAGATATTTTAGAACCTGACTGGTGGAATGTTGGCACTACAGTTTTTAATAAAGTCATTATTTATTTTCAGGACAGGTTTTGCTGTATTGTCCAGGCTGGCCTTAAGCTTGTGTTTCTCCTGCTGCAGCCTCCTGAGTAGCTGGGATTGCAGGCATGTACCACCATACCCAGTTTAGACATGTAAGAGTGTGAATCCTGGTGTGGTGGTGCATGCCTGCAATCCCAGTACTGAGGAGAGTCTGAGGCAGGAGGTTCATAAGTTCAAGCCCAGCCTGGACAATTTAGTGAGACCCTGCCTACAAACATCAAATAGGTTTAGGGATCTGGTTCAGTGCTAAGGCATTAGATTCAATCCCTAGTTTAACAAAACAAAACATTATTACAGGCAGAATTCCCTAGTAACTCAGAATCCTGTGCCATCCTACTGGTATCTGTATGTTTTCTCATTGTTTTGATTGATTGATTGATTGTACTGGAAATTGAATTCAGGGCCTTGCACTTCCCAGGCAGGTGCTGTGCTTTTGAGCTACATCCCTGGCCCTCTCACTTGTTTTAGAGTAATGCATTTTCACAGGAACAATGGCTAAGAAACGCAGAGCAACATTCTTGCCACATACCTGAAACTCCAGTGTAGAGATCTCTGGCAAACTGAGTTTCTTTTTTTCCTAAACTAGTTTAGCTTTACATTTGTGCTATTTACTGTTTCATCTTTTGTAGTACCCAAATATGTCTCTTGACTGTACCAAAGAAAGATGCTGAAGAGAGTGTATAAACTAGGTGCACTGCCTTTTCTTAGAATTACGCCTCCACTAGCAAACGTGACCTAATAAATAGCCTGCAATGTGATCTCGCATTAGCAAATTTTGTTTATTAATTGGGGATGGATCTCTTATTTTCTAGCTGTTTTCATTCGTTTTATCAGAATTTCCAATTAAAATATTTCATACTGAATAAATGTTTAGACATTAAAATTAACTGTAGTGATTTAATGGCAGGTTATTTATTAAATTCATTTGAGGGCCAGGTATTTAGCTCAGTGGTTCTGGCGCCTGCCTCGCAAGTGCAAGGACCTGAGATTGATCCCTGGTACCAAGAAAAAAAAATTCATTTGAACATTTATTAGTGTTCTTCCTTTAAACAGTTTGGTTTTTGACTAATACTTAATGGTTCCAATTTAAAATACTTAGGGTGAGAGTAATATACTTAGAAACCAAGCCAATAAAAGAAAGTAGGAATATATTTAATAAGAGAAGAGTGAAAAACCTATGTATGTTATTCTAAATGCTACAAAACATTGTTGAAAGAAATTAAGGAAGACCTAAAGATATCCTGTCTTAATAGATTGGAAGACTTAACATTGTTAAGATGGTGATATTCCCTAATCTGATTCACAGGTTCAATACAGTCCTCATAAAAGGCCTACCTGGCTTCTTTGCAGAATGGTTGAACTGGTCCTAAACTTCATGTGGAAACTCTAGACCAAGAACAGTAAAAGCAGTCTTGAAAGAGGGAACAAAGCCAGGGGAAAAAGTTTGTTTTTGGGGTGATGGAAATATTGTAAATTGATTGTGGCAATGAATATACGGCTGTATATAGATTAATTGAATTTTATACTTTTAGGGGCAGGTTGTAGAGTACATGCATTGTATTTTAATAAAGCTTATGTTAAAAATAAGTAGAATTATACAATACATAGAAGGGCAGAAGTTCTGTGACAACCAGGTGGTAGAGGAAATCATTTTAATTATGACATTAGGGTAAAGGTTGAAGTGAAATATTTTGGTCCAGAAACGTTACTTTCACAAAAACCTGGAAAAAGATCTTTCCTTTCTTCTTTCTATACTGTGAAAGGAATAGAAATGAGAGAGACCTGTAAACGTTAGTAAAAAATTTGTGCCAATTCATTTTCCCCTTACTGAGTCAAGTACCTGCCATATCTTAAAAGGGAAGCATAAATGAATGTGAAACTCACACTGGGGACCATAGCTGTCTAAGGTGACCTTAAAATTTAAGGAGACTTTATTTATACTAAATTCTAAAATGAGGACAAAGCTTGATTTATAGACTCATGAAATTTCAGTCTTTGTTCTTGTTGAGTGACTGCATCCTACCCTTCGACAGTCGTTTATTTTGTTTGTATACTTTGTTGGTCTAGACTTAGAATGGCATCCAGTGCTGATATTTTTTCTTTTGATATACTGTTGATGAAACCCAGGGACTCATGCGTACAATGTACGTACTCTGCACTCCCATTGCTGACCTCTTGACTTCATTGGAACAAGTAGGAGCTCAGAGTGTGAATCATCTGAAGGTTGCACACTTACGTGTTTGGCTGTTGGTGCTGCCTTGTGGTTATGGACGTACTTCATCTGCATATGAGCCTCTCCATGTTGGTAGTCTGCACATCCTCACAGTGTGTCTGGGTGCCCAGAGCAAGCATCCCGAAAGAGTGGGAACAGGGGCAGCTGGCAGCCTTTTTTTATCACTTGTCTCTAGAAGTCATGCATTGTCATTTCTGCCAAGGCATCACAGTATCCTGTTCGGATTCGAGTGATGAAAAATGATTTTAGTGCTTAATAGAGAGGAACATTATATTAGAGGAGCATACAAGTGCCGGGAGGTAGGCCGCCCCGATCCACCACGGGAAGGAGAACCATGCCTGCTCGCGACCCAGCAGCCATCGCTCAAGCTCTGGGAGGTAGGCCGGCCCGATCCACCGCGGAAAGGAGAACCACGCCTGCTCCTGACCCAGCAGCCATTGCTCAAGCGCTGGGAAGGCAGCTGCGCGGGCGCCCCTGAACCCCCATAACCACCCCCCGCCCGCCTGCACTCTCAGACCTCCTGACTGTGCAAGTCTTTGGACCCACTCTGCAGAGGCAGAGGTGGTCATCAAGGGTATTTTTCTGAGTTCCCAACTTGATGAACATCTTTAAAGAAAGGGCGTGGGAAACCTGTAATAGAACGTTGCGGAGTTCAACCATTCAGAAGGTTGGGGAACTCAATCTGGGCCTTGCAGCCCGAGGTCAGTCAGCGTCATGGGGTTCAGCCATCAGCTAACTGAGATCAGGGGTCTTGCATCCTCGCTCTGTCTGAGCCATTAAATGGTAAATACACTATATTGAAATTTTGTTCACTGCAGACATGTTCTGGACTGCTTCTTGATTTCAATTTAATTCAAATGATTTAAGGGTGATAGACTAGTGACTACCACAGGTAGTCAGTGTCCAAGTTGTGCTTGATCTTAATGTGTTGCTGATTGTATCAGTTGGGGTAAAGCATTGCCGTTGATTTGATGAGCTGTTTTCTCTGATGTTATGAAGATGAGAATGTCCGTGGGTCATTAGAGACACAGAAGCTAGGGTGCAACTATATCAGGAAGATTTGGGTGATAATCCAGAGATTAAACCAAGGACAGTCCGACAACAAAAATTACAATGAGAAAACACTTAAACAAGACACGAGGACAGACTTCCAGTTCACCAATGGCAAACAGTAGGGCAAATGAGGATGAAAAGGCCGATAGTGAACCACCAGGACACCCTGAACTCAAAGCACAGAAAGTAACAAAACAGATCAATCAGGCTCTAGAAAAATTCAAAACAGAAATAATTTCCCAGATAACCATAGAGATGGTGAGCAAAATGGAAGTCGTGATTCAACTCTAGAGCAGAAACTGACAAAAAAATAGATGAGCTCAGGACCATGATAGAAGCCATGAAGGCCCAGCATAAGAAAGAAATGGAAAAAATAAACGCCCAACATAGGAAAGAAATGGAATCCATAAAACAGATTCAAACAGATATCCAGGAGATTAAACACTCTGTTGAAAATATACGCAACATAATAAAAGAATGTGAAGATAGGCTCTCAGATATAGAAGATAAGATTGCAGTCAGTGACCATGAAAAGAGTGGTCTCTTAAAAA
>NW_022900914.1:7075731-7099381 GCF_012274545.1 Fukomys damarensis | reverse complement strand
GAGGTCATATCTACGTGGGTTTGATTACAGAAACTAATATAGTATTCTCTAAATAATGAAAAAGGAATAAGATAAAACTATAAGAGCGAGAAGCAATTTAAATGTGTTCGGGGACCATTTTCATCTCCAGAATTAAGGATTATTTTGATGTTACATCATTGCCTTTTCTCTTTTACTTTCCTTTTTAGTTTTATGTTAGGATTCCCTATTTTTGATGTTCATGCAGAGATTTCTTTAACTGAAATACCGAATAGTTTCTTTGGTGTGAAAAACTATAATAGTACACAGGATCCTAATGAGACAATTAATAATGTGAAATAGTAAGTAAAGGGCTAAAGGTGTAAGGAAAGTGGGAAGGGTGGGGGAAGGGTAATAAGGGAGAGGAAAAAAATATGAGAAACTGAAAAAATGGAAATAAAGTGTTTGTAAATGGGGAGGGGAGGAGGGGGTGAAGGGAGGGCAGGGACAAGGGGAAAAATGCGAATCAAGACCTATTATGTGAAGGTACAGAATCCCAATGATGAATGTAATTGTATTGTATACCTAGATTGTACCAATAACCTCAATAAAAAGAAAAAAAAAGAAATCTATATTAGAGGAGCATAAAACACTGTGGTGGAGATAATGCTGTGGAAGGGAACCTCATTGTACTGATAAGGAAGGACATTGAGATTGAGAAGAAATATACAGCACAGCCACAGTCATGTTCTATTCTATGGCCAGGCTAAGGCTGGAATTTAGCATTTTAGACTTTAGGTTTGGGTCTTTCCTACTCTACCTATTTCCTGATCTCTTGGTCATTCACTCAGTTACCTATGCTTGCCATGTATTATAAACAAGTGACTTGGGACATGAGTGTTCGTGCCATCAGAGTTTTCTTAGCCCAGTAGATGTGATGATAATAGGCAAAGCTGTTGGCAGAGTCCTGTGTATAGTGGGCCCCAGAAGGTGCTTCCTGACCCTTCCTTTTTCCAGTTTGGTTTTTATCAGAGGGCCTACTTGACTGTTGAATAGGGAACCACACTTCCTAGCATATAGAAATTAAATGGCAAATCCAATTGAAAATTTTTATTTGCCCTTTTTCAGGTGCTCAGAATTTTGATGTCATCCGACTCTCAACTTACAGAACAGCTTGCAAATTACGATTTGTACAAAAACGATGCAATCGTAAGTCATTTCTTTTCATTTCTGTGATGGCAGTTTTTAGGCCTCTTACTATTATAAAATAAAATATTTCAATCTCATTTATGTCACATTCTTATGTTAATTGAATTTTTTGGTTTCAATTATTTATTCAGATATAAACTTTATAATGGAAAGAATTTGTCATTTTAATCCCTTATCCTTAAAATTTTAACAAATTCAGTAATACAACTTGTTTTGAGACAGGCATGATGTTAATGTTAAGTGGGAGAATTGATTTTTTTCCTTGTTATATTAATGAAATGTTTTATACAAAATTAATATAATTAGTTTCTGGCAGAAAAGAAAATATGTCTTGATAAAGACATTTTAAGAATTTATTTTCTTGATTAAATTTAATACAACATAAATCAACCTTTTCTAACAGTAATTGCTATCATATGGATTATGACCTAGTATGTGTGTATGTACACATATGTAGTAATTTCCACAAAGATGAACTCACTTATGTCATAATTATAATGCTTTTCTTTTTTTTTTTTCATTAAGTTTATTGGTACATTTAAGGTAATAAATACAGTTACATTCATCATTGGGATCTTGTACCTTAACATGATGTATCTTGGTTCTTATTTTTTCCCCATTCCCCTGCCCGCCCTTCACCCCCTTTATCCTTCCCTATTTACAAAGACTTTGTTTCTATTTTTTCCTTTTTTCTTTTCCCTTATTTCCTTTCCCCAGCCATTCCCACTTCCCTTTCTCCTTTAGACATTTTCTTCCTATTTCACACCATCAGTTAATATTTGAACCTTATTTACACTTTTAATTTTTCACAACAGAGAAACTATTCAGTATTTACTCAAGCGTGTCCTATTTATTTCACTTGAGTATGGCCTCATTGTGCATCCATTTAGCTGTAAGTGTCTCTAGTTTCTCATTTTTTATGGCTGAGTAGTACTCCATTTTATAGAAAAACCGCATCTTCTTTATCCAGTCTCCAGTTGATGAGAAGTTAGGCTGTTTCCAAGTTTTAGCTATTACGAACTGTGCCACTGTAAACATGGGTACGCATATATTGCTATGGTATGGTTCTTTCAATTCTTTTGGGAAAATACCTAACACAAGGATAGCTGGGTCAAATGGGACCTTTAATCCTAGTTTTTTGAGATATTTCCGTATTGATTTCAACATTGGTTGCATCAGTCTGCACTCCCACCAACAATGGAGAAGGGTTAAGGGTTCCTTTCTCCTCACAGCCCTGCCAACATTTTGTTATTGGTTGATTTTTTTTTTTTTTTATACTGGGGATTTATACCAGGTCCTTGCTGCTTGCAAGGCAGGTGGCGGAACCACTGAGCTAAATCCCTGGGCCTTGGTTGATTTCTTGATAGCAGCCATTCTTTCTGAGGCAAGGTGGAATCTCAGTGTTGTTTTCATCTGCATCTCTTGAATGACCAGTAATGTAGAACATTTTTTCATGTATTTATTTGCTGCTTTTCCTTTTTTGTCTGAGAAATGTCTGTTCATTTCAGATGCCTATTTTTGAATCGGGTCTTTATATTTGGGGAAGTCTGATTTTTTTTTTTGAATTCTTTATATGTTCTAGATAGTAGTCCTTTATCTGAGGAGCAGCTGGTAAAATTTTTTTCCTACATTGTAGGTTGTCTTTTAGCTTTGCTGGTGGTTTCTCTTGCACTGCAGAAGCTTTTTTTTTTTTTTTTTTTTTTTTTCCTGGGGATGGAACTTGGGCCCTTGTGCTTGCAAGTCAGGTGGCGGAACTACTGAGAAGCTTTTTAATAGGATGAGATCTTAGTTGTTGATTCTTCATGTAAGTTCCTGTGCTACTGAGTATTTGTTCATAGTCTTTTCCTATGCCAGTGTCTTTGAGAGTTCTATCTAATTCATCTTCCAGCAAGTTTAGTCTTTCTGTTTTGATATTTAGATCTTTAATCCACTTGGATTTTAGTTTAGCGCATAGTGAAAGATAGGGGGGTCTAGTTTTAATCTTTGGCAAGTTGAAAGCCAGTTTTTCAAACACCATTTATTAAAGAGGCTGTCTTTCCTCTGTTGAGGATGGTTGGCTCCTTTGTCAAAGTAGAGGTAGCTGAGTATGTCTAGAGTTGTTTCTGCATCTTCTAATCTATTCCATTGATCCTTGGTTCTCTTCTTTGCCAGTACCATGCTGTTTTTATCACAGTGGCTTTGCAGTATAGTTTCAAGTTGGGGATTGTGATACCCTCTGTCCTGTGTCTGTTGCCTAGAATGACTTTTACTATTCTAGGTCTCTTCTGGTTCCAAATGAATTTTTGGATTATTTTCTCAAGTTCTGTGAAATATACTGTTCAGATTTCAGTTGAGATTGCATTAAATCTGTGTAGCAGTTTTGGAAGTATGGCTATTTTCACTATATTGCTTCTTCCTATCCAGGAGCAAGGGATATCTTTCCATTTTCTGATATCCTCTTTATCTCTTCTTTCAGAGTGCTGTAGTTTTCAGTGTAGAGGTCTTTTATCTCCTTCATTAGACTGATTCCTAAATATTTCTTTTTTGGGGGGATCCTATTGTGACAGGAATTGTTTCCCTCATTTCTCTCTCAGTGAGTCTGTTATTTGTGTAGAAGAAGGCTATTGATTTTTAAAAACAAGTTTTGGGGTTTTTCTTTGTGGGGGCGGTACCGGGGATTGAACTTGGGCCCTTGCACTGGTGAGGCATGAGGCAAAACCTCTAAGCCAAATTCCCTGTTCCTTGGCTCTTGATTTTTGAGTGTTGACCTTGTATCCAGGTACTCTACTGAATCTGTCACTTAGGTTTAGAAGTCTTTTGGCAGAGTTTTTTGGGTCATCTATGTAGAGTATCATATCAGCAAATAATGACAGTTTAACTTCTTCTTTTCCTACTTTTATTCCTTTTATTTCTTTCTCTTGTCTAGTTGCTGTGCCTGTTTCTAGAACTATGTTGAACAGGAGTAGTGATAGTGGACATCCTTGTCTTGTTCCTGATTTTAGCATGAAGGTTTTCAGTTTTTGACCATTTAGTATGATGTTGGCTGTTGTTTTTTCATAGATAGCCTTTATCAAGTTGAGATAAAGACCATCTATTCCAATGTTCTGCAGGGTTTCTTTCATCATGAATGGGTGTTGAATTTGTCAAATGCTTTTTGCATCTATTGAGATGATCATATGGTTTTTGCCCTTGACTTTGTTAATATAGTGTGTTACATCTATTGATTTATGTATTTTGAACCATCCTTGCATCCGTGGGATAAATCCAACTTGGTCAGGGTATATAATATTTTGATGACCCCCTCTGTATTCTCTTTGTCAGTATCTTATTGAGGATTTTTGCATGTATGTTTATTAGGGAGATTGGTCTGTAGTTCTCATTTTTGGTTGGATCTTTCCCTGGTTTTGGAATCAAAGTAACACTTGTTTCCATGAATGAATTTTGAAGTATTGTTTCCCTTTCAATTTCATTGAAGAATTTAAAGAGTAGTGACAGTAGTGCTTCTCTGAGTGTCTTGTAGAACCAGGGATTTAGCTCAGTGGTGCTGCTGCCTGCCTTGGAAGCACCAAGTCCTGAGTTCAATCCCTAGTATAACAGCAACAAAAAAAATGTCTTGTAGAATTTAGCAGTAAAGCCATCAGGACCGGGGCTTTTCTTTGTTGGTAATGTTTTAATTACATTTTCAATTTCACTGAATGTAATTGGAGTGTCTAGACTTTTTATATCTTCTTCATTCAACTTTGGAAACCCATATTTATGTAGGAAATTCATATGTCCATTTTTCATTTTACTAGAGTACAGGTTTTCGAAGTAGGTATTTATGATCCTCTGGATTTCTGCTGGATCTGTTGTGACTTCACCTTTTTCATTCTGAATGGCATGAATTTGAGCCTTTTCTTTCCTTTTTTTGATAAATCTTCAATTTGTTGATTTTTTTATTGTTCTCTTAATCTCCATATCATTAATTTGTGCTCATCTTTATAATTTCCTCCTTTGTACAAGCTTTCAGTTTGTCTTGTTCTTCTTTTTCTAGGAGCTAAAGATTAAACATTAGGTTGTTTATTTGAGCTCGATCTGTTTTCCTATACAGGCATTTACTGCTATGAATTTCCCTTGTAGAACTGCTTTCATTGTGTCCCATAGATTCTGCTATGTTGTATTGGCATTATCATTTAATTGTAGGCACTGTTTAATTTCTTCTGTGAACCATGGGTTGTTCAGCAGGGTGTTACTCAATTTCCATGTGTTTGTGAAATTCTTGTGGTTTTTTATGCTATTGATCTCTAGTTTAATTGCATTATGATCTGATAATATACAGGGGATAACTTCAGTTCCTTTGCAGTTACTTAAGCATGTTGTATGAGCTAGCATGTGATCTATTTCAGAGAATGACCTGTGTGCAGTGGAAAAGAATGTATATTTTGATTTTGTGGGATGGAACACTCTGTAGACATCTACTAAGTCCATTTGTTCAAAGGCTTGGTTCAGTTATGTTATTTCGTTGTTGATTTTTTTGTCTAGATGATCTGTCTGTTTATGACAGTGGAGTATTGAGGTTCCCCCCTATAATTGTATTAGTGCTTATTTCACTTTTCATATCCATTAATATTTGTTTTGTATAGTTGGGGGCATTAGTATTTGGTGCATATATATTTATGATTGTCATCTCTTCCTTTTATTGTTCCCTTTACAAGGATATAGTGGCCTTCTTTCTCTCTCTTAGTTTTGGTTTGAAATCTACTTTGTCTGTAAATAAGACAGCTACCCCTGCTTTTTTCTGGGCTTCTGTCATATAGAGAACTGTTTTCCATCCTATTACTCTCAGTCTATGAGTTTCTTTGTGAATTAAGTGGGTTTCTTGTATACAGACTATTGTTGGATCTTGTTTCTTGACCCATTCTGCCAGTCTATTTCTTTTGATTGGTGAATTGAGACCATTAAAATTGTGGTTATAATGGATTGACTTTTCATTGTCATGTTACTTTCCTGTTGTTGGCTCTTTTATTTTTTATCCCCCACCTTTTGATTTCTTCCCTTGCCTGGTGTATTTGCTCTGTTGGGCCTTTTGGAGTTGTGACCTTCATTATTTTTTTCCATGATATTGTTTAGAATTGTTTGGAAGGCTAGTTTGGTGTTCATGAAATTTCTCAAGTGTTCTTTTTCATGGAAGTATCTGGTTTCCCCATCATTTTTGAAAGATTGTTTTGCAGGATACATCAGTCTAAGTTGGTTGTTTTCTCTTAGGGCTTGAAATACCTCACTCCAGGCTTTCCTTGACTTGAGGGTTTGTATTGAAAAGTCTGCTGTGATTCTGATGGGCTATCCTTTGCATGTGATTTGTTTCTTTTCTCTTACTGCTTGCAGTATTTTGTTCTTCTGTTGGGTTTCTGGGATCTTGATTATTATATGTCTAGGTGTAGATTTTTTTTTTGATTTTGGCTAGTTGGGGTTCTATATACCTCAATTACCTGAATGTCAAATTCTTCCCCTCTGTTTGGGAAGTTTTCTGTCATTAATTCTGTGAACGGTTTTTTATGTCATTTGTACTTTCTCCTGCTATTTCATGGATTCCTATCAGTCTTATATTATTCTTGTTCTCATTGTCTAGGAGCTGCTGGATCGATTTCTCATGATCCCTTACTGTTTTTAAGAGCTATCTCTTCTCATGGTCACTGACTGCAATCCTATCTTCTGTATCTGATATTTTATCTTCACATTCACTCATTGTGCTGTGAATGCTTTCAATAGAGTTTTTAATCTTCTGGATATTTTTTGAATCTGTTTCATGGATTCCATTTCTTTGCTATGTTATTCATTTATGGTTTTCATTTCTTTCCTATGCTGGGCATTCGTGATTTCCATCATGGTCCTGAGTTCATTTATTTATTTTTTAATCTGTTTCTTTTCTGGAGTTCCTAATCATGTCTTTCATTCTGCTTACCACCTCTGGATATCTGAAAAATTATTTCTGTTTTAAATTTTTAGTGCCTCATTCATCTGTTTTTTTATTACCTGTTCGGGGTGTCCAGATGGTTGACTGTCAGATGTTTCCACCTCATTTCCCCCAGAATTTACGTTTGGTGAGCTGGAAGTCTGTGTTTGTGACTTGTTTAAATGTCTTCTCATTTCTGTTTTTGTTGTTGGTAATGTCCTTGGTTTAATTCCTGGCTTAATATTTCGATCTTCCAGATATAGCTGGTCTTTAGATTTTGGGTTTCTAATTGCTCTGAGACATTCTCATTTTCATAATACCAGGAGGGATAGACAACTGATTAGATCAATCGTAGCATCTTAACCCAAGCAATACAATCAGCAACAACAGTAGCATCATACACAGTTTAGAAAATGACAATTTGTGGTAGTTATTAATTTATCACTTTTCACCACGTGAATTAAATCAAAATTGAGGACCAGCCCAAAATATGTTCATAGTGAATAAACTCTTCGATATAGCAATTTTAGCCTTTGAGGTGAGGTGGGCATTTGGAAGGAGTTGGGGATGGAGTGATAGATAGAATAGGGAAAGGTTAGAAGTGAGGCCAGATGACACAGGAAGATCACACAAACTCTAGGAAGCTGTTAAAGAAAAGAGAAGACAGAACACAATATACACAAGAACAGAACAAACTAACAGCAATAGGGAGGTAGAAACTAATCACTTTTTTTTAAAACAAATGACAATCAAGAGAAGGAAAAAGAGAGGAAAAGAAAAAGAAATAAAGAAATTGGAAGTGGGACAAGAACAGGAACAAAAGGGAGAGAAATGAAGAACAAGGTGGGAGAGAGAAAAGAAAAAAGTGAATAAAAAGGAAAAAATTTTGAGAAAAGAGAAAGAAATTTTTAAAATGATTAAAGATAAAGAGAAAACTATTACTTTGAAAATAAAAAATGGGGCAGGGATTTAGCTCCATGGTTCCACTGCCTGCCTCGCAAGCAGAAGATCTTGAGTTCAATCCCTGGCATCCAAAAAAAAAAAAAAAAAAAAGAGGGCCTCCTTCAGGGTATGCCTCTGCTGACACTATAGACTGTGTGGGCAGGAGTGTGCAGATAAGTTAATTGTTCTCAGTAAGCCCCAGCAGCTGTCCCCTGAGGTTCAGGCTGATTTTTGGCTGCAAGGACCAGGTTGAGATAACCAATCTCCTGCTGGGTTGAACTCTGCAAGGTTGTACTACAGGTTTCAGCTGCCCTTCCCCTGAAGATAGTCCAGGTTTCAATGGGTGGGGCTCTTCCTTCCAACTTACCAAGTACAGTGGTCTGGTGTGCCTTTATTGCAGAGATTTTCTTTACTTTTCCAGTGGGCTTCAATTTCCATCTAGGAGCCTCAGGACCTCTTTCTATTGTTGGCAGGTTTGGGGTGGTGGTGGTGGTGGTGGTGGTGGTGGTGCATCCAGGGACTTTGTTGGCACCCCAGAGCTGTGTTGGTGTTTGTGCAGCTGGGCTCCTCCGCTGCTCTGCGCCGAAGGGGTGGGCTCACTGGATGGTTGCATGCTGTTTATAATGCTTTTCTTGTATGGGTGTTTATGTACACTCCTGTAAGTGAGAATCTATAATGGAAAGAACATTATGAATTGAAAGACCTAAGAATTGAAAACTTCAATTTTATTGTTTTTGTTGGTACCAGGGATTGAACTTGGATCCTTGCGCTTGCAAGGCAGGCCACTGAACCACTGAGCTAAATCCCCGGTGATTTTAGACTGAGTTTTGCCATTTATTATACATAAATGACTTGGGCAGGTCACATTACATTTGATAATTTCTACCACTTACAAATCCTAGCTTGAAGTTCTCTCCAAGAGTTTGTCCTGTCATCTTATATTAAAGTCACAATTCTTTCTTCAGTGATTTCTCAAAGTGTTGTTTTTCATATTATGGGATGTGACCCATTAATGTGTCATGAAATCATTTTGGTGGTTGTAGCCATAATTTAAAGTGTGTGATGCAAAAGATAGAAAGAAAATAAAAAATACTAGAATGCAGCATATGCTAGTAGAGAAAAATGTTTTCTGAAACTTTTGTCTTATATATCTAGATATGTATGTGTGATGATTTAAATACGTTTCTATGGATTGTAGCCAAAACATTGGGAAACCACAGTGTTAATAACTCACTTTTAAAATTCGTCTATGTCAGGAGTATTGAGAGCCTAAACTAGATTAGTGGTGTTAATGATGTAAAGTAAAACTTGCATTGTTCTGAAGTTTTATTTCGTTACCCACATATGATTCTACAATACCTTGAAATTTTGGGGGTGCCTGCACAATGAGTAGGAGTTAACCATCAATTTTGTCTATATGTATGTTTCATTGTTCTACACTGTTCATTAAAAAGGTCATTCTTATTCTTCACTGTAAGTGAATCCTCTCACATTCATTAGGAAAAACGTGTAAGAGTGTTTATAACAGTATCCATATGTCAGAACATCTGTTCATGACCCTCTTGTTTTTCATAGGCCAGTGTTGTGGCTTATATCTAGATGTAATCCTCATGCAGTCTAGGTGGGGTTTTTCAGAGGTGGCTGGATCTAGAATGTGTGATGCTGGGATTAAGGGTGTGATGCTGGCATCAAGGATGTATAATTACTAAATTAGTCCACTGATTGATTTGGCATAGTTCTGAGTGTAGATAATGGAAAGGCGCCCCCCTGGGTGTGAGTGCTACCTGCCCTGAGGGAGTGTAGCTTGGAGCGAATATAAGGGACAGAAAGAGGCTGCTTTTGTTGCTGCTGCTTCTTTGCTACTTCACTGCTTTCCTGCCTTCTGCCTGCCATGAACTGTTTCTCTGCCATTCCTCCTGTCTGCCTTGGCACCTCCCTGTGGAGCCAGCCAACTATGAATTGAACCCTCTACATACTGTGAGCTGATATAAACCTTTACTCCTTTAACTATGGGTATTGAGTATTTTGTCTCAACAATGAGAAAAGTAATTAAGATAGTCAGTCTGTCCTTGTACCAGCACCACACCATTCTAACAGCCATTGTTATAGTTTTGTATATATGTAAAATACATATATGTAAGTACAGTATATATGTAAGTACAGTATGTTTTTTATGGGTGTGTATAAGTCATCTTGAGGTAAGGTGGAATAAGTTTTCCTGTTTTGTTCCAGTTTCTAAAAAAAAATCTGGGACATTTGTGGCCTTTTCACTTTTTAAATATAAAGTTTAGAATCTATCAGTTGCAACTGGAAATGAAATAAAACGAAGTCTGCTGGGATTTCTTTTTTCAATAATAATTCACATACAATGTACTTTACTTCTTTAATGTATAGTCCTTCTGGGATTTTGATTGGGACTGCTTGAATCTGTAGATCAAATTAAGGAGAACCCAATATTGAAATTTCTTCCTGGTACCCATGGTGTATCAATCCTCCATTTGTTTGGGTCTTTAATTTCTGCCAATTATATTTTATAGTGATGTTGTACATCCCGCACTGAATTTATTCCTAGGTCTTTGTGAATTGGGATACTATTGTGAGTATTGTTTTAAATTTCCATTGTATATTACTGAAATATAAGATATAAAATGATTTATATTTTGGCTTTTCATCTAGCAATTTTTCTGAATCCACGTACTAATTTTAGTAACTTTTCTGCCACATACTTATACTTTTTTGTGTGCACGGTTTTGCCATTTCTGATTAATTACCATTATATTTATTTCTAATACTTTCATTATACTTACTTCTAATGCTGATTATTACTTTATCTTGCATATTTATATTGGTTAGATGTCAAATACAGTAGAAATGGTGATAGTGCCTATCTTTATCTCATTCCTGATATCAGAGCAAAGACTCTCAGCATTTCCCTTTGAAGTGATGTTTGCTGCAGGATCTTTGCAGAGACATACCCTTAGCCAGATTAAGTTCCTAGAAGGGTATTTCTTCATTTCTAAAGCTAGTTTATTTTAAAAATTGTCTTTTTGGTAACGACTTCTTAGTTTCATTTTGATTGCATGGTTCATATGAGTTTAGTCCTTTGAAATTTGTTGATATTTATTTAATAGCCCAGGATATGATCAGTTTTTATTTTGTTTGCAAGGGATAGAACCCAGGTTTTCACACATGCTAGGCAAGTGCTCTACCCCTGGGCACCAGCCCTGGTCCATGATCAGTTTTTACATACATTGTTTTTATTCTTTTTTTTTTGGTACCGGGGATTGAACTTGGGTCCTTTCGCTTGCAAGGCAGGTGGTAGAACCACTGAGCTAAATCCCCGGCCCCATCCTTTTTATTCTTGAAAAGTAAATCATTCTCTAGTCTTGGAGAGCTCTCTTCAATAAAAGGCCTATTCATTTCTTTTTATGACTGAATGACACTCTTTTCCATGTTTTTTGTTTGTTTATCCATTCATCATTGATGGATATTTGGATTTTTCTGTTTTTTTTTTTTTTTTTTTTTTTTTTTTTTTTTTTCTCTTCTTTTCTTGTAGTGGTACTAGGAATTGAATGTAGGGCCTCCTGCATGCTAGGCAAGCGCACTACTATCCCCATCCCTTTTTATTTTATTTTGAGGAGGATTCTCCCTGTCTTGGCCATGCTGGGCTCAAACTTCTGATCCTCCTGCCTTAGACTCCTGAGTAACTGGGATTATAGTTACAGTCTACCACACTCAGCTCTACATTTTGATTTTTATGAATAATTTGGTTGAACAATATGACAATTTCAGATTCCTCAAATATTCACCAACAATTGATATTTTCTGTATAAAAATGATAAGATAGGGCTGGGAATTTGGCTCAGTGGTTCTGCTGCTTGCCTCACAAGCACAAGGACCCGAGTTTGATACCCAGTACCCCCCCACCAAAAACCCAAAATGATAAGATTATCATAGTGTGTTCTGAAATGGTATATCATTATACAGTACTTTCATTTAGCATTTACCTAATGACTAATAGTATTGAGCATGTTTTCATGTGTTTGTTGGCTATCTGTATATCTTCTATGTACATCTTTATAATTATCCATTTAAGTTATTTGCCCATTTTTAAATTGGATATTTGTCTTTTTTCTTCAGTTGTAAGAATTCTTATATTTTCTGGATCTTTTATTGATGCATGGTTTGCAAATACTATCTTCCATTCTTTTGGTTACCTTTTTACTTTCTTGCTGTTATCTTTTGAAGCATGAATTTAAATTTGAATACAATTAGTTGTATTTGTTTTTTCTTTGATTGCTTCTGCTTAAGGTATCTGGTTCCTGACTCTTGAGAGTAGGGCATTGGTAGGGGAGAGAGGAAGGCAGTGGTACCCATTGTAGAAGTTTCATTTTATCCCTACCATATTGTGGAGCATGTTTATTGTGAAAAGGTGATGAACTTTGCCAAATACTTTTTCTGTGTTTACTGAGATGATGATGTGGTTTTCCAGCCACTCTTTTGTTTTAAATAAAGTTATATCAGCTTTCTTTGGAATAGAATTTGCAGTATTCTGCTTCTTTTGTTGGTTGAATTCATGTGTCGTTCTAGCTCTTGCTCTTTCAAGGATATGTCTCTTTTCTGTCTTTCTGCTTAAGTAATATTTTTTTTCTGAGCTGCTAATGAGTGACTGAAGATGATATTTTTATGGGTCATTGAGAATTTTAAGTTGTTTCCAAGGGAACAATAAATCCTAGTACCTAACTAACATGTCATTGGACATGAGATTTAAAACAAAAATGAACTTCTTAATGGAAAAAAGAAGCAAAAGATGAATTGTTTTTGGCTTAAAATGTTCAGGGCTATAAGTGTTTCATAAAGCATATTAATATTTTACGTAATGCAATTGTATTCTCTTTAGGCTGTAGAGAGTAAAATTTGAGTTGTAAATGTTGCTGAAATTGCTATGCTACAGTAATAAAGTTAGGTGACTCAAGATGATATAGAAAGTTATTAAGGTGAAGGTCTTGTGAGTTGCTCTTGTTTTTTAAAAACTTTTTTTGTTAACTATAATGAGTACTTACATGTATTTTTTTCTTTTTATTGAGTTTACTGGTACAATCTAGGTATACAATACAGTTGCATTCATTATTGGGATCCTGTACCTTTACATGATAGGTCTTGATTCTCATTTTTTCCCCTTGTCTCTGCCTTCCCTTCACCCCCTCTTCCCCTCCCCATTTACAAACACTTCATTTCCATTTTTTCAATTTCTCATATTTTTTTCCTCTCCCTTATTACCTTTCCCCCACCCTTCCCACTTTCCCTACACCTTTAGCCCTTTACTTCCTATTTCACATTATTAATTATCTCATTAGGATCCTGTGTACTATTATAGTGTTTCACACCAGAGAAACTATTTGGCATTTCAGTTAAAGAAATCTCTGTATGAACATTAAAAATAGAGAATCCTAAAATAAAACTAAAAAGGAAAGTAAAAGAGAAAAGGCAATGATATAAGATTAAAATAATCCTTAATTTTGAAGATGAAAATGGTCCCTGAACATATTTAAATTGCTTCTTGCTCTTGTAGTCTTATCTTATTCTTTTTTTATTATGTAGAGAATACTTTATTAGTTTCTGTAATCAAACCCACGTAGATATGATCTTACATATTTAATACAGTGTATTACCCCTGTACAAAGGGAAAAAAAATAAATAAAAATTAAAAAAATTAACATTTCTAGACCAGTATGGCTGTCCATTTCTGTACAATGCCAACTCAACACAGCAAATTGGGATAACTTTTTCCAAAGTTGACAGCACAGTTAAAGTTTCCAAAAATTCAAATTATATATATGTATATGTATAGTTATATTTATATAAAAAGACCAATAATAACAGTATGTTATGCATCAATAGCAGCAACAGCTTCTCCAGGTTCTGCAGTCATCTGAACAAAATTATAGACATTCAGCACATTCCATTAAAAAAACAACAAAAAAACAAAGAAAAGAATAATATCCAGATAACAGCAAGGTTCTGTTGCTGTTGTGGTACCTGGCACCATTTTTTTAATTAGCATTTTAGTCATCATCTGGAAAGAGAACATTCTAGAGTAATATCTTTAAAAATAGCTCTGATAAAGCACAGTCACTATTATGTATCATAAAGCAGGTATAAGATATTTTACGTTCATAGAGGTTTGATACAGTACCGTCCTACATCAGTAATACTGGAATCAGTTTTGGGTTGAAATTTGCTTTGTCTGCCAATAAGATTGCTACCCCTGGTTTTTTCTGGGCTCCTGTCACATGGAGAATTGTTTTCCATCCTTTCACTTTCAGTCTATGTTCTTCTTTTTGCACTAGGTGTGTTTCTTGTATACAACATATTGTTGGATTTTGCTTCTTATCCATTTTGCCAGTCTATTTCTCTTGATCGGTGAGTTGAAGCCATTGACATTGATGGTTATAACTGATATGTACTGACTTATTATTGACATGTTATTGGCCTTTTGTTGACTCTTTACTTTTTCACCTTCTCCTTTTAGTTTCTTGCCTTGCCTATTTGATTTGCTCTGTTGGGCCTCATGATGTTGTTGCCTTCATTGTCTTTTTCTAGGATCTTGTTTAGAATTGCTTGTAGTGCTGGTTTGGTATTCATGTAGTTTCTCAGGTGTTCTTTGTTGTGGAAGTATCTTATTTCCCCATCCATTTTGAAAGAGAGTTTTGCAGGATACATCAGTCTAGGTTGGAGGTTGTTCTCTTTTAGTACTTGAAATATCTCACTCCAGGTTCTCCTTGTCCTAAGGGTTTGTGTTGAAAAGTCTGCTGTGATTCTGATGGGCTTTCCTTTGTATGTGATTTGTTTCTTTTCTCTTACTGCTTGCAGTATTTTGTTCTTCTTTTGGGTTTCTGGGATCTTGATTATTATATGTCTAGGTGTAGATTTTTGTTTTTTGATTTTGGCTAGTTGGGGTTCTATATACCTCAGTTACCTGAATGTCAAATTCTTCCCCTCTGTTTGGGAAGTTTTCTGTCATTAATTCTGTGAACAGCTTTTTAAAGTCATTTGTACTTTCTCCTGCTGCTTCATGTATTCCTATCAGTCTTATGTTAGTCTTCTTTGCCTCATCTAGGAGTTGTTGGATTGATTTCTCATGATCCCCTACTGTTTTTAAGAGACCTCTCTTTTCATGGTCACTGACTGCAATCTTATCTTCTATATCTGAGAGTCTGTCTTCGCATTCTTTTATTCTTTTGGGTACACTTTCGATGGAGTGTTTAATCTCCTGGATATCTGTTTGAATCTGTTTTATGGATTCCATTTCTTTCCTATGTTGGGCGTTTATTTTTTCCATTTCTTTCTTATGCTGGGCCTTCATGGCTTCTGTTGTGGTCCTGAGCTCATCTATTTTTTGTCAGTTTCTGCTCTAGAGTTGAATCACAACTTTCATTTTGCTCACCATCTCTATGGTTATCTGGGAAATTATTTCTGTTTTGAATTTTTCTAGAGCCTGATTGATCTGTTTTGTTACTTCCTGTGCTTTGAGTTCAGGGTGTCCTGGTGGTTCACTATCGGCCTTTTCATCCTCATTTGCCCTACTGTTTGCAATTGGTGAACTGGAAGTCTGTCTTTGTGTCTTGCTTAAGTGTTTTCTCATTTTTACTTTTGTTGTTGGGCTGTCCTTGGTTTAATCTCTGGATTATCACCCAAATTTTCCTGATATAGTTGCGCCCTAGCTTCTGGGTCTCTTAACGACCCACAGACATTCTCATCTTCATAACATCAGAGAAAACAGCTCATCCAATCAACCACAATCCTTTATCCCTACTGATACAAACAGCAACACATTATGATCAAGCACAACTTGGAAACTGACCACCTGTGGTAGTCACTAGTCTATCACCCTTAAACCATTTGAATTAAATTGAAATCAAGAAGCAGTCCAGAACATGTCTGCAGTGAACAAACTTTTCAATATAGTATATTTACCATTTAATGGCTCAGACAGAGCGAGGATGCAAGACCCCTGATCTCAGTTAGCTGATGGCGGAACCCCACGACGCAGACTGACCTCGGGCTGCAAGGCCCAGATTGAGTTCCCCAACCTTCTGAACAGTTGAATTCCACACCGTTCTACTACAGGTTTCCCAGCCCTTTCTTTAAAGATGTTCAAAGTTGGGAGCTCAGAAAATACCCTTTATGACCACCTCTGCCTCTGCAGAGTGGGTCCAAAGGCTGGCACAATCAGGAGTTCTGAGAGTGTGCAGGGGGTGGGGTAGGGTAAGGGGAGTTATGGGGGTTCAGGGTGCCCGCTCGGCTATCCAGGCTACCTTCCTGGCACTGGAGCAATGGCGTCTCCCGGCGGGAGAAGGCGTCAAGTATTTACATGTATTGCATGGGTCACTTTTTACAAAAATTGAAATGTCAGTTGCTTGGATATAAAGTCTGTAGGTTATCAGTTCTGATCTGTGGTGGCACTTTGATGTCATCTGGATTGACATTCTCTATTCTGCCACACAATATTGCTCATTGTTGCTAAAGAGTTTTTCTTTTTAATCTTAGAAACTAGTTGATAAAATTAAAATGTCCAATTGTTTTTTGTTTTGTTTTGTTTTGTTTTGTTTTTTATACTGGGGATTGAACTTGGGTCCTTGTGTTTGTGAAGCAGGCGGCGGAACCACTGAGCTAAATCCCCAGCCCTGAAGTATCTAATTGTGATGGTGGTGCTATACTTTAAAATTGTTGAAAAAAAGTTTTTTTTTTTTATGCTTTAGTTCATCTTGTTGATATCTGGAACATGATTGAAGCTTTCCGAGACAATGGCCTTAATACACTGGACCATTCCACCGAGATCAGTGTGTCCCGCCTTGAAACTGTCATCTCATCCATCTACTATCAGTTGAATAAGCGCCTTCCTTCTACTCACCAAATCAGTGTGGAACAGTCTATCAGCCTCCTCCTCAACTTTATGATTGCTGCATATGACAGGTACGTACATTATAAGCTTAGTTTATGTTACCAATGCCTCTTCATCATTTTCTTCCATGCTGCCCTGCCAAGGGCTGTCAAGTTAGAGTCATGGCTAAAAGGGAAATTATTCAGTATAAGTCCCTGCTGAGATTAGTCGGCAGTGACCGACTGTCTGAGGGTGTCATGTATGACGTTCTTTAACAATATAAAGAATTGCAACGCTTGGGGAACATTGTTTGGTAAAATTTTAGGTACTTTAATATGGCTGTTCTATCTCCAGTGAAACATATCTAAGTTGTGGATGAGATTATGAAGTTTTCTAGTTGACTTTAATACTAATTTTTTAAAACTAACATAAAACAACCTTGTTTTCTCTTTATATATGTCTAGGAACCTATTTTAAACTTTTCAATGAAAAACATTGTTAGACCGTACAATAAGAGAAATGTTTAAATGTATCTCAAAATGGAAATGTTTTCCTATATTTGTACTCATAGAGAATTAAATTAGAGTTATTAAAAAAAGAATCAAACAATAAATCATAAAGGATAGAAGCAAGGAGGTTAATGGTAATATTCCAAGAACCAACAATTCATGTTTCTGATCCTTGCTCTTCTATTGGTTGTTTGATTTTGTTGAATTAATTCTCTGTGCTTCATTTTTTTCTCTATGTAGACTTATTTCAAATTCATACATTTGTGAAATGTTATTAGTTATACTTTATGGTGATTAGGATTCCAAATTAGTAATAAAATCATGGACGTGTCAAAGCCAAATCACAATTTAGGCACCCACTAAAGTTACTACATGTCTAAGTTTTCAAATTAGATACAATATCCATATAATAGAAAATTATATAAAGGAAAGTTGAATTTTAAAAAAAGTTTACAGGAGAATCTTTAAAATAAGAGTATTCTAGAATCCTAATACTGTGTTTTTGGGTTTTTTTTTTTATTGTTTTTTGTTTTTTTTTGGTACCAGGGATTGAACTTGGGTCCTTGCGCTTGTAAGGCAGGCCACCGAACTGCTGAGCTAAATCCCCGGCCCCCTAATGCTGTTTTTTTTTTTTAAAAAAAAATAGATCTGTGAATCCATAAAGTTAATTTACATTGTCTAAGGACTAACTTTTTTGATTTAAAACCCTTGTAAAGTTTTTATCATGTAGTAAGCAGCATCTTATCATGACACTGACCTACTGAATAATTAGTGCACAGGTCACACAACAGAAATTAATTTAAAAGGTAGAAAAAAGTTAGAAATAAAAAATGATTACCTAAAAATGATAAGCGGGGATTAAGAACTTCAGTTCTATAGTTATATCACAAAAATTAAGTATTATGATATCTTAATCTGTTTGGATTGCTGTAAGAAAATACCATAAAATAAAAGAAGTGTAGTTCTCAGAGTTCTGGAGGCTAGAAGACCAAGGTCAGGGAAGATTCTGTGTCTAGTGAGGTCCTCCTCTTTGGCTTATTGATACTTAGCTGCATCTTCATGTGCTAGGAGGGACAAAAGTTTTCTTTGGGGACTGTCTTATATGGGGACTAATTCCATTCATGATGGTCTACCCTCATGACCTAAGTACCTTCCAAAGTCTCCTCCTACTACTACCAACACCTTGTGGCTTAGGATGTAACATATAAATTTTGAGGGGGAAAAATATTCAAAACATGGCAAGCTAAGGAATGGAGGGTAAAGAAGGATGAAGAGGTACTAAAAGAGTGGGAAAACCAAAGATAGAGAAAGTACATAGATAACCTAGGACCTATTCAGAGCAAACAAGACATGTACAGAAAGAGATAAAGAGAAAGGATAATTGAATAGTCAATCAGTGGAAGACAGGTGAGTAGAAGAGCTACACTAAAAAGGGCTAACAAATGCATAAAGAGATGCAGGAGTTGAGAAAGTAGGGAATGTAGTATATCTGTGGGGAGCTTGTTTATTTTCAAGTTGACACAACTTTGAGCATGGCTATCAGAATCTATTATTACATCTTAACTAACCCTGAAATCTGTACATGCCAAGAACTTATTTTACTCCCTAGATATTTAAAATTGGCTAGAAAAAGGGAAGGATCTGGTTATTGAAATTTTAGTTTTGAAAATAAAAATATTTTGAAAAACAATTTTTTTGTTGCTAAATACTTCAAATATTAGTCTTTATTGAATGGATGATACATAACAGGTTGAAGAATCCCTTTGATACACAGATTACTTAGTTATTTCTTTTAATTTAGTTTTTCAGGCTTTGTATCTCATAATTCCTAGGTTAAATTTTAAATGCAAAAATGATTTAATCTTAAATTCCTTTACCTCCAAATTTAGTCTTTTTTTTTGCCAAATGATTTCTGATTAGTGTAATAGATTATGTGACCCTAAACTACAGTTTGCAACAAATGGAACCTAAGACTTTCTTCCATAAATGAATATTTTCTGAAGATTTAATTTCTTTCTTTCTTTTTTTTTTTTTTCCTTTTTTTTCTTTTTTTGGTACTGGGCATTGAACCTCAGGACATTGTGCTTGGAAAGCAGGCACAGTGCCACTGAGCTAAATCCCTGGCCCAAGATTTCATTTCTTTAATGCTGAGAGTTTTAAGTGCTTTGCATTTTGACAGTTGAAAGCAGAAATGTACAGAGGCCATTTACAAGTTTCTGTGTGTAGGGCCTTCGTGAAAAACCATAAGGAGTGGTAAAAACATTGACACCCTCATTCTTATCCGGTCTCCTCACTACTGCACTGCTAATGTCCTGTGGTCGGGTTGTATGACATCCTTGGGCTTCATCCTTGGGCTCACAAAAAAAACTTCTAGTGACTACTTAAGTGCTTCCTCTTTCATGCTTAGGTAGGGGGAGAGAGCTGAATTTTCTCAACATTAAAAAAAAAAAAAAATTGCCTGGCCAGGGATTTAGTTCAGTGGTTCTGCCACCTGCCTCACAAGCAGAAGATCCCAAACTTTCTTCTAGAACTGTGCACTAAGGCCAGGTATTCATAGGTGTTATGTGTTATAGCTCAGACTAATCAGGATGTGTGCCCCAAAGCAGAGCATGGTTTATTCTTACTCTGATCACACGCTGCCGCATGGTGGGAGATGCTTAGGTCAAACATGGGGGAAATAGCTCTGTTCTCTTTTGTCCCATCCCACTGACCTGCACCTAACTCTGGTGATGCTATCCTAATTTGTGTTATCATTTCCTGAAAATGCTGTTTTTTCACATGTATAGATATGAAGAATGGTTTTATTTGTTTGTTTCTTTATGCTGGAATCAAATTTAGGCCTCACATGTGCTAAGCAAGCAGTCTGCCACTCAGCTACACCCCCCAACCTGAGTATTGTTTAGTTTTAATTATTTTTGTTAATTATACAAAGTTATCACACTGTATGTACTATTATGTGATTTACTTTTTTCTCCTATTTAATATATTTTAAAGTTAAATTCATATTGCATGTAGTTAGAGTTCATTTTCATATTGTATATTCGTCTGTTACTATACTATTTTGGCTTTTTCCATGCTTGAAATATTCTTACATGTGTCCAAGTATTTCTTTTGATCTTATTTTGGGATTTGTTGAGTTCAGTTCAGCTTTAAAATATAATATCAAATTATTTTTCTGAATTATACCAGTGGATATCATATCCTTTTGATACATATTTTATAGCCTTAGAATTTTTAGGCTTATTATTATTATTATTATTTTGGTACCGGGATCGAACTTGGGTCCTTGTGCTTGCGAGGCAGCAGCGGAACCACTGAGCTAAATCCCCAGCCCTTAGGCTTTTTAGATTTTTAAAAAATGATATCCCATTATTGTCATGATTTGCATTTTCTCGATTACTTATATGTTTACATGTACTTATGTGTTTGTTGGCCCTACATCCTTCTTCTGTGAAATGCCTTTTAGTGACTTTTGTCCATTATTTTAGTATGGTGTTTTGTCTTTTTATATTGATTTGTTGGAGTTCTTCAGCTATACTTCAGATGTCCCTTGGTTGTGTTGCGCTTCTCTTTCCCCATTTGTAGCTTGACTTCTTTTTCTTTTTTAAAATATATTTTTATTGGTGCATATTAATTTTGCAAAATACTGGGTTCCAAAGTAGTGTTCTCATAATGCATATAACATATTTTAATCACATTTATCCCCCCATTTACTTTCCCTTACGCTTCCTCCTGTTCTCTTATTCCTTTCTGCTTGTCTGATAGTAGACTTTCTACTTTTATGCCACTTATTTTTTGGATTCAGTATAGTAAGAAAAATATGTGATACTTGTCTTTCTGAGCCTACTTATTTTACCTGATGTCATCTCCATTTCTTTCAGTTTTCACACAGTGCACCCTTGACTTGCAAACTGTTTATTCCCGAGGGTAACTAAAGTTGAACAACAATAGAAGTTGTAATTTTGTTCTTTATGGCTGAATAACTCCATTGTATATATACACCACAGTTTCTTTATCCATTCATTTGTTGATGTGCAGCTAGACTTGTTCCATATCTTGGCTATTATGAATTTATACTTCTTTTGAGAACTGTCTGCTCAATTCATTTGCCTATTTATTTATTTATTTGGGTTTTTTGAGACAGGGTCCCCCTGTGTAGTTCAGAGTGGTCTCGAACTTGCAGCCATCCTCTTACCTCAGCTTCCAGAGTGCTGGAATTATAGGCATTGGCCACTACAACTAGCATTACCCATTTATTGATAGGGCTATTAGTTTTCTTGGTGTTTTGTTTGTTTGTTTGTTTGCTTTGTACCAGTGATTGAACTCGAGACCTTGAGCTTGTGAAGCAGGCAGCGGAACCACTGAGCTAAATCCCTGGCCTTCCTTGGTGTTTTCTTTAGTTCTTTCTATATTCTAGATATCAATCCTCTGTCAGAAGAGTAGCTGGTAAACATTTTCTCTCATTCTGTAAGTGGGCCTCACTGAGTTGGTTGTTTCCTTTGTGGTGTTAAAACTTTTTAATTGGATGCAGTCTCATTTGTTGATTCTTGATTATTTCATCTGTTATTTGAGTTTTATTCAGAAAGTCTTCACCTTTCATTATAACTTCACATATCTCTCTTTTTCTATACAGCACATTCAGTTTCAGGTCTTATAGATAGATCTTTTGATTCATTTGGAACTGATTTTTGTTCAAGGGGAGAGACAGGGATGTAGTTTCAGTCTTTACATATCTGACTGTCCAGTTTTACCAACACCATCTGTTAAAGAGGCTGTCTTTCCATCAGTGTATATTTTGCCCCTTTTATCAACAATCAGATGACTGTAGTTGTGCATTTGTTTCTGTGCCCTCTATTCTTTTTAATTGGTCTACATGTCTGTTTCTGTGCCAGTATCATGATGTTTTTGTTACCATGACTCGGTAGTACAATTTGAAATCAGCTGTTGTGATGCCTCCAGCCTTACTATGCTTGCTTAGTATTTTTTTTTTTTAGCAATTTTAGTTTTGTTTTGTTTTTCCATATAAATTACAGGGTTTTCCAGTTTTGAGAATAATATCATTGGAATTTTGATGGGGAATCATTAAATATGTAGATTGCTTTTGGTAATGTGGCTATTTTAATAATATCAATTCTGCCAATCCATGGGCATGGATTATAGTGTCTTTTAAAATTTCTTCATTTTTTTGTAATTTTTTATTGTAGGAGGTATTTTACCTCCTTGGTTAGGTTGATTCCTAAGTTATGTTTTTAGTGATTGTGAATGGAATTGTTTTCCTTATTTCTTTTCTTTTTCAGCTAGGTTATTATTGGTGTATAGAAAAGTTACTGCTTTTTTTTTTTTTTTTTTTTTTTTTTTTTTTTTTTTTTTTTTTTTTTTTTTTTTTTTTTTTTTTTTTTTTTTTTTTTGCACCAGGGATCAGAACTTGGGATCTTGCACTTGTGAGGCAGGCAGCAGAACTGCTGAGTTAAATCCCCAGCCCTGTCTTGTCTTTTTCTTAGAACAGGTTTTGTTTGTTTTTGAGACAGTACCTTGTTGTGTAGTCCAGGCTGGCCTTGAACTAACTATGTAGCCCAGGTTGGCATTGAACTTGTGGCAGTCCTCCTGCCTCATTCTTCTGAGTGCTGGATTACAGGTATGCACCACCATGCTTAGTTTTAGAATAGTTTTTAATAAACCTATTTCAAATATATACAAAGAATATTAAAATAAAACTCAAAGTACTAATCGCTCAGCTTGAATAAGTATCACTACTTGGTGAGTCTTACTTCACCTTTATCTCTGGGCTCTCCATCTTCCTCTGACATCTTCTTCCTTCCATGGCTCTCTTGATAGAAATCTCAGTAGTCATAACGTTTCATATATATAAATATTCTAGTGCATACACATCTCTAAAATATCACACTCATTTAAAAAGTGCCACCACATTATCATTATCTCACTTAGAAATAATATTCAGCAATATTTGAAAATTTCTGGGGTTCAAACTCCCGACCTTGCACTTGTGAGGCAACACCACTGAGCTAAATCCCCGGCCCAACCTTTACTTTTTTAGTGTTTCGTTTGATTTGAGATCCAAATTATGCCCATGCATTGTGATTGCCTGTTATTCCCTTAAGATTATTTTCATCTGTTGGTTTTCCCTTTATCTCTCTGTATGAGCGGTGGCAAACCCATGGTAAATGTGTTGTTTTCTTTTAGGTTTTTTTTTTGTTTTTTTTTTTTTTTAGACAGGGT
>NW_022900914.1:7016941-7075344 GCF_012274545.1 Fukomys damarensis | reverse complement strand
TATGGAGTCCTCTGGTCTCGAACTCACAGCGATCCTCCTGCCTCAGCCTCCTGAGTGCTGGGATTACAGGCGTGCGCCACCACTCCTGGCTGTTGTTTTTCTTTTAAAGGCAAAAGATGTTAATGTATGAATTGCTTTTTTCTAAACTAAAACTTCAATATTCAGGTTTAATTGCTGTGTTGGCACTTTGCAGTAAATAAGTGGGTTTTCGGTTGCAGTTTGGGCACTCGTCTCTAAAATGTTTGTCATCACTGCTCTATATATCTTAGGTGATTACAGCATTCTTGAGTTGTTGTTTTTCTTTTAAAGGCAAAAGATGTTAATGTATGAATTGCTTTTTTCTAAACTAAAACTTCAATATTCAGGTTTAATTGCTGTGTTGGCACTTTGCAGTAAATAAGTGGGTTTTCGGTTGCAGTTTGGGCACTCGTCTCTAAAATGTTTGTCATCACTGCTCTATATATCTTAGGTGATTACAGCATTCTTGAGTTTTCAGAACCTAAGATTAATTGGTATAACTCTGAGTAATGAAAAGACTGTCAGATATTTTAATTTCATTAATCTTATGGTGGTGGCATTGTGTTTGAACATTTTTATTTTTTATATCTTTAAAATAAAAAATTTTAATAGAACCAATGTTTCATTTATTGGTAAGTTAAGTGAGGTTAATTGTGTTGGAAAATATGGTCCATTTGATTATAAGTGCACTTCATCAGGAATTATTGCATTAGGAATAAGTTTCCTTTTGTTTGAATATTGGAGTCTCTCCTTTGTGCATGTTAAATTTTGACATATCCTTTTAGTTTTGGTTTAAAAAATTTGCCTTCATTCATTAAAAGTATTTTCATATGTTAGGTAGTTATTAATAGTGTTTTTCTTTAGCATTTTAAGAATTTTGCTTCATACCTTTTATCTTCCATTATTCTGCATAGAAGTCAGTTGTCAGTGTAATCTTTGCTTTTTTAGTGGTTGCCTGTCACTGTATTTGATTTTGGTGTTAAGTAGTATTACTATGAGAAGTCATGGTGTGATTATCTTGTATTTATCCTGCTAGTAATTCATGAAACTTTTTGTATAAGTTGTTTGATGTATCTGCCATCCATATTTTAAAATTCTGAGTTATTTTCTTTTCGTACATAGTTTTTCAGTCCTTTTCAATGAAACTTTAAACATACATGTAGTGTGCCTTCTTACCATATCCTCAGTGTTTTCTCTTACCCTCTTTGTGAATTTGGCATCTGTTTCCCTCTTCTGGACTTTGTTCTGTGTAGTACTTTCTTATAATATACCTTCCAGTTTACTTATTTCCTACTGAGTCGTACCTAATCTACCTTTAAACCTGTCACATTATTAATTTTACTGATATTTTAGTTTGAGAAATTATATATGGTAGACTAAGAAATTTTTGTTTCCAGTTTTCTTGGAAATATCTCACTCTTATTCCTTGAATCTAATAAACATAGTTATTTTACCATCTATGCTTATAATCTACTATATGTCTTTCCTGTGGTTCTTTTTGAACTATTCATTTTTTCTATTTTCCATTCATATCTTATTTCATATCTGATTTTTAACTTGTTATATACCAGATGTTATATAACACAATTCTTTTTTATTGCATACCAGACAATATATTACAAAATTATTTTCAGAACTAACTTGAGTCCTAGGAAAGGAAATGTTTCCTCCAGAAAGGGTGTATGTTTGGTTTTGCTAAGTACGTGGAGATCTTAATTATCCAAGATCACCTCAATTCAGTTTCTGATTTAGTCCTTGCCAATGACAGCCCATTTATCTCTGAACCCCATTGCTTGTAGGTTCCGCCTTTGTAACAAGGACATGAGGAGGCAGTTTGATAAGGATCCCTTTGCCTTGGTAGGTCCAGGGCTCCATAATCTTCCTCCCAGCCCTCAATACTACCAGAGTTAGGCCTATAACTCTAGCTTTTTTACTTACCCCGCTGAAAGCAGAAGGTCATTTGCATGAAAAAATAATTTCATGATTGTGCTCACTTCCCTGGGACTCCAGTGTCCTCTGCATTATGCTCTCAATTGTTTTTATTTGCATTTGAGGAGATATAAAAATTTTTCTTTCTGGCTCAGAGAAATGGATGATTACAGTCCACTTGTCTGCCATTATCAGAAGCCTACAATTTCTTCAAATATTTCCTATTGGCAAACCTAGTCCTTTTAGAAGAGTTCATCAATCTGCTTTGCTGCTCATTAATTTGCCCTTTATGTGGTGCCATGGTACTATTATGTGGAATACATATAATAATAACTACATCTGTTTTTATTTTTTAGCTGTTGTATGATGTATCTGATGCACAAAAATATGAAAATTATTAAAAGGCCTATGGTTATTGTTTTTATTTAAAAGAACTATCAATAGCAATCAAGAGCAAATAGATTTGAACAATCTAAAAGATTCCTTTAATATTACAGTTTACATGCAGTAGACCCTTGGCTTACAAACTCAATTCAATGGCAAGGTTGTAACTAAAACTGGTTGTAACTAAAGTTGGTTTTAAGTCAAGACTATTTTTCCCTTAGAAGTAATGGAAACACCTGTAATGTGTTCCAGACCTCCAAAGCACCCCTTAACTAACCTTTTCATAATAAAAAGGGTTGTATAATGTGTGCAGTTTACCAGAAACACCAATACTTTTTCTAGTGTATTCACCAAAAAGTTATAAAATGAGCCTATCAACAACATTTTCATAGTATATTCATCATTGAAGTTGTTGTAGGAATGGAGGATGAAATGGAAGGTGATTACTGTTTGGAAGGAGAGTCCCCTTCCATAAAAACATCAGGAATCTGGCTCTCTGGTATCCTTTTTTTCCTTGGGAGAGTCTGTAGCCCACTAGGACCTGCTTCTGGCTCCCTAGATCTCAACATTTTCAGAACTAAAAACTGGTCTAAGGTTGTCTGTTTTCATCTTTTTTTAAACACTGTTTGTCATTAAGCAAGTGAATGCAGTGATTGGCGTTTCCTCTGCCTGGGTGGGTCTTCTTTACAAATGTTTGTAGCTATTTCCATTTTTTTCAAGATTTCGTTTGTTTCAGAAGAAGAATTTTGCTGTACTGATTGTTGATATTCCCCCTCCTCTTCAGAAAGCTCCTCAGCTGCCATTCTCTGTTGCTCAGCCTGAAGTTGTTGACATTCCTCTGTAGACAGTTCCTCTGAGTGTTCCTCCACCAGTTCCTCAACATCACCACTGTCTACCTGGACTTTGCTGTAGTAACAGTGTCATCCACCACAGGGTCTGTTGAAGCTCAGACTCCTGTACATAGCCTTCAGTCTCTCTCCTATATACTTTTAGGCCACAGTTTCTTCCAGGAAGATCTCAGTGTCTTTAGAGAGATACTGGTCCAGGATTTTTTCAGTTAAACCCACAGAGGAAAGGAAGGATGTTGTAATGTTCCTTCCAGATCTCTTAAAGGGTTAAATCTGTGTCTCAGACCATCTGGAAGTACCCCAGGAACAGTTTCTTGGTGTATAGCTTCTTAAGGTTAGCTATATATAACCTGCTGGTCCATAGGCTGCAGTGGAAGAGTTGTACTAGGTGGGAGAAACTCGACTGAGAACTGTGGGAATTTCTCAGCCAATTCTTCTTCCAAATCTTATGGGTGAGCAGTAGAATTGTCCATGATGAGTAGAGCTTTGAGTGATAAACCTCTGTCCTTGAGATATTTCTTAAAAGTAAGCCTCCCTGATCCACTCAAGAAAAAGTACTCTTGTTATCCAGGCTTTTGGGATAGATCTCCACTTGACCTCCAGTCTATTCTTTATGACTATGTTTTATGAACACTCTAGGGGTCTCGGAGTGATAAACCAAGAGAGGCTTTGTCTTGACATTGCCACTTGCATTGGCACATAGCAATAAATCAGCCTCTTTCATAGGTTTGTAGCCTGGCATTTTCTTCTCTTCTGGGTAATGTATGCTCTCATGGGTATTTTCTTCCAGAAGAGGCCAATTTTATCATAGTTGAAAACTTGAGGAGAGCAAAAGTTGTTTCTCTGTATCATCATTTCCAAGAGGTGCGTGTAATTTTCAGCAGCCCTTTTGTCGACGCTGGCTGCTTCACCATGCTTAGTTAAGCTATGAACCCCAGTTCTCACTTTAATATTGAGAAACCACCCCTTACTGGCACAAAATGTTTTGCCATTATCCGTTGTTGATGGTGTATTCTTTAGCAGATCTACATTTATAGCCCTAGCTTTTTCACAAATGATAGACTCAGGCTATAACCTGCCATCTGCCTTTTGTTTATACACACTATTAATCAGCCTTTTAACCTCATCTAACAGCGTTGATCGTGACTAATTTTTTGTTTAACTTTTTTTTTTTTCTGGTGCTGGGGATCGTGCTGCATCTGCCAGGCAGGCGTGGCACCACTGAGCTATATCACATCTCTTTGACTTACTAATTTGAGTACCACTTTTAGTAACACTAGCTTCCTTATATAAATGTTTTCTCTGTAAGATTATTGAGATGGTGGATTTCAACATGTATACATTAGTGAGATCACATGAATGTCACTCTCATATTTCTCCACAATTTTCTTTTTTTGTATTGTGATTGCTTTCTTTACTTTCCCTTCATTCCTTAGTTTCTTTTCTAGCCTTTTTGGGGCCATGTTGATAGCAGTAATCACAACAATTATATAAAGCACCTACTGAAATTGTGTCCCCAAACAGACGCATCTGGGCTCAGACTGATGCGTTTATACGCTTACATAAGCTTTTCTGACATCGTGAATTTTTGTTTACAATCACGCAAGTGCCCAGCATTCAAGTTGTAACTCAAAACTTTGTTTGTAAGTTAAAACTAAAACTCTGGTTGTAACCCAAGTTATTTGTATGTGAGACTGGTCATAACTCAAGGGTCCACTGTATACAGGTATGCTCCTTGACTTATGAGTTATATCCTAGTAAACACATCCCAAGTTGAAAATGTATTTAATTAACACCTGATCTACTAAACACCCTAGCTGAGCAACATAGTACACTGTAGAGGTCCTGATTATTTACCTCAGGAGTATGTAGCTAATCAGACTGACAGGGAGCTACAACTGGATACCCTGACCAGCATGAGGAGAAAGTATTGTACTGCAGATTTCCAGCCAGGAAAAGATCAAACTCTGAAGTTTACTGAATGTGTATTGCTTTCCCACCGAAATAAAGTGAAAAAAAAAAATCACTGCATCAGACCATTTGAAGTTGAAGATCGTCTGTATCTAACTCATAATGAATTTATAAAGGAAAAATTCCTGTGTATTTAAAAATATTGCTAGCAGCCATTTTAGTCTTATTTTAGCAGTTTACTTTGGATACGTTAATTTCATAGTTTCCTCTTAGTTGTTGTTTAAAACAAAACAGTAGAGAACAGCAAATAGGTTGCACAGGGCCCTGGGTTTAGTGGCTAGTACCGTCTGCATGCCCAGCAAGCACAAAGCAGAAACAAAGTAGTCCATTTTAAATAAAAGCAGATGCATTCCTTAACTTCTGAAACTGCCCAACCAGCAGAATAAAGGATGGACACTGATGATAAAAGATACAATCAGGTTACAGTCTTCCTCACTAGTTATTTTTAAACAAAACATGAATTTGCTGGCAGTACAGACTTTTCATGTATTTACCTGTATCCCTACTGGCCCTTTCTCAAAATGACAAGAAAAAATCCAATAAAATTAGAGTACTTTGCACTGAATGGGAAATTGTTCCTCAGTAGTAACATACTTTAACTCCTATAAGGATCTGATCACAGTTCCTTAGGAAATTTTGGGAAATGGTAGAGACTGAGTTAGAGTTGAATGTTTTGATGTAGGATTTCACTGTGGGGGGGACCTGGTATAAAGTAGAAAATGTAGCTGCTCTGAATGGGGCAAGGAGTAGAGCACAGGTACCTACCTACCTGTGATGTTGTCATGTGATGGGATGTGTGAGGTGTTGCTGCTGAAACAAGTAACCAGCCACAGTCACCTCTGGGTACCTAGTGGCATAATTCCCAGGGGAGCAGGAGTGAGTGTATTTACTCTGCATTTTGTAGCTTTTCTCCCTCAAGAAGTCACTGTGATAATTTCCAAATAGGAATTTTCCTGATTTTTAAGATAGGCAGACCCCCAAAGGGTTTGACCATTAGCTAATGTTTCAGAATGTTTTTGCTTATTTATCCTTTCCTTTTTATACTTTTTTTTAAAAAGGAGAAAAGGAATACTTTTTCTGAGTGTGTTCCTTTTCTTTTGCCTTTTTTCCCTCCGAAACTAATAAGTAGTAATAAGGAGTCCAGAAAAAATTTTCCATTCTATTTAGGGCCTTGTTCCAAATTAACCTGTTTAAGACATTGTTCTCATCATGTAACCTCCTCCCTCAGAAACCTTTAAAGACTTCCTGTGGTTTTGCATTAAGCTCCTCATCCTCAGTGTGTTTGATTGTGCCAACCCTTACCTCCCTGCTCACACCAAGCTCTAATTAACTTCTTGAGGCTGCCCTGTGTGTTTTCAGCACAGCATTCTTGTTTCTCCTTCCTTTCTTTTGGTTGCCCTCAGCCCTACGCCTACCCTAACATCCTGGGAATCCCCAGTCTCTTTTTCTTCTTAGCTAAATCTTTCATCTTTCTCAGGGTTCACCTCAAGTTTCTACCTATATTGTAGCTTTCCGTATTATTAGCAACCCAAGTTTCATCCCTTTCATGACCTGTGGTTTTTGTCAGTGTCATTTTTTCAGCTTTCAGTTGTGTAATCTTCTAAATTGCTTCATCATTGTGCAAATGAGATTGAAAGCCCTCGACAGCAGATATTCTGCTTTATTGTATTCCTCAATAAGTGTAGCATTGGATTCTTTTTTGTTTTTTTTGTACCGGGAATCAAACCTCGGGTCATTGAGCTTGCGAGGCAGGCAGCAGAACCAGTGAGCTAAGTCCCTGGCAGCATTGGATTCTTAATAATGTCTCTAAGATTGAAATGAAAAGCAGTAGGCATTCTGATTGTAATAAAAATTGAATAATATTCTAAGTTGATTTTGCTTGATTAAGCTGCTTGACATTTTTGCTGAGTGGATTTGTGATTTGCAGTTGATTATTGCATAATCGATTCACTGTGAAGTTTCATAAATTAAGATTAATTGGAAAAATATAAGTTTTAACAATCAAAGAAAAATGCTGTTATCCCTTTTAGCAACATGTAATAATTGGGCTGGTAATAATGTTTCTAAAGTAGAAGTCTATTTTCATATAAGAAATACTAATTTATTTTTGGCAGAATCCATAATTGTTTGCTAAAGATATAGAAACAGCTTATTTTCTTAAGTAAAAAATGTTCCCTGCAGTCTCATTTTAAAACTGTTTACTTGCATGCAAACTTTATGAAGTACTGTACAACCAGGAAACATCAACTATATAAGGTTAGTTTAAATATGAAAAAATAAGAAGAGTATGAGACTATCAAACTGAAACGAACCATTTTCCAGCCAAAGGGCACACACAGGTAAGGAAGGATTGCAGAGACTGCGGAAGGTAGCTACATGTTAAAACATAACTGTTTATTCAGGGTGACTCACTGTCTGCTCAGCCTGACACTGAGCTAATGATGGTGTTTGCTCTGTGCTGGATAATGAGAACTCTTTAGAAGTCATGTGCATGGTTATTGTCGTGCTCTGAAATGATGGGTCCATGGAAATGAATCATGCAGCGAAGTCTGAGAAGGAGAATCATCCTGCTCCTTCAGGGCAGGGGAGCACATGTTGGGGGAGGGCTTCTGTCTGGGATTCAAACAACTTGTACCCTCTCTCCGGTCACCCTCAAAACTAATCATCTGCTTCTCCTTTTGTTTGAGTGTCTTTGGATAGGGGTTAATATTCCTCACTGTGTTACATTTAAAACGTTAAACTCATAAACAATTCTGCAGCTACAGTAGGCTAGATTTTAAGTGAATTACACTGTTTGTGATAACACCATGTTAAACATTTTTTCCAAATCTTATTTGGAGAAAATTGATTCCTTACAAACTTGTACCTTACGATGGAACATGGGCATTTGGGGCTGGGGATTTAGCTCAGTGGCACAGCACCTGCATGGCAAGTGTTAGGTCCTGAGTTTGATCCCTGGTACAAAAAACAGAAATAAAAACATGGGCATTTGTGAGGTTGTATGTGTCTTCTCCAGGGCAGCTCAATATTCAGCTTTAAATGTAACTTGACCAGTGTATATTGAATACTTTCAGATGTCTGGTTGGAAGGATCAAGAATGAGTTCTTCCCAGAAAAAAGAATCATTTATCCTAATTATGGGGTATTAGGCTTCTAAGTGACTGGAGTTTCTGACTTTGTGCCTCTAATTGTGGACTAAGAAAGCTGAAGCCCTGAAGAAATACTAGAGAGGGCCAGGGATTTGGCTCAGTGGTTCTCCTGCCTGCCTTTCAAGTGTAAGGGCCAGAGTTTGATCCCCCGTACCAAAAAAAAAAAAAAAAAAAAAAAAAATTACTGGAGAAATGGAAGTTAATACCCTGTCTTTGCTTTTGTTCAGGGACAATTTCTGTATGCAGTTAGGCTTAAAGTGGACTGAGAGGTTTCAGTGCCAAGAAAAACATTTATAGGAAAGGAGTTAGTGCTGAAGTTTAGCTTACAAAGTAAGTAGTGGAGAGGAGGAACCCAAGTTTTTTTTTTCCTTTGTGAAGGGAAAACTGTAAATAACATGATTTGAGAGGTAAGATTTTTAAGAGTATCCCTCTTGCAGGATGTGGTGGTGCATACTTATAATCCCAGAACTTGGGAGGCTGAGGCAGGAGACTTGCCATAAGTTCAGGACCAGCCTGAGCTATATAGTGAGTCCAAGATCAGCCTGGAATACATAGAGAGACTCTGTCAAAAAAAAAAAAAAAAAAAAAAAAAAAAAAAAAATTAAGAGTACCTCTCTACTAATTTGGTGAATGATTGCTTCTTTATGCCAAGTTATACTTAGATTTCAAAATGTTTCTTTATGTATGTTTTTATTTAATATTTTCTTTTCAAGAATGAATTAGCCTTTTGATAGTATACATTGTAAATGATGATAAGCATTCTAAGTGGACTGTTAGTTTGTAATTAAAACCTGAGCCCACTTCCCCTGTTCTCAAGATACATAGTTGCATACTTATACATTCTTAAATTCAAATGCTCTGAACATTACAATCCTTAAGTACAGATACCTCTGCTTTTACCAGCACATAGAACTCCTTCAGCTTTTCTTACCTGTTTTCTTTTATTGAATTACCCATTGACATAGATGCATATCCCTCACCTCAATAAAGTATGTTTTATGAGATCCCCCCTGATGTGCATAATGGCAGAGACAAGAGAAGATCCATGGTTTGTTGGGTGGGAGGTTATGTGTGGCTGTTGCTCTGTGACTGTTGAAAAATCTTTAGAAAGTAAATATGAGAGATGACCTGTTAAGGGCTCACATATAAGTGCTAATAATTGAGAAATTGATGAGTCTTCTCACTATGGAGAGACCCTGATTTGTGTTAGCCTAATCTACTTGATCTGCAAGCCAGCATCAAGAAGAGTAATAGTCCCAGTGAATGGAGAAGAATGTGGAAGAAGGTATTTTAGTGCTGCTCCAGGTTAATTGAGAATTATATCTGTTCTGCATTTGAATGTAAGACTCAATCTAGGTCTGGTTTATGGAGAATGTCATAAAACATTAGTGTTTCTAAGTCATTTTGAGGATTAGGAAAAAATGTTTTATAAGTGTTAATTATTAATGATTTTTAGAAAATGCTTGTAAAGCCTGCCACCTGGAGTTTACAGATGAATACTAATGGGTTACAGACGTAGATGGGATGTAATGGTTTATATGCTTTTTCACTGGGGAGCTGGAAATCTGGCCTGTTCTCTTCCTACTACATTGGGCTCTGTTACACTTGCCTTTTGTTTATATACATAGAGTCAGTTTCTACTCTGCAGCAGAATAGGTATTATTTGTTCTCTGAAGGAAGAAAGTAAAATTTGGAGCTAAAAAGATTTATATAAACACAATATTGTTAGTTTTCTTTAATCTTTTTTTTTTTAATCATTGCCGATGAAATAAAAAGTGAAATCATACTACTGCATTCAAAGCTGTTATGTTACCAGTTCTCAGTTCTGGATGCATATTAAAATAACATGGGGAATTTTATAAACAACAAAAATAGGGTGAGCTTTAGATATCTGAGTAGTTTTTATTTTGCTTTTGTTTTTGTTTCTGTTTTTTGGGGGCAGAGTCTCCCTTTGTAGTTTAGGCTGGCCCTGAACTTACTATGTAGCCCAGGCTGGCCTCGAACTCTCTGCAATCTTTCTGCCTCAGCCTCCTGAGTTCTGAGATTACAGGTGTGTGCTACCACGCCCAGCCTTGAGTAGTATATTTTTATACCTTATTAATCTACCAACACTGTGGGTTTGGTCCCCAGCAATGAAAAAAAAAGATATTGGTACATGGGCTTAGAAATCTATAAATGCACGTCACCTGACTTGCAAGCACAAAGTCCCGAGTTCAATCCCTGGTACAGACAGACAGAAAGAAAGAAATCTAAGTATGCATAATAAATTTTTGTATTGATAGTTACAAAAATGTCATTTTATGAATTTGGTTGAGATTTGTGAAATAATAAGAAATACACACATAGGTCTTTCATGTTCCAGCTTCTCGTTCTGAACTTCTAATAACACCTTTGTAATACCTGAGAGAGAGAGAGAGAGAGAGAGAGAGAGAAGTGCTGGGAGAATCAGTGTTTGGTCTCTGCCCTATTCTTGAGACAGAGCTCCTGATGCCCTTGTAGATAGTGTCAGTAGGGGAGGAGAATTTTTTGCTGTTACTTGGTTCCTGACACAGAGCCCTTAAGGCCTGTTAATTTCCAGACTGACAGCAAGTCTGACATAGCTCCTACATCCCTTAGATCTCCTGGGCGATAGCAGCATCTTTTGCTGTAATGATATAACTCTTGATGGGCTTCTGTATAGCGGGGGGGTGGGTGTTGAGGGAGAGTGTTACCAGAGTAACCAGTCTGTGTGGTTAGAGGGTTGGAATCTTCAGTCTCATCCCCCAGCTCTGGGGAGTGGAGAGGGGCTGAGGTTGAATTGAACACCAATGGCCAGGGATTTAATTAATCATACCTATACATTAAAGCTTTCATTAAAAACCCGAAAGAGCTGGGTTGGAAGAACTTCCGGATAGCTGAACATACAGTATGCCTGAGAAAGGCATGGAAATTTCACACCCCTTCCTTCATACCTCACTCTGTGCTTCTCTTTGCTGGCTGTTCTTCTATATCCTTTGAATGGTTTTTATGAATAAACAAGTAAATGTAAGCAAAGTATTACCCTGAGTTTGTGAACCATTCCAGCATATTAATCAAACCCACGGATGGGTGTGAGAATCCGTGGTTTATAGTGGGTAGTTGGAAGAGTAAGTGGTTGTCCCTTACTTCCAACTGGCTTCTGAAGTTGGGAGCAGTCTAATGGGACTGAGTGCTCAACCTGTGGGGTCTGCTACTATCCCCAGATGGATAGTGTCAGAATGGAATTGAATCAGAGGACACCTGCTAGTGTCTGCTGCAGATTTGCTTGGTGTGTGGGGAAATGTCTTTCACGTATCTGGTGTCAGAGTACTGTGCAAAGTGAAGTGCAGTGTGAGAGGGCTGGGAAACAGTCTCTGCCATCACGTAAGTATTTTATTGAATTATTTCATATTGTTTGTTACTGTATTTCTAATTGTCTTTTGTTAGCTTAGAGAAGTAAAATTAATTTCGTGTTTTGACCTTGTGTTCTGCAGTGTTGGTAAACTCACACTGTTTCAGTAGGTTCTGTAGCTTTTATCAGTAAGTTCATTGGGATTTTCTAAATAGATGGTTGAATTATTTGGAATAAACATTTTTATTTCTTCACTTTTAATCTCTGAACTTTTTTTTTAAATGCAGTTATTTCCTTTTATTTACCATTATAGGTCTCTGAATGAACACTTTAAAATGCAGATTCAGTTTGTACAATGGAGAAGGACCTAGTTAGTTATCTGTTTCTTCTTGTGTGAACTGATTAATTTGTGTTTTTCAAGGAGTATTTACATCTGAGTTAGCCAAGTTGTTGAATACTTTTTTTTTTTTTTGGTACTGGGGATTGAACTTGGGTCCTTGCAAGCGCAGGCCACCGAACCACTGTGCTAAATCCCCGGCCCTTTTTTTTTTGTTGTTGGAATAGTTGTTGTTTTTGTGAAGTTTATTTCTGTAATGTCTACAGAATCTGTAGCTATGTCCTCTTTTTCATTCCCGGTTTTGGTAATTGATGTCTGTCTGTATGTCTTTGTGCCTGTATCTCTCCCTCTCTCTCCCCTCCCCCCCTTGTTTCGTCTGGCTAGAGATGTATCAATATTGATCCATGCAAAGAACTAGAACTAGCTCAGTTTTTTTCTTTATTTCAATTTCATTGATTTTTGCTTACTCATTTTTTTCCTGTTTTTTTGTTTTGGCTCTAATTTGCTGTTTTATCTAGTGTCCTAAGTTGGAAGCTTTGATTATTGACTTGAGAATCTTCTTTTCTAGTATGGATACTTTTCGTATTTATAAAGTGAAGTAGGCCCCTTTTTTGGATATTGGGAATCAGAGTAACTCAGGTGCTCTCTACACTGAGCTATATATCCTTTGCCCCTTTTAGTCTTTATTTTAAAACAAGATCTCATTAAGTTGTTGAGGCAGGACTCCACTTGTGATTCTTCTGACTCAGGCTCCCTCAAGTGCTAGGATTACAGTACAAAGTACAAATAGTACCCATTCTTTAATTATTCTTTTTAGGCTGAGGTTAAATCTTCTTATTCTGAAGACAACCAGGAAGTTATTGATTCATTTTTTTTACAGGTGGTTTATATGTATGCAAGTAAATATTTCAGAATATAATTTTCTCTTTAACATAATTGCTAGGTAATGTTCTAAAAATCATTTTGTTCTGTACCTTGCTTGCTTTTTAAAAATTTAATCTTTCTTGAATATGATTCTTTATCTTTCATATTTTGTTTCTCATTCATTCTTTTTTTTGTTGTTAGTTTTGTATTTTTTTGTTTTGTACTGGGGATCTAACTCAGGACCTTGCGCTTGTGAGGCAGGGGCAGCACCCCTGAGCTAAATCTGGCCCCTGTTGTTACTTTTTGAGACAAGATCTTGCTGTGTAGTTTAGGCTGGCCTTGAACTCACTACGTAGTCCAGGTTGACCTCAAACTCTCAATGATCCTCCTGTCTCAGCCTCTCAAGTGCTGCTTGCCTGGCTTCTCATTCTTTTTAATGATAGCATAGTTAGCCTTCTATTAGCGGACATTTGGGTATTTCCATTCTTTTGCTATTAGAAACATGCTGCAATGAATGACTATAAATGCATGTTTGAGCACATCATTTTAGGATTCTTGACTTTTGTATTAGTCACTTTCCCATTACTGGGATGAAATACCTGACACTTGTAATTTAAAGCAGGAGATGACTCTGATCCAGTCACCTTCCGAACTTGTGAGACTTGGGGCCATTTTAATCTAAACCATAGCAAGTATGTAAATTTGGGAAAAGAATAGGACTGTTTTCCATCCTATTTGCCTTGCTCCTTTTTCTGTATCTAGATAATCTGCTGTCTCTTAAGGGCCCAGTGGCGTAGAGAAAAAGAAGTAATTGCATTTTTACACCAACTCTTCTGTGAATCTAAATAATTCTAGACATATCCAAATGTATTTTTATAATAATTTCTTTTAGTAGCAGAACTATCAATAATGATCACTTTTGAGATCAGTCAATTCCTAAAGAAAAGCATTCCTTCTGATAGCATTTTCTGGATTTTTTGCTTTTCCTTCCAGACTATCTTCAGACTCCTCAGCATTCTGATATTTTTCAAACTCATATTAGTTCTTAAACCACTGGATGACTTTTAACCACATATGATACAGTTCTGAATCATCGTTAGAAGTGTATTCCTTTTAATGATCTTTTAGCTATTGTCATTTCTCATATAATACAGTGGATATTTTGTTTTTTGAGACAGAATTTTACTGTGTAGTTCAGGCTGGACTTGAACTTGCCGTGTAGCCTGTGCTGGTCTCAAATTTGTGGCAATATTCCTGCCTCAGCCTCTTGAGTTCAGTCATTGTAGGTGTGTGCCACCATACTTGGCTTATACAGTGGAGATTTGACATAGGAATATTCCTCATAATTTCTAGGTGCTGTATAGGATTATATGTGGGATGATGTTTTTACTTCTGAAGAACGGTGTATTTTTTAAAAAGCCCATCCTGAGCTGGGTGTGATGGTGGACACTTGTAATCCCAGCATTTGGGAGGCTGAGGCAGGAAGATTGCAAAAGGATTTGAGGCCAAACTGAGCTACATAGTGAGTTCAAGGCCAGCCTAAACTACATGGTGAGACCCTGTCTCAAAAAACAAAAACAAAATAAAACAAACAAAAAATAAAAGCCTAACCTAATTTTATTTACCTAATTGTGGAGTCTTCTGTTTTAGCTTATGAATAAACTTAATGAGATGTAGTGTTCTTTCTATGTGCAAGGAAGATTTGGAAACTGAGGAGCATTCTCTTAGGATCATCAGTGAGTATAATAAATAGGGAGAGATTTGCTTTTCTAAACCAAGATGATCAGTTCCTGTTATTGCAAAGATACTTTACTCTAACTTACTACAAAATTATGATCACAAACTATGAGAGTAACACAGAAACCCTTTGTTAACTCATATATGCTAACTTTAACAGTCAGCAAGGGAATTTTTTATCTGCAGTGAACTAGGGCATGGCCAAAAGGATGGAGTAGTGAACGTGGGTCAGGGTCTTGACTTGGTTCTGTGATGGGTGGTCTGATTTCTTTGGGTAATTAATTCATTTATGTTCTTTTAATCTTTCCAGGTCATGAAAAGGAGTTAATGTTAATGTCCCTTTTTCTCTCCTTTCTCATAGTGGTGTCTGAGAAGATCTTAAATGAACATGATTAAGCTTCTTAGAATAAATACCTACATGGTGACACAAAGGTTATGACAGTGACAACAAAGATGAATGTGCTATGTAGTCTTCATAGCATTGCGTACCTTATTGTTTAGTACACAACAATAAACTCTTGTTACAGTGTCCTGATGTAAAGAACACTTTTCTTAATTACTCCAACCAGGTGATCCCTTGGTTTTGACTACCTAAAAATACTTCAGATCGAGTATAATGCTTTTAGTTAATAATAAATAATTCTGGTTCAGTCTTTGTCTTCAGAACCGAGAGAAATTACTTACAGACTGATCTGAAAACTCATTTCCACGCAATTCAGATTAGTTTCAACATTCTTCACTGAGCATAGATAAAGGACAAAATCCAGGGTTTCTAAATGTAGTAAAATTGTAACCTATAAGGGTAGGAGTCCTTTTACTGATTGCTCAATATAAAGTGATACATTGACTGCTTTTGTGGTTTCAGAAAGCAATTATTTCTAATATTTATTTTGCAGTGAGGGCCGAGGCAAGTTGACGGTATTTTCGGTTAAGGCTATGTTAGCAACCATGTGTGGTGGAAAAATGCTGGACAAATTGAGATGTAAGTATTCTCATATTACTTGAAAATTTTTATCTTCAAATTAGGACTCTTGAGTAGTTTTAAATGAATGTTTTCAGAAATTTGGATACTATGTCGAGCTTTTAGTATTTATTTATTTATTTACTTATTTATTTATTAAACATTACTTTGCAGCAGCCAGCTCAAAGTTTGTGAGTTACGCCACCTACTGTTCACATGGAAAAGTTGATTGATTTAATAGGTTCACAGTAGTAAGGCTGATATTTAAAAAGCCATTAAAAATATTCTCCATATTATTAAAACTATGCTTGAAGATGATTATATCGAGAGTTATTAGAAAATAAATTGCATTGCTTTTACCAGATTTGGTCAAGTAAAGCCTTTAATTCCATTCTTTATTAGGTAGTATTTGCTGTAGTTAAGCTGTCCTTCGTACTTAGGGTCACGCTCAGCAATTTTGAAATTAGTTACTTGTTCCCCCACCCACCCCAGTTGTCATTCCCTTAGGTGGTTTTTGTTATTATTATTAATTTTTTCTGGTACCAGGAATTGAACTCAGGACCTTACACTTTCAAGGCAGGTGCGGCGACACTAAGCTAAATCCCTGGCCTGTGGTTTATTACTTTTTGTTTTCTGACATTTTACTCTTCATTGGAGACTATAAGAACGTGATTGAAATCAAAGATTGAATTTCACCACTGCTCCTTATGTTTTTATTTATTCAGTCATCAGATAATTACTGACTACCTATGATATCCCAAGTATTGGCATTTTTTTTATACTTTTGTATATTTTACAATATTTTTCTTATGGAAAAATATATTTTACACGTATTTTTCTCAAGGAATCCTTCAAAATTCCTTTAGCAGCAGGTGACATTTTCTTCCCTTGATAGAGAGGGCAGCATTGAGATTTTATCTAAACTCAGAGTCCTGTCCTAAGCTACTCTGTCATTCTCTGTGTGCTGGTACTGTAATGAAAGGACATGTCAGTACAATCTAGTGTTCAAGTACCATGATACACGTACCCAGAGAGTAAGAAACTGTAAGGATTAAGGGAGATGAGATTGAAGCCGTGAGTTTTAAAGAAGTACTAAGCTCCTCTGTGAATTTATCTGTTGAAAAAATTGGGTTGTCTGTCCTATAGCATTTCTCATAGACTATAGTTTGATGGTTGCATCCTTTTGATGTTTCTCTGTGCGTCTGATTTTTAAAAAAATTAAAGTATAGAAGCTTGATCAGATTCAAGTTCAAGATTCTTGGTAAGATCACCTCATAGAGACATTTGTTTCCTATGGTTTTTCTTCCATATCACTATGGCATTGAAAGTTGGAATGCTAGATTAGATACAGATATTCTAAAGAAGGATCTTAGATCATGTGATTTGGTCCGCTGTTGCCCTGCTTATTTTTATTTCAAAATCAGCTGCAATGTTGAACATATTTTTGGTTAAAAATTTAGTTTAAATATTTTTCTGAGGTTTTTCACTTGGTACCACAAAATATTACTCTTTGGGGCCAAAATCTTTTGTACTTAATTCAGCATGACTTTTTCGATAAATGTAATATGAATAAAATTATATTTCATACAAACACAAAAAAGAAAATTCAATTTTGTTTTTTGTTTTTTTTTGGTACTGGGGATCGAACTCAGGACCTTGCATTTTGTCTGCTTTTAAATGATAATTCTGGATTTAAAAAATTTGTATACCATCTTTATTCATAGTAGACTGCTAGAAAAAAGGTAGGAAATTGATTATATAAGGACATTCTGAAGTTTAAGTTTCTGTGATTATACAGTATCAGCTATGTTTATATTGGTTAAGCTCACCTGGCATATACCAAGTAATTACATTTTTGCCAAGTGCACATTATTACTTGAATCCTATAATGACCACAGTTTTCTGTTGTAACTACTGAAAAATTCAAATTCTGCTAATAAGTATGAAAAGGGTTTCAGTTTTGTTTTTATTGTTTGTTTTGTGCTGCTAGGGTTCAAACCCAGGGCTTTGAGCATGGTAGGCAATCACTGAACCACTGAGTTATAGCAATAGCCAGCCCCCTGATATCAGATTTTTGCTGTGCCTTTGAACTTCTCATTCAACACAAAGCAACCAACATTCAAATGGCATGAAAACACACATGCGAAGCTAAATGGGATATATCAGTGTGCTCAGAATGCTAGATCATTGCACTGTACAGACTGATTCTTAGTATGTTTCTCTTATTCAGATGCATTTAAAATATAGTGTATCTTCTTTATGATCAAAATTATAGTTTGTCTACCACCTGTTATTCTGTTTCATTTTTATTGTATTATTATCTTGGCTTTGGAATGAAATATTGAACATAAGTAACCTTTTTGGTGTGTTGAAGCCTATTTCCACTTTTTAATTTTAATCATCCAAGGTGGAAATTAATTTGAAGTGTTGCTGTTTGAACACCAGTTATAACTTAAACATTTTCACCTCCTAGTAATATCAGTCTAATGTATTTAGGGCTAATTGTGAAGTTTAGGGTCATATAGTTCCTTCTCCTATTGTTGATCCTTGAACTATACCAGGTTAAGGGAGAGCTGATCTTCCCAGTAGAACATCACAAATAACTTTTCACTCTCCCAGAACTTAACTACTAATCGCTTACTCTTGGTGGAAATCTTACAGATCCCATAAATAGCTGACACATTTTGTATGTTCTGTGTATTACATATGACACAAATACATGAGAATCATGAGAAACATGAAATCATCTCACTTTGTACTATAAAATGTAATTCTCTGGAGAAACAAGCTGCTCACTTGGAGATGATCTGCGCCACACAGTGTTCTTACTGGTGGGACTTGAGTTGACTATACTAGCAATGGGAGGCAGCTACAAAATTATTATAGTAGTTCAGTGTGTACTGCAGTTCATTTTATGCAGTTATGCTTTAGTATGGTATCTTTGTGTTTACATTCTCTCGACTCCAAATTGTGCCATGTATAATCTGTGTTTTTGTAAGTTTTGATAAATTTTAACTTTTTATAATTTCTATATATCTTAATGTGTAATTGATAAAATAATCTTATCTAGATATGTTTTATACATTCAGGACATACATTTCTTAATTTTTTTGGTATTTGTAGTTATAAAATTCATCTTTGAGTTCTTAAAAATGGTCACGAATCTTCAAAAAAAAAAAAATGAGTCCTTGTATAAGTGACCCACGCAGTTGAAACTTGTGTTGTTCAAGGATAAGTTTTAATGTGCTTTTTGGTTGTTAATTTGTTATTACTGTTGGTGGTGGGGTGTGTGTGTCCCTTACCACCTAGCTAATTTGATGATATTATTAGTGTACCAGCTCTAGAAATCTCTCCTTGCTTCTATTTTTTATATTCTATTGACAGAGAAAATATGAGTCTTCTTAGTATTTTATTTAAGGTAAAGATGTAAAATGATTACTCCATTATAAGAGAAGCACTTGAAATCTGTGGTTGTCAGTTTTGGCTATTGTGAGACCCTCTGCCCCTTGGTTTCTTTGTCCTCAGCTGAGGTGGCTGAATAATGGTACAAAATAAGCAACAGCAGTAGATTATAACATCAAATGGTAGTTCATCATTTGTCCACTTTCTTCTATCTACTTATTACTTCATTGTTTTAGTTCTTGCTACCTGTTCCAGCCTCTTCCTACTAAATAAATTTTGTAGGGTTGTCTCTATTAATGTTTCTCCTATATTAGGTTTTCCAGTATGTGGGATATGAATTAGCATTTTTCGTTTTATCTTTGTTTTTTTACCTTTCAGAATTAAAAAATTTAATATGTTCATAGCTTATTTGATCTTTTAATGTTAAGATAATGTTTGAAATAACTTAAATATTTCTCCTTTCAGTTTGAAACATTTTTTAACCTGCAGCTACTACTGACTCATTTTATTATTCTTTTCTGTTTTCTTTTTCATTTTAGTTTAATATGTACTACCTGTGAGTCCTCAGGATCCACACATTTAATTTTATTTTTTATGAAAGTAAAAAAATCACACTAAATTTTATTTGTAAACATATTATGTAAATATTTATAACAAAAAGAAAATTAATTTTCAAAACACTTGACAAAGTTTCTTACAGCACTGGGTACAGATTGGCATTTTACAGCCACTTTCTGGGTGGTACTAGGGATCAAACTTGGAACCTTGCACTTGCATTTGTAGTCACTTTTAAAAATGCTTCCATTCCTCAGGACCCATCTGTAGTATCCTTTGGTTAATTAGATTTTTCAGATTTATCTTAAGAATATTTCTGTCTCCATGTGTCATTCTTTTATAGAAATGGTTCCCTGATATGGCCAGTGTATCCTAGATTGAATAGTAACTTCTAACAGAATTCTAAATACAAGTGATTTATAAGAGGAATACAAAATTTATTTAAAGCGTAATAAAACTTCGGTAATGTCAGAAACCAAAAATACAACTTATGAGGACAAAACTTTCAGGTTGTAATGCTCATTATTTATTAAATCATATTTAACTCGGGCCGGGGATTTAGCTTAGTGGTTCTGCTGCCTGCCTCGCAAGCACAAGGGCCCAAGTTCAATCCCCGGTACACCCCCCAATCATATTTAACTCTTAGTTAATTTAACTATATGATTTATTACCTTGTGTCTATTTGTTTTCTAAGACATCTAATCTTTTCTTCAAACCCTATTTGCACTAAAAGATAATGATTGGTAAAAATTCCTTTAAAAACTAGTGCTACCATTTTGAAGAGTAGTGCAGCAGATGTATGGAGAAGGCTATAGAAACACTCATATCCATTCAGTCAGTCCAGTTCTGGAATTTACCCTAAGGTATAATCAGAGATGTACTTCAAGATTTAGGGTTATTTTGTTTATCTGAGTCTGGCATCTCATTATGTTACTCTGCCTGGCCTGAATTCCTGGGGTCAAGCAGTCCTCCTGCCTGGCCTCCTGAGTAGCTGGGACTGCAGGCTAGCACAACTGTGTACAGCTTAATTTTAGCTATATTTCTTGAAACAGTAATATATGAGAACTTGAATCAGTTTAGTGTCCAAAAGGAAGAGCTCAGTGAAGTCGTGGGACACCTACGTGACTGAATATATATAATGCCTTTACAGTTGTTTTACAGATGAAAGTACATATATGTCATATAGTTTTCAACAAAATTTTATTATGCACATGGGAAAATAAATATAGCAAAATGCTAACAAATTTTCTGTGGGTTGTAAGTACAGTGGTTTTATAATAGTAATAATTTGTATTACCTGATTTTTTTTTTCATGTTTTTGAGAGATCACAATTTGAGTAGAGAAAAAATGACCTGAGATTCTGCTTTTGCTGAGAATTGACTGTTCTTGCTGACATGTCACTTCGCTTCCTTGGCATTTCATTAATAGGCCTCCCCTTGAAGATGAGATTAAATACTTTGACCTGTTCAAAATTTAGCCTCCTCTGCGATGGTCATTTAACCATCTGTCACTGCGTGCGTATCCTCGCTACATCTTGCGAGCCAGTAGATGGACGTTAGTGACTATTCAATCTCAGTGAGTGATACCTGTGTTTACATTTCTTAAATAACCAAAATGTTTTAGAACTGGAAGCAAGTAGGAAATGGCACCTTATGTTTGCATTTTATGAATAAGGGGAAAAAAGAAGAAGAAAAGGGAAAACAAAAGCCAAGGGAGGCCTGGAGGTTTTTGTGAGGGTGGGGAGAGTGGGCTGAATCAGCAGAGGTGTCAGACATCCAGATGCCCCACCTCCAACCTCATTCTGACTTAATGAGTGACACAGAATTTTAATGAATTTGAGGATAGCATATACACTTGGATTTAGTTATGTGTGAAGGTATTATAAACATACAGATGTGTACATATTTTTCTGGGTTAAGTTGCTCACTTGGTTGAAAGATAACAGGAGATGAATCATTTGCCAGGGAAATCAAACATAAAAGGAAGCTATTTTTCACCTTAGACTTGGCTGTTGAATCTGAATATCTCTGTCACCTTGCAGAAGCATGAGTCTGGTCATTTGGTGGTAAAAGGGGAGTAGTGCATGGGCAGATGTGACCAGTAAAACCAAGATTATTATCACTAGGAAAAAAAATGTGAAGGTGGTCCATCACTAGCATTATTTTGCCCATTACACAAATAGAATATTTTAAAAATTACGCATACTATTTATTTAAGAGTTTGGTTGTTGGTTTTTTACAAGGGAGAAAGCCTACTTTAAAAAAAGCTGGAAATAACTACAAGGGAGTTGGTATATCTTCTTTCAGAAATGTATTGATAGACTGGGGGAAATCTGGAAAGTAATTTAGTCCCTTAATACCAGAAGGGTCTACAGCAGTGGTGGCAAACTTGTGATACATGTGCTGCAGCAGGCTGTTTGTATCATTGAAAGCTCTAAAAGGTTCGCCATCCCTGGTCTAGGGCTTTAATTAGAAGAGTATTTTTGGGGTGGGGCTGGAAATCAAACCCAGAGCCTTGCACATGTTAAGTTGTCTCTACCACTGAGCTATGTCCTTAGTCCTGGTTTAATTTTTTAAATTTTTTATTCAATTGTATTGTCTCATTTACTTTTTTGCTAAGACCTTACATGTATATTGTATATCACACTTAGATTCATTATTTTGTGTCATTTAAGACTTAAGAATCAGCAATAAAAAAAGAAATAAAGATATATTAGACCACCAAACAAACAAAAAAAGAATTAACAATCATCTTGCACCATTTTTCTTATAAATAAGAGAAACCTATCCTAAAAAAGTATTATTGTGTTGGGCTAGGGATTTAGCTCAGTGGCGCTGTGCCTGCCTTGCAAGCACGAGGTCCTGAGTTCAGTCCCGGCACCACGCCCCCCACCCCAATTTTTTTTTTCATGTTAAGCCAGTAACTCAAGAATTAATGAGTTACTTCATTATGTCTTCATTTTCTGGACCTAGCAATTATTTTTCTTATTAATTAAATGTGTTTCTGCTTGTTCTCTTACTCCCTTTTATTACTTCAAAGAAGTAAAATGTAAGCCTGGTGTGGTGGTGCACACCTATAATCCTAACACTCTGGAAGCTGAGGCATGAGGATTGCAAGAGTTTGAGGCCAGCCTTGGGCTACATAGTGAGACCCCGTCTCAAAAACCAAAAAATAAAAAAGTAAGATAGAGTTCATTGATAGAGTCTATACATGTTTGTGTGATTACTGTGTGTGTGTGTGTGTGTGTGTGTGTGTGTGTGTGTGATATTTATATTCTTGGTAGCTAAAGTCTGTGGTCCTGAATATTTCTACTAGTGGCTACAAGTTAATTACATTTTAGTTTTAGCTATGAACACATTGATTAGCAATAGAAAGCTGAATAGTACTTTAAATACATTGGAATTTATTTTTTCTCATGTGAAAATAAGTCCAAAGGATGTTAAATTCAGGGTTGATACCGTGGTCTGAGGATATTGAAAGATTCTAGTTCTTCCTACCTTCCTGCTCTGCTATGTGGCTTTTTTCCTTAGGGTAATAAGATGTTATGGCCCAGGCCTCGCATACTTAGTCCAGACAGAAGGAAGAAAGAGGTAGCTGTATTAGGAAAATGAAATGTTATTCAGAAGTCTACTTGAGTTACAGTGTGCGAAAGGACTGGGGGTAATTTTTTAAAAATCACCTAATACTTTTTTTTTTTTTTTTTTGATACCAGGGATCAAACTGAGGTCCTTGTGCTTGTGAGGCAGGCAGTGGCACCACTGAACTAAATCCCCGGCCTGGAAGAAATATTTTATAAGTGGGCCCTCTACCATTCTAATCACAGTCAGGGTTCAGTTCACAAAAGGGGAAATAAGTATGGAGTGGGGGCCTTGAAGTCCCTGCCTTGTCCCATATTGGCCCTTATCTCCATTCAGTTTTTGTTTGCTTGAGAGAGGGTTTCACTATGTAGTTCAGGCTGGCCTTGAACTCACTATGTAGCCCAGGATCATGGAGATCCTCTTGCCTCAGCCTCCTGAATGCTGGGATTATAGTCATACCCCACTACACCCAGCCTCCATTCAAATTTAATGGATGATTATTTGCTGCATTATAAAAACAGCAGCCAGCTATTTAAAGAACGACTCATACGCTTCCCTCAGTTGAAGAACCTCACTTTGTTCCTTTGGTGGTGACATTTCAGAACTTTCTGTCTGCAGTCCTTCTTGAACTGTGGCCCAGGCCTCTCTGTTTCTGTCTGTAGGGTGGTTCTGCTTGAAAATGTGTAGATTAGTCCAAGTATAGTTAGGTCTCCAAAGCTAATAGGGTGTTGGTCTCTGATTTGCTTACTTCAGTCAGGGTGGTCAGCATTTTCCTAAACTAGAGATTTAGAAGGACCCTAACTTTTTTTTTTTTTTCTTTTTTAAAACACAGCTTTATTCAGATATAATTCAGGTATCATATATTTTACCCACTTGAGTTCAAGCCAATTATCCTTACTATGTTCCTCAACAAGAAGTCTCATGTAACCTGAAGATATATTCTTTTTTTTTTTTTTTAATTGAGTTTATTGGTACATTTAGGGATACAGTACAGTTACATTCATTGTTGGGATCATGTACCTTTACATGGCAAGTCTTGATTCTCATTTTTTCCCCTTACCTCTGCCCTCCCTTCACCCCCTCCTCCCCTCCCCATCTACAAACACTTTATTTTCATCTTTTCATTCTCTCACATTTTTTTCTTTTCCCTTTTTGTTCTTCCCCTACGTATCACACCTTCCCTACACCTTTAGCTCCTTTCCTCCCATTTCTAAATGTCAGTAATCTTATTAGAATCTTATGCATTGTTGCAGAATATTCACACCAGGGAAACTATTTGGTATTTACACGTGTGACTTATTTATTTCACTTAGGAGTATATCTTCAATATGTATCCATTTTCCTATGAATGAATCTATTCTCTCGCTCTTTATGGCTGAGTAATATTCCATTTTATAGAAAAACCACAACTTCTTTATCCAGTTTCCAACGGATGGGCAAATAGGTTGTTTCCAAGATTTAGCTATTACAAACTGTGCCGCTATAAACATGGGTGCACATACTTCTCTGTGATATGATTCTTTTAGTTCTCTTGGAAAGATACCCAACAGAGGGATGGCTGGGTCAAATGGAATCTCCAGTCCAAGCTCTTTGAGGTATCTCCATATTGATTTCCATAGTGGTTGCACTAGTCTGCACTCCCACCAACAATGGAGGAGGGTTCCTTTCTCCCCACAACCCCGCCAACATTTGTTATTGTGCGATTTCTTGATAGCAGCCATTCTTTGTGGGGTGAGGTGGAATCTCAGTGATGTTTTCATCTGCATCTCTCGAATGACCAGTGATGTGGAACATTTTTTCATATATTTTCTTGCTGCTTTTACTTCTTTGTATGAGAAATGTCTGTTCATTTCGGATGCCCATTTTTGGATCGGGTCTTTATATTTGGGGGGACTGATTGTTTTGAGTTCTTTATATATCCTTGATAATAGTCCTTTGTCTGAGGTACAGCTGGTAAAAATTTTTTCCCACATTGTAGATTGTCTCTTAGTTCTGCTAATGGTTTCTTTTGAAGTACAGAAGCTTTTTAGTAAGATGAGATCCCAGTTGTTGATTCTTTCTGCTAGTTCCCGCGCTACTGAGGACCCTAACTTTTAGCATTTCTTTATCTCCTGATCCAGTTTGCCATCCGCTGCCATTCCTTGCATTGAAATGTCTTGGGTTTGACCCTGTTCCCGGTATGATCACTGCTGCGACCTAGCCTCTGACCCCCTCATTTGTGCTTTATTGACAGGGTTTTCTCCTATTGTGTTCCTCCTCTTTCAGTCCTAGTAACATCAAGTCAGCACCATCACCCCCCAACCCAGGCTTGGGGAATTGAGTGCAGAACCTCATACATTCTAGACAGAGCTTCACCCCTGCGCTGCATCTCCAGCTCAGATCTTCCTGAAACCTAGCTTTCTAAACATTTCAGCCTTAATCAAAAGTTTTAAAGCCAAATCCAAATGGCTTTCTTTTGTCTGTTTTCTTTTATAACAAGAATATTCTTCTTAATCCATCTTTATTTTGTAGTCAGAATGTTCTCCTCAGTTCCCTGTTTCCTGTTTACTACCAATAACAGACACCCTACACGTTCCTTTAGCTCAGTGGTTCTGCCCCCTGCCTTGCAATCACAAGACCCCAAGTTCGATCCTGGTACCCCCCAAAAACAAAAAATAAAAACAGAACACACTTCCTGTCTGAGGGACTCTTGTCCCTCTGTTCTCTAGTGCGACTCTCAGTCCCACTCCAGCTTGTTTTCACTGCATCACTCCAAACCCAAGTTTTCAGGGCTTAGATTCCTGCCTTTTGAACTTTCTTGACAATTCCTTTTCCTGACTATTGTCATAGCTACTTGTGTCTTATTTATCTGTTAATATTTCACATGTATGGTTCAATTTCTTTAAATCTGGTTTTTGGAAGAGTTCATCAATTTACCTTTCTGTCTGTCTTTCTTCAGAGCTGTGCTGTTTATTATATAGAATAAACATAACTACACCTTTTTTTTAAGCTGTTGTATACCTAATTAATTCCTCCTCCTCCTCCTCCACTTTTTCCTCCTCTTCCTCCCCCTCAGGAACTTGGGTTTTGTTTTGTTTCTTTCTAGTACCTGGTACCTGAGATTGAACTCAGGACCTTGCGCTTGTCAGGCAGAAGTTGTGCTGTGGAGCTACATCCCTGGCTACCTCATGTTCTTTTGAAACCCAATTTTTTTTTCTCTTTTTTTTTTTTTTTAACTCCCACCTCTAGAGCATGATTTCTATGTCAAGGTGGAGATTGCCACGTGCTCCGAAGTGGCTTCTGGAGCTTCTGCAGTCAGAGCTGCATTCCATATAGCACAAGAAGAAGAGGATAAGGGACAGCGGCTGTCTTTTGGGTAGTTTGCATTCTTTAGCATTTCTGAAAGCATCTCATAGCACTTTTACATTTAGTCTCATTGGCCAGTACTTAATCACATGACCATACCTTGCTAAGAGAGGCTGGGAAATTTACTCTATTAGTTGAGAGCATTGCTGCATAAAATGAAATTAGTGTTCTATTACTAAAGAAGAGGAGAATAATGGACATTGAATGACTATTAGCAGGCATAGTATGGTGCCTGGCACATGGTAGGGGTTAATAAAAGTATATTTTGCCTTTCCTCTTCCTGTTGAATTAGAGTTGGTATAGCTCGTAATTCTTCTTTGGTTTGTCTGGACCTTGTTTTTCCATCTGTGGTAAAGCTTTTGGAGAGAAGAGCTGTGTATCATAGTACTTTGCTGTACTTCAAAATACCTGGCATAGTGCCTGGTAGTTGGGCCACATAGCGGGAGTTTAGTTGGTATTTTTTAATTAATTGATTTTATTTTCTACCAAACCATACTTGTTTTAACCTCTCTTTGGACTCTTGCTCACCACAACCCATGTTGGTATTTAATATTTTTCCTTTCAACTGCAAGGTAGGAGCAGTTGGGAGGATATACTGAAAATTTTAATTCTTTTAATAATATCCTATTTTCTTATGCCTTAAAAATTACCTTATGGAGTGATAATGTAACATTTTATCTTTTTTAGATTAATGTTTTTAAAATATTTTTGTCTTCACTTAGTGCTTCAGGATAAATTCCCCAAATTGAACCTAAAGAGTAATATATACAGGTATATTCTGTGTATTTATTATCTAGATAAGGATATATGTAATATGAATTTTAAAAATACTGTGTTTGAAAAAGCCTCAGGAAATGATTTTCTGTGTGTATTCAATTCATTACCTATGTTTTATAGGAAAGCTCAATAGTTTGAAGAAATGTTTAGGTTACATTGCATTGTTATGTTGTCCTGTTTTTTTTTAACACTTAACTATGGAAGAAAAGAGGAGAATAAGTAAAACGTAAAGTTTTCATTAAAATAAAGAAATAGTAATGTTACTGGGAATTTCTTTCCCATCTGCTTGGCTAGACTTTATATAAATATAGGGTTGTATAGTGTCAGAGTATCTTGGGATAGAATTTATAAGCATTGTTTTAAATTCTACTTTGGAACTCACTAAATACAATGTTTTAAACATACTCTCTGGTTCTGTCATGTTTATCCCTTCACAGGTATACGATTACATTAGTACAAGAATATACAAATAGAGTATAATTACGTACCTCATCACCATTATGGTAAATACTCATACACTCAAACATGTATATGCCTTACATAAATGCAGATACTAAAGGAATAAAATAAGCTGCTACAAATTATTCTTGGAACACAATGAGGCATACATAAGTGAGGTTAAAATTATATTATTCTGGGGGCCGGGGATTTAGCTCAGCGTTTCGGTGGCCTGCCTTGCAAGCGCAAGGACCCGAATTCAATATCTGGTACCAAAAAAAAAAAAATTTTTTTTTAAATTATATTATTCATTTGTATATACTCAAAAGGAGTAGGTAAGCGGGCATACATATGAAAAGCTTATTTAACTTAATGTTTAGGTATAAATACTAAGTGCATAGAATCTAGGGACCTTGTCAGCAAAGTAACCACATAATCTTAATGAGAATAGTTTTAATATTAGTTAAAATCATAATAATTTCACGGTACTTTTTAATGATACTTTTTACTGGTTACAAACAACATAAAGCCATTTATAAAAAGTTGATTCTTTTCTTATAGTTTGATTTGGTTTGGTTTTGTTCTCATAGATGTTTTCTCCCAGATGTCGGACTCCAGTGGCTTAATGATATTTAACAAGTTTGACCAGTTTCTGAAGGAAGTTCTGAAGCTACCGACAGCTGTCTTTGAAGGGCCATCTTTCGGTTACACAGAGCACTCAGTCCGCACCTGTTTTCCACAGCAGGTAAGGACAGGTTTTTAGAATCCAGGACTAGAAAAACCTAACTTGTCCTTCTGTCTTCTAACAAATCTCACCAGATCACTTCCAGTCCATGATATAAAGTCTTGAATCAGGGGGAAAAAACAGCTTTGGGAAGGGGTGGGTGGATGGAGAAAAAGGGGAGGAGGAATTGAAATTTATCTGAGAACTCTTTTTGTTAGGGTAGGGGGGCCGTCTTAAAAAAAAGATAGTATTTGAAATATTTTAAAGAAAAATGTTGAATAAGTGTTTAATACTATTGCTTATTGCTACTGGACATACATCACTTTACCAAATAAGTCTTTAAACTGAGATACAGGAGTTTTGACATAAAACTATAGCAATATTGGATCATTCTTTCCCAAACACTGGAGACACAGAATGCTGTACAGCTGCCAGCTGCCAGCATAAAATTCCTCAGGGTATGCTGCCACTTTTGTATGACAGAAGATGGGTTTAGTTTCGTTTTGTGGCCCTCACCTAGAGTTTGGTTTGAGTATACTTAGATCTTAATAGGTACTAAATATAGCATTTATTTGTTAAGGTAGAGATTAGGTCAAAGAAGCTTAAGGCTTTGCTTAGAAAGTTCTGGAAAGTGGAAAATTAAGAAAAAAATCTGTGTTAAAATTAATGGAAATAAGATATTGGCATAGTCTGAAATTATCTTCCCAGAAGATATTTATTAGTCACCAAAGGAAACAGTAATTGTACAATTGGAGAAACCAATCTGACGTCACATTATCTATCACCAGTAAAGAGATAAACTGGTACCTGGATGCACTGAGAAGTGCAATATCCTTTCTTTGATCCTCCTGCCAAATGAAAACAGCCTGAATCTAATCTTGGAGACCATCAGACAAACCTAGATGGAGGAGTTTCTATATTATAACTGGATTATACACTTAAAAAATGTCAGTGTTATGGAAACACACACAGACAGCGACTTCAGATTAAAGAAGTATATTGAGATGTGAAAACTGAATGCAACTTATCACCCACAATTTTGTTATTAAAGACACTGAGACAGACGAAAAAATTTGAACAAAATTTATAGCTAAGAAATAGTACATAGTATATGAATGTTAATTCATATGAATGTTAATTTCTTGATTTTGATAATTTGTATTTAGTTATGACAGAGAATGTCTTGGTTTTTAAAAAATTCAGTGTGAAGTCTTTAAAGGTAAAAGAGCTTCTTCCTGCAGTATTATCACAAGAATCTGGACTACCAGAAAATGGAAATTGTTTGGTAATCTTCTCCAACCTTTTTGTAAGTCTGAATTTATGTAAAAAGTTAAAACATGCAATGAAGAAATCTAAAAAACTTGATATTTTGATTCATAAACCAATTAACATACATATCTGCCTCTTTATATTTAAGATTAAAAATTTATATTTATCTGAACTCAGACTTTAAACAATAGTTTATGGTTTGTTTAGATCACTCAGCTTTTACATTGAAGGTTGCATTCATAACAAAGGAACTTTTTTTTAAACAAAGGACCTGAGGTATTTTCCCCAGATTTGTACACACTTCATCTGATTGGTTTCATGAAAATTTGCCTTAGTCCACTACTTTTTCTGTTATTTCTTAGCATAAATGACAATATCAGCTTTTAGCATATTAAAAATATCTCCATCCTTTAGTTTATTCTAATAAAACATAGCTTGGCTTTCCCCCCGAATATGTATTTTCGGACATAAGGCTGTCCAGACTTGTCCTGGGATGAGAATTTCTTGTAGCCATTACAGTGCCCTTCGTGATACGAGCAAGGACCTGCTTAACAGAGGCACCTCAGCTGGCTCTTCTGCTCATTTTGCTCTGCTCTTTTAATGGCATTAGCACTCCACACAGTGACCAAACAGCACCTTGGGGTGGGTGACCTGTGCATACATGGGTCTTCACACAAGACGCTTCCTGGAGGCTGGGCTGGATGTTGTCCAGTTCTTGGGATGCTGCTCTGGAGTCAGAAGTATCCAGATGGAGAGAGGAATCGTGGGAAGGATCAGTGAGGAATAGCATCTGACATGTGGATGACAGTTTTGGGCTCTAAACCTGAAGTACTATTTCAGTTAATTGAAATCTCTGGCTCATCGTCGGTTCTTAAAGATGATTAAAGAAAAAAACCACAGAAGAAATGGAAACTACTGATGGAATGACCAAAGAGGAAAGGGGCAGGGAGAAGAAGAGAGCTGTTTGGATGCAAATTCAACTTAATGGATTTTGGGTTTCTCTTGGAAAATGCCTACACCCCCAGGCACATTTAGTTCCTTACAGCATATTTTGTTCCTCTCCCTCTCCCCTCCCCCTGCTTCCCTTCCCTTTTCCCTTTCCTGGATCTAACTCAGAACCTTGCACTTGCAATGCAGGTGGCAGAACTACTGAGCTAAATCCCTGGCTCAAGCATGTTTCTTCTGACTCATATGCCATGAGATAGGACCATACCAAAGCAAAGTGGAAATCGCAGTGTTGGTTCTTAGGCAGTTTTCCTCCTCATCTTAATGTTCTGCATGAACAAAGAATCTGGATGATCACAATTAAAAAGAAAGTATGAATAGTTTAAGAAACAACCAGAAATACCAGGCATGATGGCACATGCTTGTAATCCCAGCACTTAGGAAAGTGAGGCAGGAGGACTGCAGTGAGTTAGAGGCCAGCCTGGACTACATAGTGAGTTCATGTCCAGCTTTAACTCTGTCTCAGAAAACTTAACAAGGGGCCAGGGATATAGCACAGTGGCACCGCACCTGCCTGGCTAGTGGCTAGCACAAGGTCCTGAGTTCAACTCCTGGTAATGGGGGGAAAAAAACAAAATACCAAAATATCAACCAGAAGTTCTGCAGTACCTTCCTTTAGTGAAAGAAGGTTTAGATGGTTTATGAACTGCTTCATTTTCTACAGCATTTTCTACTGTGATGATGACTGGTTGTGGGTAAAAAATCTGTGAAGACATTTCCCTGTATACTAAAATAGTTGATTGATGAAATTAGCTATTCCTTGAATCTGATAATAGGTTTTGATAAAGCTGATCCACGGTGAAAGTTATATTGCTCTTATTACAAAAAAGGAAAACAAGTGTCAGAATTTAAGGCTGAAAGGTATCTTCTTGGAAGTGTCTGAGAGTTAATTATGCTTCTATTAGTATGTTACTGTTTCTGTTTAGTCTGTTTATGGAGCTGCATAGGTTTTTTGTTTTTTTTGGGGTTTTTTTGGGGGGTGGTTTGAGACAGGGTCTCACTATGTAGTTGAGACTGCCCTGGAACTCACTATGTAGCCCAGGCTGGTCTCGAACTCACAGCAATCCTCCTGCCTCAGCCTCTCAAGTGCTGGGATTACAGGCGAGCGCCACCATGCCTGGCCAAGCTGCATAGGTTTTTAGTGGTTGTTCCAAGCCTGCTTTCCTCATGCAACTTACTTTTAAATTCATAGTTTTGCAATATGTGTAGTTCTCCAGTATTATATATATATTTTTTTGTTGTTGTTGTTGTTGTTGTTTTTTTTTTTTTTTTTTGTACCAGCGATCGAACTCAGGCCCTTGTGCTTGCAAGGCATGGAGGAACCACTGAGCCAAATCCCCAGCTCTAAAAATTTTAATATCAGAAAATTCTAGTTGTAAATTGTGATATAATTGTCTGAATGTACTGCAGTGTTAATAAAACCAATCCTGGCCTAATATTTTGTTGAGTATTATTCTTCAGTGTTTATAAACTAATAAACTCACTTCAGAGCTTTAAAAGTTAATAAAATTAAGCAATAAAATAAGTAAATATATTTAAATTTCTCCCACTTCTTCCCCAAACCAGAGTTTTGGGAAGGGTTATATTTTTTCTTGAAAGATGGTTCACCATATATTTTATTATTTGTTTTCTAAGTATTGGTTTTTAATTTAGTTTGAATAGTCCAGTCTGCCCTTCAGGGGATTTTAGATTCTGCGTCTGTCTGTATGGAAGTGAGATATGGGCAGAGTGGAGCAGGAGGGAGGAGCAGCGTGGTTTCTGAAGTAGGTGCATCCTTGTATCAGTGTTCCTGGACCCTGTATTGCCCTCTCCTTGAGTCACAGAGAAGGCAGGAAGAGGTAGGACAGGACTGTATTGTTGCTGGTTGATTTTCAGAATGGCAGGAGTATTTCATACCTGGAGATGCCCTCTGATTACATTCTGATGACCAGCCTGTCCTCTCTTGCTATCTGCCAGAGTGACTTTTCTTTCCACTTTGAGACGTTTTGTGAATGTTCGGACCTTGCTTCCTTGTATATTAATAAAGTGTGGGGAGAGTTGCCTGGCATGAGTATACATGTTGTTTCATGGGTGTTCTAATTAAGGAGAATTTACAGCTTTCATTAACAGCCCTTCATCCAGGCAGTGTTGGTGTGGATTAGATCCATGTCTCATTGACTTGAAGATGCGTCTTCTTCACATTTCACTGATGTCAGGTCTCATATAGCCAGTGACATCTTAACAGTTACACTGGGTGGGCAGTAGTTATTACGAGTTGTCATTCCAACATGTGCTTGAACTTGGTCATAGCTGTTCATATTATCACTTCAATTAAGTTAGGTCCGCTTTTGGTACTTCAAGTATTGTCCTCTCTCAGTCTACTGTGATTTTGCATTTAAGAAAAGTGATTATAAACAGAAAGGTATGAACACAGAGCACAGGAGGAAGTTTGATATTAGTGGAAGAATTCCATATTTTCTTATAAAGCAACAGCCAGGTATTTACATAACCTTGTTTAAAAATGTGGATTTGCACAAATAGATCAAACTACATCTTTTTTTAATTACTGAAATAAGACTAAAATGATTTCTTGTCCCACCATGCAATGCATCTGAAGGTAGGTGAAGCTGCCAAATCCCTCTGAATACATGAAAGAAATTTTAGTTCATAAAGAGGCTGTTGTGACCAATTCACATTCACAAAGGATTATATTTAATTAAGCCATTGAACTAGCTTAATTGGCTGGGTGTTTTTCTTAGTGGTAGAAAAAATTAATAGTGATTTTATGAGTGCATCTTTGATTGGATGAAATAGCATGAATAGAATGGTTTTTGTTATGACCGCATCTATAGTAATGAGACCTGTTTCACTGGTATTAAATTGAGCAAAATTGTGAAGACCTAGAAGTGAGCTTTTGTTCTAGTTGGGTCTATTGAGAATGTCCTACTGAATGAATTCTTAGAAATGACAGGTGGCTGTATGATTTTCTTCTTCAAAGAAGATTTTTGCTAGCAGTGCTTGCTATCTGCATGCTGTAGGAAAGGCTCCCTTTCTTAGTGCTCATGAGTTAAGAAAAGTCATGTGCCCCAGCCTGAGGGTTGCCAGGCTTGAAGTGTGGGGTTTATTGGCTCAGTTCCTTCCTAGTATTTGCTGATGGCACTGCCTAACAGGCGTTCTCCTCTGGGCCTTTGATCTTCTGCCTGACCCTATTGACTGTGGTTTGCTAGTCTTGAGGGGGCGGGGAGCAGAAAAAAACTGAGGACCTTTGATTTCTGGTCCCTTAGTGGCTCTGTTGGGAGCCTAAAGAAGACTCTGCTGCTCAGATATTGATTTTGTCTTACTATTCCTTTTTTTTGGTACTGGGAATTGAATTCAGGGCCTTGCACTTGCTAGGCAGGTTCTGTGCCACTGAGCTACATTTCCAGCCCTTTATTATTCCTTTTAATCATAAGCAAAATTGAGTTTAAAATCCGTTTTAAAATAAAGCTCTGTTGTTGTCTCTGCTTTTCTTTAAAAAAACAAAAAAGGTTGCAAACTACTGCTGCTGGGTGAGGCTCCCAAGGTGACATCGTGGCTCTCATTGCCCCATCACAGCCTGCATTCCTGGGTTCCCCCACCACACCCTTCAATGACCTGTTCTTAGCCCTTAACAGGCCACAGATTGCTGTGAGACTCAAGTCTGCCTCAGAGCTCAGAGTTATACTGCCTGCATTCCTCCTCCAGTATAGTGGAGGAGCATGTTTCTCCTTGGCATATGTTGCCTCTCATGTTCTTAAGCTTTTGAATTGTGGCCAATCTGATAAATGAGAAATGTTATCTCAGTGGAATTTTGATTTGCATTTCTCTTGTTCTGAGTAACCTGCATTTAGAGTGAGTAAAAGTAGTCACATTTCCTGTCTTTTTTTATTTTTTTATTTTTTATTTTTTGAGACAGGGTCTCACTATGTAGTTGAGACTGACCTGGAACTCACTATGTAGCCCAGGCTGGTTTTGAATGCACAGAGATCCTCCTGCCTCAGCCTCCCAAGTGCTGCCATTACAGGTGTGTATCACCACGCCTGGCTTTAGTTTGTTTTTGGTGCTCAATGAAATGCCAGCAACCCCTGAGCTCTCTCTCTTCCACCAAGGGCCTCATGTTTCACATCCCAGCTAAGATATCCCTCCTCTTGATGCTGTGACTCTGTTTGTAGAGGTTAATCTGTCCCTATGTGCACTCCTGTGGCATGCTGCATGTAGCTCAGGGAGCCCTGAAGGGAAGGACCTTGATTTTCCAACTTTACATCTTCAGTGACCACAGAGTACCTGGCAAATGAATGATGCTTACTAAGAATTTTATGGATAAACTGAAAAAATTATTTAAAAATGATGTATAACCTGAGAAACTAGTATTTTTTACTTGAATTCTGAAACTTTAAAGCTCATGGTTGTACTTGTTTTTTGTTTTGTTTATTTTGCACTCAGGACCTTGCGCTTGTGAGTCAGGTGCAGTGCCACTGAGCTAAATTCCTGGCCTTCATGGTTGTATGTGTAACCTCATTGTTTTAAATCTACATTATTCCATAGTTTTCTCAAAAGGGTCTTTGCAGTGAGGGAAATACAGCATTTCAGAATTTCAGGAGTTTTTACAACATTTCTTTTAGAACTAATAAATAAAAATATATCATAAAAAGCATAGTGGCATTATATTGTATCATTATAAATTACTGATTTTCAAAGGCCAAAATAAATCTGTGGTATGGGCAGATTTGCTATCCAATAATTGAAAGACTGCTTTGCCAGATAAATTATTTCTGTAATTTAAAATCCTCTTAAAATGCCATTTTCTGTTGTTATTTTTGTTTTAGCTGGGCACAGTGTCACATGCATATAATCGTAGCACTTTAGGAAGCTGAGCCTCCTTGGGCTTACAAGTTTGAGCCCAGGTCTGATAGTTTGGCAACTTAGTGAGACCCTTTCTCAAAATAAAAAATTTAAAAAGGGCTGAGATGTAGTAGCTCAGTGCAAAGGCCTGGGTTCAGTCCTCAGTACTGAAAAAACCCCATTTTTGAGACAAACTCATATATTGCTTAAGTGAAAGGGCAGAGCATAAGAAATATTTACATGTTGCACAATAGGAAACAGATTTTATTGGAAATGATGACGTTAGAGATTGCAGTAATGGTAACCTATTGCTAAATTATTCTGCTTGGATTTTTAATGTTATTTTACTGATACTGTATTTCTGCTAAGGGATGGTTTCTATTCCCTTTTTAAAAAAGGAAGAAAGAAGCCAGGGATTTAGCTCAGTGGTTCTGCGGTCCTGAGTTCGATCCCCAGTACAAAAAAAAAAAAAAGGAGGTGAGAGTGGCACATAGAATAATAATTATTAGAGTTAAGACAACAGACAGACTCATTTCTAAGAAAAATATAATGAGACCACATAAAGTGATGGAAACATCCTCAATATAGAGGAAAGCATAAATCGTAATGTTTTTGCTCAGTGGATCAAGCACCTGTTAAAATGATTAGAAATGAAGACCCTGTACAAAACAATGTTTAATAAAATGTTGAGTAAAAACATATTTGCTTTATGTTCATATTTATATATATATAAATATATACATATGGAGGCAAATAGACAAAAATGAGAATTGATGTGACTATTTGAATTTTTACACTATTGATTATGTTCATTTATATATATATAAATATATACATATGGAGGCAAATAGACAAAAATGAGAATTGATGTGACTATTTGAATTTTTACACTATTGAATTCTTACTATCACAATTTGAATTTTTATTCTTTTTTTGTTATAAATATTACTGTGCAATAAAAATATAGAAAAATGGAAAGAATATGGTCAACACAAGAGGGAAATCAAAACAAAATGGAGGATGAAAGGACAAGCTGATTTGCATATAGTTATCTACTGAGTCATATAATTTTAGAAATGGAATGTTTTCCTATACATTTAAAAATTTTGGTTTCAGATTTAAAAATCATTGAAAACACCAAAGAGCTTTTTATGTGGCTTATTATCTATATTTTCATATTACAAATTAAAATGAGAAATTTTATATAACAAATTAAAATTAAGTCGTTAAAAATTAGCAGTGATAGGGCCAGGGATTTAGCTCAGTCATGCTACTACCTGCCTCACAAACCCAAGGTCCTGAGTTTGAACCCCAGTACCCCCCAAAAATGCAGTGATAAATGTGTTTATATAAATAACATGTTTATGAAAAAGAAGTAAGTATTTTATAAAAAGTAACAATGGAAAAGCCATTACATGTTAACATAAATAACATGTTCATAAAAAAAATAGCTACATATTCCAAAACAAAAATTTAATGAAAAGAGTGCCAGTGCTTTATAGTATTTTTGCAAATCTCTTAAGATCTGGCTCAGTAGTACACAGCTGGCTTGTCATATCTGCTTATGCATTCAGTCTTTCGTGATATGTTCTTTTGGGTAAAGTGTGGGGGAAATATCTGGTCTCACACAGCTCTGTAGTTGTAAGAGGGAAAAGTCTCTTCATAAAATTGTGGCTGCGTCCTATTACTTCTGGAAAACCCCACTGTGTGTACTTATGAGTAAACCAGATCGACAGAGACAAGTGAATCGTGTCTTAGTTTTATAAAAGCAGTTTTGGCTCCTGGACGCTGAAAATGGTTAAGACTTCCCCAGGAGTCTTGACCATGCTTTGAAAATCACTGTTTAAGTCTTTCAGGATGAGAAAACTGAAACCCAGAAATGTTCAGTATTTTCCCCAAATCACAGGGTTGGTTGGACATAGAGGACTGCAACACAGCTTCTCCACTTTCACTCCTCATGCTTTTGGAGAACTTTAGGACCTGGCTCAACCTTTGGAAATTGATCCTGAGTGTATAAATGAGGATCTCACACACACACATTTTCATTTTAAAGATTTTTAAAAATTACTTGATTGAAGAGTCAAAACTTTTTAGAAAAAGTAGCATTCAGATTGTAAGTAGATTTGTAAAAGTAATTTTAAATAAGTATATAAAGATACAGAAATATTAAATATTAAATTTATAATAAAGGTTTGGATACATTTTAATTTTTACTGACCTAACTAAAACTTGCTACCTTTTTTCTCAGTCATTACTACACATTGGGTTTCATTTTGGTTTGTTGGTTATTTGCATGGCCATGGTATGAGGTATTTTCCTTGTTAGGTGGTATTCTGGTTTTTAGTATTGTTCACTCATTCCTCCCATACCCCACCAGTCTTAGAAACGACAGAGATGTAAGTGTCCCTTTCACTAGCACAGAAGCATGGAAAGGACTGGAATGGATGATTCCATGCTTCCTCCTCAGTCTTACACAGATCTCAGCCTCTTCCTCCCCTCAGCATTGCTGGCCCTGGATCTGACTTCGTTCAGCTTGCTGCACTTTTTCCTGGTTTTTAGTATGGTGCTTCTTTCCTGCACAGCCTTCTGCTTTATATACTTTACCTCCCTACACTACTATAGTTTCTTCTTTCAAAGATTATTCTCAGTAAGAATGACTTCCAGCAACTATATTATAGTCAAGACTCTTGGGGTTAACAAAGACACAGGAGAGAAAGTTGTGTGATCTCGTGTTTAGCTTGGTGGGGACTTTTGTGTGTATGTGTGTGGGTTCCATAGTGAAACACGTGACAGTCCTGGTGGTCTCTGTCCTAAGTCCCACAGTGCTTTCACACCTTGCTTCCAGTTTATGTTATATATTAGTGCTAAAAATCTAAGTTATTTTGCAGTCAGCTGGCTAGTTTTATCTTTTTATTTTTTAACATTTTAATTTTTATTAGTACATGTTTGTGGCACACAGTCTTCATCTTGAAGACTTGGTAAATGTATGTAACACTTTTTTATTTTTTTTCTTTTAGATAATATTTGCTGTGTTGTTCCGGCTGGCCTTGAACTCACTATGAAGCCCTGGCTGGCCTTGAACTCTGGATAGTCCTCCTAAGTGCTGGGATTATAGGCATGTGCCACCACACCCAGCACAAAATTCTTTCAATTTTATCTTTTTTACCCCTTTTTCCCCCTGAAGAAATTAAAGTATTTTAGTTCAGTTGGGAAATGCCCATTTGTGATAGACTGTAGGTAGAACTGGGTGAGAGTGAACTGCAATCCTGGGTGTCCTTTAGGGTTCATTCTTCACCTTTGAACAGTGGAGCAGCAGATAGAAGAGGTCTGGGGGCTATGCATTTCCCATGCGTTACCCTTTGTCTATTCTTTTTTGGAGTGGAGTGTGAAGCAGGGCCCCTGTTCCAGGTTATAAATTACAGATCCCCTGGCAAGTTGCATGGCACTATCTTAGTTCTTTTTTCCTTTCCCTTTGGAGCTGGAAAGGTGTTTTGTGACTTGGCAGAAGTTAAAAGAGAATTGATTAATTTGAGATATTATTGAAAATTTGTTCTAGTTACATCATGTAACTACTCTGTCTTTGTGTGGGACATGTCAGTATTTCACATAAAATGGAAGTTTTCTACCTGTTTGAAAAGAAAGAACAGAAAAATGCAGTCTAGTAGGGAGACAGAGAAGCTTCTATGACAGGCAACGTTGATATTTAGCTTCTTATTTTACCCTTGTAACTATTCTGTGATTCTGTCAAGTCCTGTAACTACACCAGTCTTCCATATTCTCTTCTGTAAATGACTTATTGTTAAGTGATGTCTGACAGTATTTGGCATTTGCTTTATTATTTATTTAACAGCAACTTACTAAGTGCCCATTGTGCGCCCAGCACTGTTGGGAATGCCACAAGTATGGTAGGCAGCCGGACTTCGGAGTTCTATTCCTGACTCTGTGTCTGATTTGGATAGGACCAGTCCTTGAAATGCTTTGCTCCATTGTCTCATCTCTCAAATGAAGATAGCAGTATTCAGCTTGTTTACTTCAAACAGCAGTCTTAAGATATAAATAAGATACCATATATGGAAATGCATTTTTATGTAGTAGTCACATGTAATATAGTGTGTAGTAGTAATTGTAATAATGTAAAATATTATTTTGCTGGAAAATCTCACATGCAGTGCATCCATGCTTAGTTGGAGGAATCCTAAATTAACTTAATCTTGAAATTCAGAGATGCTTAAAAGATAATATTTGTTTTTCTTCTGTTTGCAGAAAAAGATAATGCTGAATATGTTCTTAGACACAATGATGGCTGACCCTCCCCCTCAGTGCCTTGTTTGGCTACCTCTCGTGCACAGGCTTGCCCATGTTGAGAATGGTGAGCAGAACTCTTATGTTCTATTCTTATGTGCAGTGAATATTGGGGCTGATTATTTTAAGTGTCCTTAACTATTAGTATTGAAAATTATAACTGACATTTGCTGGCAGCCTATCATTTGAATTTGTGATTTTTAGTTTTCAAAGAATATTTATTTCTAAAAAGGAGTAGGCCTGTTATTTAGCTGAAATTTCAAGAAATACCAGTTCATAAAACTTGGTGGTTGAAACTAAATTTTTTTTCTCGAAATCACAAGAGGATCCTATACTTGAGTCTACCTGACTTAGCATTGAGTTCCCTTTTTTTCCTGTTCACTTTGTCAAAACCGTAGTTCTAATAAGTTGGATATATACAGTAGTAACCAGTAAAATTACCATTACTTTTAAATAATTTAAAGAAAAATAGCTAAGATACAGTATGGTACTTGGTCTCATGTATCTTGTTGTTTGGTTTTTTTTTTAACAACTTTACTTTGAATGTTCTCTTGGTATCCTCAGTAATTTGACTTAAATCTTGTTTTGCTTTGTGTTGAAATAGTACTCATTTCTTAGAAACTTAACATTTTTTGTTATTGCCATCAGTTTATCTCTTTATTTAGGTTTGAATTTATTGAAGGGAAGGCCGTAGCTTTTCTATGCATCCTTTGTTCTCTCCAGGCTGTTGCCTATCTCTTTTTATTCCACGAAAAAGATCAAGGAAAAGCTGAGAAGCTACTAAAAAGGAGAGTCCTCCCTCCCCTTTTCCACCCATCCCTTCTGTCTGTACTTTTTGTTTTTAAACTTCTCAGACTTCTGCTCAGCTACAGCTTTCATTCACAGATGTCTCAGATTTAGGATTATTTACTTAAAGGATGAAAAACTTTTGACTAGACTAAAACAGCTAAATTTTTTAGCAAGATTTTTGAGTAGAGATTTAAGTTGTTAAATTATATAATATTACAGGTTCTTTAGAGGCACTGCTTTTATTTTTATTTATTTATTTATTTTTATTTTTTTGGTACTGGGGATCAAACTTGGGTCCTTGTGCTTGCAAGGCAGGTGGCGGAACCACTGAGCGAAATCCCCAGTCTAAGGCAGTGCTTTTTAGTAGTTTCACATATACTTAATTTTCATAGAATCATTTTGTATCTTCTGTGAGAAGTAGAAAGAATCTCATTTGTCAAGAAGTGCGTTACCCGTATAAGTATTTTATCATATCTTTGTGTGTCATTTATTATTTACTGATTACAGTCTTTTATGGTTAGTGGTATTATTTTTCCTTGGAGACAGAAATGTTATGAGATCATTGAATTATCTAGAAATAAAACATCATATCCATCACATTAACATTTGTTTATATGTCTTAATTCTTAAAATAGAAAACAAATTATAAAATTATGGTATTTCTAGGTGTTTTGACTTTGGCGTTTTTCTTCGGTGTATTACAATTATTGTTTTTTTTTTTTGTTTTTTTTTTTTTTTTTTTTTTTTTTTTTTTTGGTACCGGGGATCGAACTTGGGTCCTTGCTCTTCGGAGGCAGGCCACTGAACTGCTGAGCTAAATCCCCGGCTGCAATTATTGTTTAAAAGGACAAATATTTACTTTCTTAAGCTGTATTTGCACTTTTTATATTGGTTTACAAATCCAAGTGTATTGTATATAAGAAGGTATCTTTTATATGATGCACTTTACCAAAATAATACTTTTACCAGGACCTGAACAGTCCTTATCTTGCCAGTAGTTGATCCTCCTCATTCTGGTTCTTGCTTTCCCACCTAATTATCCATTCCACTAATAAGAGCAAGGCTTAGAACAAAACCGCATAAGCATACATGTTCAATCGAAGTTAGCAGAATGCACCTGATAATTTAATATTAATATAGGTATGTCATTTAATATTAATTCCAAATTGTTAGGATTCTAAATATTGTCTCCAGACTGATTTCAGGGTTGTGTTCTATAGAGGAAACTATACCAAATTATAGGGTTTTAATTTCAAGCACACACTCTGATTAATGCTTTTATAGTCTTTCAGAAATACCTTGCTGACAAAAAGAAGACAACTTTGATTCTTTGGTTCTTATTTTGTTTCCACCTTGGCTTTTATAGTAGATGTGTTTTTCTTCTGTATTGACTCTCTTCTCCAGATGACATAATTTCTTTTGTCTTCCCTTCTTGCTTCTGTCTCTCTGGGCCACCAGTCTTCCACCCTGTGGAGTGCTCCTATTGCCGCTGTGAAAGCATGATGGGCTTCCGGTACCGATGCCAGCAGTGTCACAACTATCAGCTGTGCCAGAACTGCTTTTGGCGTGGCCATGCCAGTGGCCCTCACAGCAACCAGCACCAGATGAAGGAGCATTCCTCTTGGGTAACTGCTTTGTCTTTCAGTCTGTGTCTTTGACAGTTTGTCTGTCTCATCTGTAACGGCACCTGTGCCAGGATCCTGAGGGATAAATACCCTGCCTGGTAAGGAGGTGGTATAATGAAATCTTAATGCCAGCAGCAGTGCAGGGTTGCAAACATGTTGTGTTTCCACTCTGGGTTTTAAAAACAGAATTTTGGAGATGGAGAGATATTAGAAATAGTCCCTTTTATGTAGTTAAATGGAAATTTTATGATACTGCCTTTTCACAGTAAAATGTAGGTTTCTTCTCATTTTAAAACTGTAAAAGGTATCCCCCTCCCTTATGTTTACTGTTTTGAGTGTCCCATAAAGTTTAAAGTTCTTTTTTCAAGGTGCTTTTCTTCATGTTGATAGGGTTTAAATGTTACAAAGGAATCAGCATGAAATTAAAGGATTTTTGTAGCTCTTATGTTGGGGAAAATACTGTATTTTCCACCTGTTGCCATACTGGTGTCCTTATGATCAAAAGTACTTTTTTAAATAACAGTATTTGGGTAAATGTTGATATCTGCCTTTTTGTGGTATGTATAAATCTTGTGGCATGCTTTTCAATTATTTTTCTTTCTCATTTCCAGAGTTTTAAAAATGCCATATTCTTTCCAAAAACTTGTTCAGACAACTTCTCTTTTAAAACCTTTGTTTTAGTATTGTTGGTTGGGTATTTGCTAAATAGTACTGTGTAGAGTCAAGTATAACTCAGAATTTAGATTCTTAAAACTGGCCATCCTACTGAACTTCATATATTAAATAGCTTTAATAACCAGGGATTTTTGATTTTCTTAAATCCGCTTTGGTCTTCTTAAAACTCAACAAAATGCTGTGATGTATTTCAGTGGTAGAAGACTTGCCTTCCACGCATGGGGCCCTGTGTTTGATTTTCATTATGGCAAAACAAACCAACTCTAAAACACTGACTTAACCAAGACAAAGAAAGTAAGCACATATTCTCATACAAGGAAAAAACAAAACAAAGTTCAGCCTATGTGTACATTTAACTGTGCTGTTTTTATCACTGTAGCTTTGTAATATAACTTGAAATCTGGGATTGTGATGCCTCTTACTTTACTCTTGTTGCTCAGAATTGCTTTTGTGACTCTGGATCTCTTCTTGTCCTGTATGTTTAATATTGTTTTCTCTAGTTTGGTAAGTACCACCTGGTGATATTTTGATTGGGATTGTGTTACATATACATGTCAGTTTTGGAAGTTTGGCTATTTTGACTATATTGGTCTGCCTATCCAGGAACATTTACATTTTGTGACCTCTTTGATCTTCTTTTTCAAGGTACTGTAGTTCTACAACAGAACATATTCTCATTTTCTTGGTTAGGTTAATTCCTAAGTAATTTAACTTTTGTTGTTGCTTTTGTGAATGATACTGTTTTCCTAATTTTCTCGATGAATTCATTATTAATTTATAGAAATACTATTGATTTTGTGTGTCAGCGTTGTATCCTGCTACCTACTGAATTTGGTTATTAATGAAATCTTTTGATTTTGAAATTTTGATTTTGGAATTTTGGGGTCTTTATTTAGAGAATCTTGTCATATGCAAATAATGATAATTTGACTTTTTTCTTATACATATTCTATACATATTTCTTATACATATTCTATACATATTTCTATTTTATACATTGGTTTTTCTTTCTTGCCTGATTGCTCTGGCTAATGTATCTAGGATTATATTGAACAAGAATGGTGATAGTGGACATCCTTATTTTGTTCCTGATTTTAGAGGGAAGCTCTTGGCTTTTCCCCATTTTTTATGATGTTGGCTATTGGCTTGTCATAAATGACTTTTAGCAGATTGAAATAATGTATTTTTATACCTATTTTTTTCCAGGTTTTTGTCATGAATAGATGTTGGATTTTTTCAGAGGCTTTTTCTGTGTCTGCTTGAGATGATGATGTTATTTTTGGTTTTGTTTCTGTTCATATGATATATTTATTGATTTGTGTGTATTGAACATCCCTGCATCCCTAGGATGAAGTCTACTTGGTTAGGAAGTATGATCTTTTTGATTATTCATTGCATTCTGTGTGTCAGTATATCATCTTAAGGATTTTTTTTTCCATATTCATTAAAGAGATTGTTTAATCTGTAGTTTTCCTTTCTTGTTGGGTTCTTTTCTAGTTTTGGTATCAGGGAAATACTCCCTTATGGAAATGACTTTAAGAGTATTCTTTCCCTTTCAAATTCATTAAGGAGTTTGATGAATATTGGCATTAGATTGTCCCTGCAGTTCTTGTAGAATTTAGGAATGAATCCATTTGAACCTAGGCTTGTCTTTGTTGGTATTATTATTATTATTATTATTATTATTATTATTATTATTATTATATTATTATTATTATTATTGCTTCAGTGTCATTGCCTGTTATTGAATTATTCATTTGTGTATCAAGGTTCAGTTTTGTAATTCGTGTATTTCTAGAAATCTAGCCACCTGATGGGATAGTCATACATGTAGCAGTAGTGGTTCAAGCTGGTAGGTATGTTTCCATCTCTTCTGAATTCTCTCCATTTCACTAGAATACAGACTCTTAAAGTAGTTGCTAATAATCTGAATTTCGGTGATTTTCCCTTTTTCATTTCTAATTGTATTGATTTGGTCTTTTCTTTTTTTGGTAAGATAGGCTAGGTGTTTGTTTTGATTTCTTCTTCAAAGGACAAGTTCTTTGATTCTTAGTTTTTGGTTTTTGGTACCTGGAATCGAACTCAGTACCTTGCTTTTGTGACGCAGGCGGCAGAACCACTGAGCTAAATCCCTGGCTATCTTAGGGTTTTTTTTTTTTTTTAAGTCTCAGTTTCATTAATTTTCTTCTTCTCCTTTTTTACAATTTCCTTCCTTGTACCAGTGTTGTAGTTGAATTATTTTTTTTTTTCAAGACCTTGAGAGGCACTCACTGTTACTTACTTGGGTTCACTGTTTTTGTGATATGGTCATTCACCACTATAAACTTCCCTCTTAGGACTCCTTTAATTGTGTCCCATAGCTTCCATTGTGTGTACTGGCATTATCATTTGATTCTAGGAACTAATTTCTTCTGTGAGCTATTGATTATTCAATAGGGTATTGTTTAACATATTCAGAACAGGGCCTTAATTCTTCTGTCTCCTTGCTGGGTGGCTCTGATTTTGAATTCCATTGTCTGATATTAAATGGCTAACCAATGGTAGTTCAAGCCACCTGATGAGATAGTCATGCATGTAGCAGTAGTGGTTCAAGCTGGTAGGTATGTATCCATATGTTTGCATAATTTCTGTGGTTTCTTTTATCATTTATTTCTAGTTTCTTTGCTCTGTGATCTGATAATATACGTGGGATAATTTCAGTTCTTTTACATTTACTGAAGTATGCTTTATGGGCTAGCATGCAGTCTATTTTGAGGAAGATAAGTATATTCTGAATACAACACTGTGGTTTTCTATTAAGTCCATTTGTTCAGATGTTTGGTTCAACTCTTGATACTTTCTTGCTTTTTTTGTCTATTTGGTCTGTTTGTGACAGCGGAGTATTGAGGTGCCCCATTGTAATTGTGTTGTTGTTTATCTGATTTTTTATGTCCAGTAGTGCTCGTTTTATGAAGTGGGTATGCCAGTGTTTCGTGCATTTATGTTTATAATTGTTATCTCTTTCTGTTGAATTGTTCCCTTAACCAATTTGTAGTGATATTTTTGCCTCTTCTAATCAGTTTCAGCTTGAAACCCACTTTGTCTGAAATTAGGATAGCTACTCCTGCTTTTTTCAGGGTTTGTGTTGAATGGAATATTGTTTTCCACCTTTTGATTTTTAGTCTATGAGTTTCTTTTGGGTAAAATGCATTTCTTGTACAGTACATATCATTTGTTAGATTTTGTTTCTTTTTTTTCTTTTTTAAGAGTAGAAAAAATTTATTGAGGGAAAGAAAGCTTCTGTCTAAGAGAGACAGAAGGGGGACTCGAAAGTGGGTTGCCTGCCCACCCCACTTCTCAAAGATGTTTTATACAGTAAAGCCATGTGCTGAGGCGGATACAAAGTGGGGTAAAACTATAAGACCCGGTGGAAAATTACAAGGTGGGCATGGGGTGGGACAAAACCACTACCAACCAAGATTGTAAGTACAGTCACCCAGGAAATAGGTTTTGTTTCTTGATCCATCTGCCAATTTATATATCTTAATTGGGGAACTGAGACCATTCTCAGTGAGAGTTATTACTGAAAGGTGTTGACTTACTCCTGTTATGATTTTTCTGTTAGTGACTCCTTCCTCGTGCTTAACTGCTCACCTCTCTGGTCTCTTTATTCTAGTAGATGTTTTGGCCTTGTTAGCTTCATTATCTCATTCACGGATATCTTTGAGAATTTTGTCGTAGTGCTAGTTTGGTACTTATGAATTTCTTGACATCTTTGTCATGAAAATACAATACATTATTTCTTCACAACTTTTGAGAGAAACTTTTGCAGGATATGTCAGTCTAGGCTGGAAGTTGTTATCTTTTAGGACCTGAAATACTTCAAGCTCTTTAAGGTTCATGTTGAGAAGTCTGCTGCAATTAGAACGGGTTTACCTTTATAAGTGATTCATTACTTTTCTCTTACAGCTTTTAAGATTCTCTCCCTGTGTTGAACTTCTGGTATTTTGACTATCGTGTGAAACAGAGAGGTTCTGTTTGGATGGTGGCTATTTAGTTTTCTTGTGCTTCACTTATTTATATGTTTAATTTTTTCCCAATATTTGGAAAGTTTTTGCTCTTCTTTCTGTAGTTTTTTTTATGCCTTCTTTGCCGTCTCCTGATTTTCAGTTATTCTAGTTAATCTTCTGTGTGTCATCTAACAGATACTGAATGCATTTTTCATATTTTCTTGTTGTTTTAAGGTATTTCAGAGTAATTGGTCTTTGAAAGCATCCTTGCCTTCTGATATTCTTTCCTCACATTGATTGCTTCTGCTGCCCATAGTTTAAATATAATTTTTTTAAATCTCCTGGATTTCTTTTATTTTTCTTTTTCTCTTGGATTTCTTCTGGAATCTTTTCTTGGATTTTGGTTCTTTGCTGAAGTGGTCATTCATGTTTTGTTTCAGCTATCTTTTTATTAGGGTCTGCTCTAAGCCCCCTGATTGTTTTGTTTATTACCTCTGTGATCTGATTAGTTATATTTTCTGTGAGCCCTTGACACAACTCATTGGTCTGTTTTTATTCTCCTCTGCTATTCTTTCCAATAATTCAGCTATGTAGCTTTTGATTTTATCCCCCTTAATGCTCTGTGGATTGGCTTTGGGGGATATAGTAATTTTGGGAGGCTTTTTATTGGCTTATCTTCTCATGTTTCTGTTTTGTTTTGTTTGAGTGTAGGTATGCAGTCACTTCTAGTGGAGTGCGAGTATGCAGATCAGTTTAGTTGGTCAGCTTTTCATTGATGCACTCAGCATGTGGCTAACTATAGTCCTTTGCCTCTGTTCCAAGATCTGATCATCTCAGTTAGTCTGTGAAAGGGGGATGTAATGTATTGTCCCATCACCCTGTTCTTGATCTCAGTATTGTTAATGTCAAAAAGATAATCTGGGTATTGGCATACATAGAAAACCTATTAATAGCAATGAGTATGTGATGCTGGCAGTAACAGGTATATTCATGAAGTTGTTCTGTGGCTCACTTTTAGACAGTCAACTCCTTTCCCAAATGGCAAATGATTAAACACTGTCTGGCAACATGGCAGGTGCTGTGCTGGATTTGTTTTACAACTATAGCCTGCTTTGAAGGAGTTACTTTCAGAGTAAAACCAATGCTGGGTTTTGTAGTTTACTGTAGCTGTGGGCTTTTCTTGGGGTTACTGCTGCTGGCCAGGTCCGTACTTTCTACCTGGGCTTACCTCTTCTTCCTAGGCATTGGCCTCATCCATGGTCAGTAAGCACCTCTCCATACACATACAATATACATATAGAACAGTATGCAAATTACAGATGAATTCTTATATTTCCTTTTTAGCTTTAAAATAGATTTCCACTTGTTTTTACTTTTATTTCAGCTTTTTTTCTGTTTCAAAAAAATCTTTGTTTTTGTTATAGTGACTTTATATTTAAGAAAACCCTAGTTTTATCAGCATGTATAATTTTGAATCTGGTATTATATGTATCAGTTTTGAATTTTTGTAAGTGCATGATTTTGGGGGTGTACCAGGGATCAAACTCACGACCTTGCACTTGCAAGGTAGGCATGATGCCACTGAGCTGAATCCCTGGCCCATTCATGTGTTCTTTATGGACAGATGCATACTGGCAGTATGTGGATGTTTGCATGTAATTTGTTTTAAAAATTAAGATTCTGTGTATGTTCTGGTCCTTTGAGAAAGGTGTAGGTGGATTTTTGAGGCTGGGTAGAGAAGTTTCCACCTTAAAATGTGTGTAATCAGGTTAATAGTAATTTTTTTGAAGGTTGTTCATTGTATCTGTGCTAATATTTTGAATTAATGTTTCTATATATTCACAACAGATGAGTTTAGTGCATTTAACCAGAATATATAGGAATTTACGTAGTAGATTGTAGATTTCATGTACAGTTTTCACTACCTGGAAGTTTATTTTGATTTTTCCAGAAGGTTCTATTTAACATAACTGAGCAACATAACTTCATATTCTTTTAGTACTCCATCCATTCAGCTTACTTTTAATTTTTAAAATGCCATATAGTACTATATCTTAGATTTATCTTGTTTCTTCCTACATTCATTCATTTGAAATATTTTTTTGCAGTGCTAGGGATCAAACTCAAGACCATGAGCTTGCAAGGCAGATGTGATGCCACTTGAAAAATCCCCGGTCCATTGAAACATATTTTTTTTAACCACATTTGTATGCCAGGCAATATAATAAGTACAGAGATAAATCTATGAATAAACCAGGCAAAGACTCCTACCTTTGTGGACCTTAAGTTTGAAAGAGTATGAAAGAGACTGCTAGTGCTTGCTTATTTCACTGTCTTGCTACACATCTAGACTACATTTCTCTGCCCTGTTTAAGTAAGTGGGATTATATGAATTGTTGTCACCAGTGAAATGTGAACAGGGTGTCATGTGTCTTCCCAGAACAAGACAGTGATTTGTAGAGTTCCTCCTTTACCTTCTCTGTTACCTTAACTGAGGAAATTCTGTTAGGACTCGGGAGAGAGTGAGGCCATGAAGTAAATTGCATCCTTGAATGAACAGAGAAGAATAGCTGCCAGCCTACTCGATAGGTATGGGGAATGATAAAAACTTTGCGTCGTTTTAGTTTTTGCTGCAGTAGTTAGTATTAGAAATAGAGTCTGTTAAAACCTGAAAATCTGTGGCATTGACTCGGCAGTCAGGTGGCACACTTATACCCTGGAGGTGGGGAAAGACAGAAATCTATGTGAACTGCAGTAACTTGGAAGGCAACCTCGCCAGCTGAGCTCTAGGTAAGTCAAATATTGTTAAGGATCACAGTGACTCTATTGAGATATTATAAGAAAGAGATGAGCATAGAAAAGAATTGGCTGCTTTTCAGGCAAAAAAAGGAAAGGGAATCCAGAAAGTTGTAACATTTGAAGCATTGAAAAGAAGAACAGGCTGCTTCTATACTCTAGAGAGTAAGAAATAGAGAGTTGAGAAAGGCTGGAAGAAAGGAAGGTCTAGAAAACTCTCCATTAAAAGGTCACTAAGTCCTGTGGCAAAGATTAGATTAAGGGTATGAATTCTTGTTCTCAGCTTCCTGTCAGCATCAGATTGCTCTTAACCCACAGAGCTTCTGATTTATTGCTGGGGTCCAATGAAACCTGGATGTAGATGATTTTTCAAACCAAGTGATTCTATTATTGTTCAGCCAAAATTGGGACCTTATTTCATATGGCCTATAGGTAGCTTCTCTTAGTTAAAGCAAGCAACATAATAGCAAAGAATTGTGTGCTTCCTGGCACATGGAACTGATGAGAAACAGCTTTATGTTTTCAAAGGAATGCTGAGTTTTCAAGGGAATTAGACTGACAAAGAATCCATGAGCCTCTACTGAACAAACTCTTGATTAGTAGAGCTGTGCAACTACTTTAGAAAAACCCAGAGCTTGCTCTGGCAGAGTATGTTGGTGTGTGGAAAGGTTTTCCTTCCCTGAAGAAGGCATGACAAAGTGAGTCCACTTGGCTAAGGAGGATATTGGGCAAGGAAGAAACTCCTATCCTGTTCCACTATCATATATTGGGAATGAGAAAAGAAGGTGCAGATTCCTTGCTTTTTTAGTTCTTAGATTACATCATAAGGAGTGTCCTTTGGTCCTGACTTATATCCAGAGATTCTGGACATGCTGGCTGGGTAGACCACAGGTTTTCTCTCTGGATGTGTGTGATATGGTAGGAATAGATGAGCATGCTCTGTGCATTAAAAAGGGGAGCAGAGATACTTGGTGATTGAAGTGCTCACTAAGGTCCATTTTCCCTTTTTTAACCCTGGGTATAGAATTAGATTATATAACCCATCATCCTTGAAGCCAAGTAGGACCATCTGACTGGTCCTCAGTAATGGAATTTTTGGAAGTAATACACATACTGCTTCATAGCCAAGCCACTTTAAAGCAGATGTGCCTTCTCCATCTTGTCTTTACCCTTCCCTACCAAAATTCATTGGCCAGATGGAAAGGTCTTCTGAGGTACTAGCTGAGGCAGGAAAGAGGCTGCGTATCTGAATAGATGGAATGGAGCTCCACTGCTAGTCTACCTAGCACTCTGATATGAGCAAAAAATGAGAAGGATAATTAAGGATATATGAGTGAAGTCGTATAGACCTTGTTTAGAAATGAGACTTGAGCAAAGACTTGGATGTCTGCCAACAGACAGCTGGAAAAGAGCAGGAATGTACTTGTGAATTCAGAGAACAGCAAAGAAGCCTGTGTGGCCTGAATGAGTGGGGAGGATTGCAGGAGAGGAGGTGAAAACTTTTAACAAGGTCCTTCTTGGCCAACCCAAGAACTTCAACTCTGAATGAAATGTGGAGTTTTCAAAGGGTTTTAAGTAGAAGAACAACAGTTTGATTTATAAACAATCTGATGCCATGTTAAGAGTGGAAGAAAAACAGAGAAGCAGAAAGACCATTTAGGAGTACTTATTGCAATAATTAAAACAGTAAAATAATGAAAGAAATATAGTATAATAGCTCCAGTAGAGATGGTTAAAAAAAAGGAGGTGAATTAGAGTGATTTATAAAGCAGCAAAATGGGTGGATGTGGCTTGTAAGAGGAGAGGAGTCAAGGGAGATGCTAAGATATAACTGAGAGGATGGAATTGCCACTGGGCCAGAGAGGGAGGACTGGCTGGAGCATGCCTAAGTGACAGGATCGAGGGTTCAGTTTTGGCTGGGTTGGATTTAAATTTTTATTAGATAGCCGTCCTTATAGAGTTGTTAAGCAGGCCACTGTATATGAGTCTAGAATTGAAGAGAAAAATCTGAGATTGTAAATGTGGGAGTCACTGGCATATATTTAACACCATGAGACTGGACAACACTGAAAGAATGACTGAAGTCAGAAAAGGGAAAAGGAGAAGAGAGGACTAAGAAATGACACCTGGAGCTCGGGTGGTTAAAGACCGGGAGAGTGTAGTGTTCTGGAAAATGAACGAGGAAAGCATTTTGAGGAAGAAGCAGTCAACTTTGTCAGATGCTACTGATGATCCAGTAAGAAGATGGGGCTGAGCTTTTGTCCAGCAGTAGGAAGGTTATCACAGTAAGAACAGCTTCAGCCTCCGTGGGATGGTGGGGGCAAAAAAGTAAGTTAAAGCAGATTCAAAAAGAAATGTGAAAAAATGGAGACAGCAAGTAACAGATATTTTTTCCCTTGAATAATGACTTCAAACACTATATCCACTAACAATTTTTTATTGGGATTTTAGAGACCTATTAATCCTACTTTTCTTTTCCGCACCCATTCTGTTAGGCAGAAGGCAGTCTCTGAGAGAGAGATTTCAATTGTGAGGAAACAGTGGACTTGACAATAGGCTCTGAATTGTGCACACCCTACCCAGCTGCTGGCCTTTCCAACAGGGAGCAGACCTTGAAAGCGTATGGCTCTGGGGAGCAGAGGAGAACAGTGCTTTCTGCAGAGTTAGCAGATTTGGAGCAAAAAGGGAGAGGAAGGGGCTAAGGTGTGCACATTTCTTTCTTTTTTCTTTCAAATCAGCCAGTCTGGGAGAGTAATAAGTGAGGGGCAGAGAGGTCCATCCACATGGGGACGGAAGAGTGGGTGGTATAACGCTACCAGTTTTTATATTCAAACCTGCAGTAATACATTGATTGTTTTCTTTAGGCTCTTAGTGACATAAAACACCAATCACTTTATTGCCCCCATGGATTTGGTAGGAGAAATTTGGACAGGGTAGAGAGGTCGACCCTCTCTGTATTCCTTGCTGAGTGGGGCCTTAGCTGGAACACAGGAGGGTGCATTGGAAAACAGGGGAGGGTGTGACCTGAGAGACCAGCAGTTCCTTCAGTCTTGTGTCCAGTGGGAAGGCTGAGCTCAGATAGGACACTCAGCTCAGGACTTGGTCCTGTGTTTTAGGAGAGACCATCCATAGCAAAGGCATCTTGAAAGAAATCATGCAGAATGTTGGCAGAGCAGCCAGGCTTCTCTCACCTTACAGGAAGATATATAGTATTGTTTCTGCCTTGTCTTGGGATCTCAGGAGTCACTGAGGCCACTTGCAATGAAGAAGGGAGGACTGGATTTCACCTCATGGGGCGAGCAGTGGTCCTGCGAAGGTTGTATTGCAGTGGGGCCTCGGTGGTAGAAATTCTGTTTCAGTTATCTCTTGGCACAGCGTGTTTGGAAAACATTCTGAAACACTCAGGAATCTAAGCCTTGTAATATGAGCAGGTTACCACTTAAGTAGCTAATTTAGCCACAGAAATTTTCTACAAAATTATACTTTTTAAAGGAGCCTTTTATTAGCACAACTTAGCATAATATTTAGTAGGATTTTTAAAGATTACTTACCATCATCTGTAAGTAATTATAATTTGGAGGAATAATTTTGATAAAGTATTTTGGATATAGTTGTATTTTATTTTTAAACCACTGTTAAAAGATCTTCAACCCTAGCCTTCATTTTCCTTGGTCTGGACATTCTTTCTGATTTACTCTCGGTCACCCCCTGCCAATTCCTTTCCATTCTCTATCCCCTCATTGTGTTAAAATTAAGAAAAATTTATTCTTTCAGGCTTCTTCAGGTATACATTTCAGCAGCAATAAGCACAGTACATTGTTGTAGAACTATCATTACCATCTGTAACTTTTTCATCTTTCCAAACTGAAACTCAAACTGAAAATACAGTCTCTGCTTTTCTGCCTCCTATTCAGATTTCTGCTTACCCAGATCTCTGGTTTTCACTCTACAGATCAATCTGACCAATTCCCACTTAGTTACTCCTTGCAGGGAGTGTGTATGTGTGTTTATGCCCTTGGACCAGACAGTTTCTTAGTAGAGTGCTTAGTGGAGTGGAGGTAGTTATATAACTAACAGCTTGATGCTGTAAAAATTCACTTTTTCCAGCAGGTGGCGGACTCCACCTCTGAACAGTGTTGTTTATCTCATTTAGAATCTATAAATGAGGAAGGACTTTGGATTTAACCATCTTTGTTGAACAAATATTATTGCTTTATTTTTCTAAATGTTAACAAGAAGTTCATGTATGTTTGTTCTAGCGTTTTTAGTCTTGGTTCTGGCAAAATGAAACTACTGTAAGGAGTCAGAGCAAATTATGTTGTTATAGACCTGGAATAGTAAAGAGTGTTGTATCTTTGTCAAAAACAGTATTTAATTTTCATTTGGCTAGCTTCTGCTTCTTGCATCTCTGGAATTCTAGAAGATAATATATATTTGGTGAGAAAATGTGTCCTTAATGGCCACACTTATGTCTGGTTTTGAAATAGCTATATGTCATAATTAACCACTTTGTATATAGCACACAAATAGATAAGTGATGATTTTTTTTTTGTTGTTTTTTTGGTACCAGGGATCGAACTCAGACCTTGCACTTGTAAGGCATGTGCTGTCACCACTGAGCTAAATCCCTGGCCCAAGATGGTGATTATTTTTAAACATAAGACAGTGTCCGCACTTGTAGCAAGCGGGAGGTGGGGCTGCCTACAGGCCTGTGCCATGTGGCTTACATAGTCAGTTTTCATTGTAGACATTAATTTTCTTCCAGGCCAGCGAGTGTTCCACTCTCTGCTTTCTTCTTCTGCAGCCAGCCAGAGAAACACTGCTGTTGAAGGAATAAGTCAATCCCGATGAATTAGTCTCCCTTTTGTCATAGAATGTAGCATAATCAAAGGCGAAGAGCTTATCACATTTACAAGTTTTGCTCACTCTGAAAAGAGAAGCAGTTACACAAAGATGAGAGTTATTAAGGGCTAATTTAGAATTTAGTCCCCTTGCCACTTTACTACTTTCATAATATTACATCATCAATCTCTTATAAGACACTGCTTTGAGGCTTATGCCACTTATCTCTGTCACCCTCCCTTTCTAATTGCAGTTATATCCTGACTTTCAGATGGATTGGTAGATGGATTGTCAGATGGATTGTTAGCATACTAGGTTCATGGTCACTTTGCACTATAAAATCATGGGTGATTTCATGTCTGTGTAGTCGAAACTTTTAATGCCCTGGCCATGCAGTTTTTAACTTTCTTAATTCTGATGATCTTCTCCACTGAACCTCAAACATTTTCACTCACAGTTATACCCTGGAAATATTTGCCATCTTTCAGTGTTTGAGATATCCTATTTTCTGTTGATAACCTGTTATCATTCCATTCAGTTTGTTCAACTACTTTTACTAAGCTCATCCTTTAATCTTTTTCCATTTCTTGTGTGCCTGTGCAGCTCTTTTCTGGGTGGGCCTTTGGCTTGGGCCTGTGTGCCCAAGACACTGGGGTTGGACGGGGCCTTGGCTGGAGCCATGCTGTTCTGGTCCACACTGCTGCTTGCTGGTACCTGTACTCACTTACTGATGGTATTGGGGTGGGCTTCTCTTTTTTTCCATTTCTGAACTATTAGCCTGTCTGTTTTCTCTTGGTCTACCATTGTTCTCTTCACCTCTCTTCTTATCCTTTTTAGATGTAGCAACTCTTTTATTGTGAACCTCCTTGTACTGTGATTTTCTTATTTATTTCTCTGCCAACTTGATTCATGAACTGCTTTTGCAGTTTATGAAGAAAGTCAGGTAATAGAGCAAATAGTATATTATACCATACATCTGTGATCCCTGACTTCAAATTGACCCTCAGCATTGTAATCCTATTACATTTCTCTAATCCCTTGCTTTCTCTTTCTTTGCAGCAGTCACTTAATATTTCCGTTCTTTCAGAAATTCAACCTCAACTCATCTTTTTCTTTCAGTAAAAGACTTGTGTTCTTATTACTGAGAAAAAGCCATTAGACAGGTGCTTCCTTAACTTTCTGCTATGAAATTTATTCACTTGTTCATATACTTATTCAACTAATTCCTGTTTTAGGCACCTAATGTATAGCAGGCACTATAGGTTTTAGAATTATTGAGAATAAGCTAGAACAAAGTCTGTGTGCTCATGGAGTTCACATTGAAGATGGATGAAAATGTGTAAGAACAGAAGCTATAAAACAAATGGACAAAGAGGATACCAAGTGATGATAAGTTCTATATAGAGAAGTAAAATATAATGATAATTACTAAAGATGACTGAGTACCTAGTTAAGATATAATAGTCAACAAACTATTGACATTAAATTGGGAAAATAGAAAATCAGAAGAGACCTGTAACAGATATATAACAACATCTATAACAAAAATCTTCCCATAAAAAAGGTCAGGCCTAGGTGGCTTTGTTGATGAATTTTAAATATTTAGAGAATTAATACCAGTCCTTCACAAATTTTCCAGAATAAATGAGAATACTTCCCAACTCATTTTAGGAGGTTAGTGTAATCCTGTTATCAAAGCTTAAAAAAAGATATCAAAAGAAAAATACAGAGTAATAGTTCTTTTTTTTCCCCTCATTGAGTTTATTGGTACATTTTAGGTATACAGTACAGTTACATTCATTACTGGGATCTTATATCTTTACATGACAGGTCTTGGTTCTCATTTTTTCCCCTTGTCCCTGCCCTCCAGAGTAATGCTTCTTTTGAATTTAGATGCAAAAACCCTCAACAATATATTAGCAAAATCAGGGCCTGGATTTAGATCAGTGGCACTGCGCCTTACTCATAAGTGCAAGGTCCTGAGTTTGATACCTGGTACCCTCCCCCCACAAAAGATTAGCAAATTGAATTCAACAACATCTAACAAGTGTACTATACAACTTTAGTGAGTGGGATTCCTCAGGAAAGCAAAGTTGGTTTGATATGCAAAAATCAGTGTGTTGCACTATATAAATAGAACAAAGGACAATAAATACATTTGTCTTAGTCACTTTTCTGCTGCTGGAACAAAATACCTGACACCTACAATTTAAAGGATAGAGGTTTATTTTGATTTACATTTTCAGAGGATTCAGTCCGTTTCAGCTTGGCTCTATGGCAGAAACAGCATGGTAAAAGAACACATAGAAGAAAGCTGCTCGTGTCTTGGTGGCCAGTAAGCAAAGAGAAAAGGGAAGAGCCACGGACAAGAATAAATCTTTCCAGGTCACGACCCCAGTGACTTCCTCTTCCACACAGCCCCCGTGACCTAACAGTACATTCAGCTGTGAATGTGTCAGTGGATGAATCCACTGATGAGTATAGTGCTCCCTTGATTCAGTCATCTTCCTACAGCTTCACCTCTGAACATGAGGCCTTTGGGGGACATTAGATCTGAACCATTGATCATCTCAAAAATGTGAAAACAATTTGGCAAAACCTAATACTCTCTCATGATTTTAAAAAGAAATTCAGCAAACTAGAAATAAATAGGACTTCCTCAACATAATAAAGAACTTCTATGAAAAATCACAGTGAACCTCATACTTGCTGGTAAAAATCTGAAAGTTTCCCTTCTAAGATCAGGAATAAGACTCTTGCCACTTTGATTCAACATTATTGCAAAGGTCCTTAGCCAGATGAGTAAAGCAAGAAAAAGAAAGAAAATGTATCCATATCGGAAACAAAAAAGTAAAAATACATCAGTCTGCAAATGTTATGATTCTGTATATAAGAATTCTAAAGAACCCAAAAATATTTGTTAGAGGTAATAACTTAAGTTGAGCAAATATGGAAAACAAGATTGATGTATAAAAATGAATTACTTCTATACGCTATCAATCAACAGTATGAAAATGAAACTAAGAATTTCTCTTATAGTCACTTACAGGTGCATCATAAAACAGACCAATCTGTTATGTAAAGGCACAAGATCCCAATGATGAATGTAGCTGTACTGTATCCCTAAAATGTACCAATAAACTCAATTAAAGCTGAAAAAAAAAGTACCAATAAACTCAATGAAAAAAGCCCCCTCCCCCCAAATAAATAAATAAAACAGACCAGGCACAGTAGCATGTGCCTGTAACCCCAGCTTTTGGGTGGCCGAGGTATAAGGACTGAATTTGAGGCCAGCCTGGGCTACGTGAGTTCAAGGCAAGACCCTGTCTCAAAAAACCAAAACAAACAAAACAAAAAGGAGTAAACTTAACCAAAGAAGTACTAGACTTATACACCAAGAGTACAAAATATCATATAATAAAAATTAAGGAAGACTTAAGGAAAAGACACTACAATCATGGGTTTGAAGTCTTCACACTATTAAAGTGGTAGTTTTCCCTAATTGATCTGCACATGCATTGCAGGCCCTTTGAAAATCTTAGTAGCTGCTTTTATTTTTGCACGATCCTATAAGTTGTTCTTCTAATTCATTTGGAAATACAAAGGACCCCAAATTGCTAAAATAGTTATCTTGAAAAAGAATTTTTCCTTATAGAACAAAGTTGGAGAAGGAGTTTTGAGAACAAGGTGAATACCCAAAAATCAATAGCCTTTCTATACACAAATAACAGACAGACAGAAAGAGAAATAAGGGAAAAAATTCCTTTTACAATAGCATCCAAAAAAATGAAGTATCTAGGAATCAATCTAACAAAAGAAACAAAAGATCTCTACACTGAAAACTACAGCACTCTGAAAAAAGAAATCGAAGAGGATATAAAAAAATGGAAAGATATCCCCTGCTCC